>NC_081414.1:748678176-749021509 GCF_030272615.1 Cryptomeria japonica | reverse complement strand
GTGTGGATAAAGAAGTTGACACCCAGAATTAATATCTTCTTTTGGATTTTTATCCAAAATAAGGTGCTAACTCTTTATAATCTCCATAAGCGTGGATTTGTTTTTCCTAACAGGTGTTCGCTTTTCTCCAGGGGGGAGGAGTCTTCTTGCCATATCCTCTACTAGTGCAATTTCAGTCAGGAAATTTGGAATATTATTTTTAATAGGTGGAAGTTGATATGGGTTTTCCCAAACTCTCTGGAGGAGTTATGGCAATAATGGTTTTTCCCTAGTTACAATTCTAAGAATGCTGAGCTTTGGAAACTTACTCTCCCTATTGTAATATGGAACATTCAGAAGGAGTGTAATAATAGGATTTTTAGGGGAAAAAGTGTGAACCCTAAAGTGGTGGTGGATAAAATCTATAGAGGGATCTGTGAATGTTTATATGGAATTGATAATGGTTTAGCTGCTAAAGAAGACTTTAATGAAAGATGGAACATTTCCAATAATAGAAATAGGAAGGAAAAGGGTAGGGATGGTCTTTTCTGGTGCTTTCCTCCCCAGGGATGGATCAAGGCCAACTTTGATGGGGCTTCTAAGGGAAATCCTGGGAAAGTTGGTTATGGGGGCATTGTAAGGAATTTTGTTGGAAGTTGCCTTGTGGCTATTGTTGGCCCTTTAGGTAACCAAACTAGTCATTGTGTTGAAGCATCGATAGCACTGAACACTTTGATTATAGCTAAAAATCTTAATCATGATAATCTATGGTTGGAGGGAGACTCTCTTAACATTATTAAATGTCTTAAGGGAGAAGTTGAGCCTACGTGGACTATAGAAAATATTATTTTTAAAGCTAGATAAATTATTTCAAGCTTTAAATCTATTATTATTAAGCATGCTTTCAGGGAAAAAAATGTTGTAGCGGATAGCCTTGCTAACATTGACGTTATTTCTGAATCTCAAAGCATATGGAATGGGGAAGATAATATTGACTTTAATATCAAATTTCTCATTAGAAAGGATAGATTTATGGGGAAAGAAGGATCGCACATTAATCATGGAAGTATTAATGATTATTAATCAAATTTTTAGAAAGGTTATTATAGCTCGTCAGACGGGCAGAGTCCTAAACAAGAATATTAAAATTTTGCATGCTTTGTGGGTGTGCATTTTCAAAAAGTTGAGTGTCATTTGGAAGAAATCTCTGAAGTTGCAGAAGTAGAGAAATCGTAAAATGAATTCTAAAATAGGGGGGATCTAAGAAGAGAGGAACCTGATAATATTTCCATATGGCAAGAGATGCCTAAGGTATGGACAAAGCTGGAGAAGGGTTTCATGACGCATTTCATGAAAAAACTGTTAGACTATGATAAAAGCAGAGTTAACCTAGCGGTGACTAAAGTTACTGAAAATTGGAAAGATAGCTCCTTCAAAATTCATGGTGTTAGATTCAAGCTGGACGCGGACCTCATTTCTACGGTCGCAGGTATGCCACATTCTGGTCTTAATTTCTTTAAGGACCTAAAAGTGTCTAATAACGCAGTGAATCTTTTTTTGCATAAAGAGGAGAGAGTGAAATTAGGAAAAGCTTCAGGGGGGTATTATGATGATTCTAACATCAAAAAAAATTGGGGTTGTGTGCTTAATCCAATTATGGAATATTTTACTGTTGAGAGTCGCTTCACCAGGGTCCACACCAACCATTTTGTGCTCCTAAATTACTTTAGACATGAAAAGAGGATTTCTTTGCCCTATTACCTCTTTAGGTTTCTGTTGCGGTCTTTGAATAAGCATAGTAAGAACCCCATTTCTCCAATGCTTCATTGCAGCCTTATTTTTCTCATTTATGAGCATTGCAAGATTTTGGCTATTCAAGAGAACAAAAGGTTGTCAGTTTCACTGGGGAAAGGAAAGAAGAAAATTGAGGAAGGTGGGCGCAGTAAGGATGTGCTGATACAGGGCAAAAAGGTCAAGAAAGCCACTGTGGAGAAAATTCAAGAGGACATGGGTAAACAAAAGGATATGGAGGCTGATTCTTAGGATAGTGGCAAAAATGGAAGTGAGATGGAGATCGATGAGTTTGACAAAGAGGAGAGCTAGAAAGAAGAGAAAGTGGGGGAAGAGGAAGGAGAAGCAGAGGATGTTTCTGATCAGAATACCCCTACCCACAGCATGATTATTGGTAATGTTAACAGTCGGCCTATTGAGGAGCAGGACAATCAGATTAATAAGGAGGAAAGGGAAATGGAAATGGAGCAGGAGAATGATAAGGAAGAAACAAGCATTGAACAGGATAAAGATGGAGATGGGATTATCCTAGATAAACTCAAAAAATAATATGAGGCTCGAATGGGTTTTGATAGGTGGGTATATGAAAGAATCAAGAATCTGGAAAAAAATTGATAAGTAGCAGGAAGAGCAGGGAAAGAAAGATGAAAGTAACCAGGAGCATTGGAATAAGGTTATGGAGGAGAAAGTGGAAAAGTTGGAAGATCAGATTAGTAAGATGGAGGAAGGAAAGGGAGCCATGAAGAACTTTTGGTTATGATCCTGGATATCCTTACCTCTGTGTCCAGGACTATGGAGGAAATTGTCAAGTTCCTTGAAGGCTCTAGCAATTCCAAACCTGTTGTGGACCTGGATGTTGATGAGGATGCTATTGAGGTAGGGAACGTGGAAAGTGCTTCTGGTGGTGTGACAAAAAGGACTAGGGCGAGTATGAAAAAAATTGCTTTGGCCTCTTCCAAGGAAATACCAATGCTCAGGGATAATATCAAAGATTTGCAAGGGATTAGCATAAATTTGGCTAATGCACTAAAAAACATTAAGTAATTTGTCTTTTGTCTTTATTCGGTTTTGGCTGGATGTAGCAGGTTTTGTTGGGCTTTTATGTTGGTTATGGCAAAGAACTGTGCTGGTTTTTTTGCAGAATGTTTTTTCTTGTTTCTTAATGCTCTTATTTTTTAAGGATCTATTATAAAGGGTTTCGAAGTCCCTTCAAAACCTGTTTTTCCTGTAATCAAAAACTTACAAATGTAGTAATGCTTATGATGCTCAATTGATGGTGTTGATTTCATGTATAGTCCCTGTGTGATGTTGTCACCCTTGGTGGGAACAGGTCGTTGACTACAAACATTGTCAACCATTTAGTTGAGGATCCTGCATAGACTACATAAAGTAAAGGTAAGGAATTAAAAAATTTACAATGATTTTGATGACAACATCTTTTTATTATTTAATACTCTTTTTGTCTACAAAGTTCATGTTGTTCATATTGTGTACTATGTAATTTTTAGCTAACATAAGATAATTGAATTACATGTGTAGGAACCTGAACCCCTTTGATGAGGATCCTGCACAGTCTCATGGATGGATAGGTATAACTAGTCAATACACCCTATAGAAATAGTTTATTTTTTTAAAATTACTTGGAAAACAAACTTCCTTAGTTTTTCAAACCTCGACATTAGCAGCAAATCTAATACAATTATCAACACTTGAGGCCCTAGTTGGACTTATTCAAATTTTAATCCCAAAATCAACTTTAGGGTCGACTTCTTCATCAACACTACCCTCATTTGCAAAAATTCTCTCTCATTACCAATTAACTCTCTCATTTGATGGAGTGCAGGTACCCCCAAATAGGTATTTATCAAATTTTTCTACGTCAAGTGAGGGAAATGCAGGAATAGAAAATGAAAGTGATACATGTAGTAGGTTTACAATAGGGAGATCAATGAGAGGTCAAAAGATTAGAAGAAAATTCAATAAACGCATGAAATTTTTCCTTTCTCAAGGGGCATCATGTTCTTATGATGATGAGACCAAAGGCGATATTGAGATGCCACTGAGGTACAAACATCTACAGAAACAATGGGTGCCCAAGGAACTTCCTCCAATGAACACTGATTTTTGTGTTAATGATAGGATATATCACATAGCACCTTTGTCGTTACATGGTTTTGGCTTATTTCCCATGGACGACATAAAGGTCTATTACAACAAATTTGTTGAATTGATGGAGTTTGTCAAACCTTGTTACAATTATAATAGTTGGATGCAGATTATTCAATATAAAAAAAATATGTGTAGGTATGCACTGTCAGCAAATTATATACAACAGAAAGATAATGATCAAAGTAAATGAGTGGTTGTATACATTGATGGTCAGCCAAAAGCAATAGGGAATATTGTAGGTTTTATAAATAGTACGCGACCAGGGTCAACTAATAAACAACCTAATTGCATATTTGAGGCGCGCGAGGGAAATCATGTATTCGTATGTGCGATAAAATCAATAAGTGTAGGCGAAGAGCTTCTAATCAATTACAGTTTGAATCATATAGATACAAAAAAAGTTAATATCATGGGGGTGGTACGTACTATATACCATTTAAATTAACCAACCTCCAATTAATGAATCCAATATACCATTTTATTATGAAGTTCTTTTGCTAAGTCTATTGGTTTAATTTCGCTAACATTTTTTATATTTTTTCTTTGTCACAGGGCGACATGGATCCATCACATATCACAGACAGGGATGTAGGTCGCGACACTTATACCGAGCAGGTAAACCTCATTGTAATTATACAAATTAGATAGAAGCAAATTGTTACATTATTATGTCCTTTTTTTTAGTGATTTAGACTAATTTTGTAATTTTAAATGATATTCTTGACAAAAATAGATGTTCAGGGAAAGGGAAAGGGAGCTGTAGTACCTAAGCACCTCTCTAGGGATGTGGACTCAATAAGATTAAGCGATGATGAACTTGAAAATTCCACACACCCTATGGAATTTATAAAAAAGCCTCTTAGAAAAATTACTAAAGAGATTGTTACTTTGGTAGTCGTGCATCCTATGACTGATGAGATATGAGAGAGGGTACAAGTATTGATTCAGACAGCAGAAAACTTGCAAGTAAGCAGTAATGAAAGCTTTAATTATAACAAAAGTTCAACAATGATTTATATTTTATTCTCTTATATGTCATTAACTAAAATATGTACGTGTTATTTTTAAAGAAATTTATCCGCCCTCATAAAATTTGTTGCCATGATCAGGGTGTTGCAGGTACTTCAAGTGATGATGATTTTCTTGTATTATCACTTGCTTGGCTTATCACTTTGAATACCCAAAACACATCATACTTAATATTGTCAATCTTCAAAATAAAGGTTCATCCTTGTTTACAATTCTTGCACTTTTCATATATTTAATGTTTGATATATTTAATATATTGTTCTTCAGGTGTTGTCAATGTTCCTATGCAAATTCCACCACCGCCTCATCAGAGGTTGGCCCCACTTGTATTGCCAACTGCAATGTCAGCAACACATAGCATGCAAACATCCTCTACTACACATCATATTGGCCCACCCACTATTGGTAGATCCCTCTTTTGCTCTATCTTCTGTTATGTGTTTATTTCCCTTCAAGTGTTCTTTCTTGGGGGCATTTCATAGTGGATTCATTTTCTGCAAGAAGAGATGCACATGAGGATGCGCCAGAGGCGACTACTGCTGATAACATACCATCATTTCCTAGATCTTCTCGTAATGCTAGTACGGGAATGTTGCAGGCCACATTGGTGGTGAGCGACGAAGAAATGACTCCCTTAAATATACAAAAGGTTCCAGGTACTTTAAAATTATTATTATTATAGATAGTCTAATTGTAATTTACTTTATGATCACTCATTTTGGACTAATGATCCCATGAATTTTTTGCAGGAAATGATATTTTCGATAAACATCTTAGTGACATTGCATTGTAGATATTTGGGCCCACCATACGTAAAAGGTGGTACATCATATGTGAACTAACCCTAATCCACTATTTTGATTTCATATCATTGCTAGAATAGTTTTCCTTTGATCCATTTCTTGAACTGTAATAAATATAGCTTCAGTTTATTTCTAAATCTAATAGGTTTGTTTTTGCTTTAAAAGGTGGAATGATCAAGAAAAAAGGTTAAAAGATGAATTGACAAACCAAATGGTTTAGTGGTTTGGAAATGACACCTTTGACAAAACCAAGCTCCTTGAAAAAGTTGGCACATATCTAAAGTATGTGAGGGACCAATACAGGACCCATTTAGAGAGGAACCTAAAGTATGAGTGTCCCCCCATGATTCCAGAGAGGGAGTGGAAGGACCTAATTCTGGATGCCAAGGAGAGAATTGAAAGGAAAAAAGGTACGGGATACTATTAAGAATGTAATTATGTACTAATTAATTACTCTTTATATTTATATAATCTAACATATTTCAAACTTTTATAGACTGAGTGGCACATCAAAGGCAACCAAGGCAAGACAAGAAAAGCATGGGTAACACAAACTCAGCTCTGGTGGTTATATAAAATTTGCTACACGAATTGTAAGTACCTCGTGTAAATGAAATATTGCATCAAAATATTAATAAATTGCAAATGATTTTTTTTTAATCAAACAATGCAAGAAAAATTCACGATACCAAGCAAAAATGTAGGGCTTTGAATTCAATAGAGTGCCCACAGAAGATGACAAGAGAACTGCCTACCAGCAAGGCTATTCAGTCGTGGCTGATCGTCTACAAGAATTGAGTGGGCATACACAATATTCAAGTGCATCCGTCACACAAGTAAATATGCTAAATGGAAATTGTTTCAAATTGAATACTTTACCAATAATCTAATTGATGTTGAGTTTCAACATAAAGTGACTATATTTGTTTTAAATAAGCAAGAAATGATAACAATGTGCATGACATTGGAATGCAACCTACTAATCATGGAACACCACCTGCACATGAAGGTTCAGATGTGCATCCCAGTAGTGGAGGTATTCATTTGCTATTCAAATTTATTTATGTAGTTATTAATACTATTAAACATCTTAATTTGTAATTAGATTAGTAATTAAGGTAACCTTTTTTGTTAATATTTTAGAGCATGTAGTCGGTGGTGACCAAGTGGAGCATGATCTGGGTACACAACATTAGGAACGTGATGTTCCCCACTCAAGTAAAGAGGACCACTGTTATTCCTTAAAACAAATATAATTGCAATTGGTGTTCAGTATTAATGTAACCTTTAGTATTTCAACTCCAGATGATCTAGAGGGTGTTCAGCATGTTGAGGTTGAGGATAGACAAAATGATGTGGCCCCATCAGGTAAAGAGCGCAACAGTTATGTTCTCTAAATTAATGAAATACTTGTAACAATAATAAAAAATGTTTTGAATTTAACTCATTTCTTTGTTATTGCAGAGGACCCCCCTTCACTTCAGTGTCCTCGTCCTCAGTATAGGACTAGGCATACATCAAGATCACAAGCAGAGAGCAGAACAACTGCAGAGGGGGGAAATGATGAAGAAACTGATGTTCCATGTAGTCTTTTCATAGATTCAAAGAAAAAACAAAAAAAGAAATGATTATAATCTACCTTATTTGATAATGACTAATTTTTATGTGTTAGTGAATGTAATTATGTGATAATTAATGGTTATGGATGATATGTGTTAATTAATATTGATGAATGTTGTGTGTTAATTAATTTTAATCAATGTTATGTGTTAATGAATTTTATGTGATATTAATGAATGAATGTTATATTTTATTAATGGTAGAAATAATGAATGAATGAATGTTATAAGATATTAACGGGAAATTAAGAGTGATGTGGGGGGGGTGTGTTGGGACTCATTAAAATTGAGTCAAGTTTTGAGGCCCAATTCAAATTTTTGCTTTGCATTTCCAAATGAGTCAGCTTGAATGGCCTAGTTAGAGAGGGGGTAAAATGGAGCCAGTTGATTTTCAGGGGGTAAGGCTTTGGAAACTTGTTGTACACCTTCCATTTGGCCTATGTAGTGATGTGCAACTTTCAAAGTTTAATTTGGATAAGTGTACCAGGTACCCATTTCGAGGGGTGAGCTGAAAGTGCATTTTAGGCACAAATACATATTTAACTAAATGGCCTACTTTGGGCATTTATATCTTTTTCCCTGCTGATTGTCATGATGAAATTCAAAATGGATTCAATTCTATGCATAAAAGTGTGCCTTCGTGCAAAATTTCAAGTCTTCATGAATTCATTTGCTCAGTTTTCAAAGCTCAGTCCGTTTGTAGTTTGTGTGGTTTGCACAAGTGTAAAAATGCCCCGGTGAATGTCATATCAAAATGTTTATTCCGGGCTATTGTTGATCTAAAAGGAAAGTCATGTTTCAAATTTCAAGCCTCTACCAATCCATTTGATCGGATTTCAAAAGATTTTCTTGAGCCATCTGGTTCAGTGATCCGTACTTTTGTTGCCGCATCAGTTAAAGTAGTCATTTTCATGAGCGCACCATTTGCACCCAGTCAAAATTTTGGTCAAACTGAGAATCCAAAGATTTAATATGTACTTCAAGGTACCTATGTTTCAAATTTGAGGGTCTACAGAGGTCATTTGATATTTTTAAGAAAGGCATCATGTGTTGCCAGAACATTGACTTCATCAGGTTCGCAGTGTCGACAAAGCCAGTTGGTCATTTTCGGCGATTAATATCTCTTTGCTCGGGACTCATCTTGAAAAACCATTTGGTAAAGTTCATCCTTGTATATCAGAGTACTTGCTTGTAAATTTTCAAGATCCAGAAAGGTGTTTTGACCACTTTGAAAAATACGTCTTCGCGATTAAATGCGAAAATGTGGCATAAGTGCCTGAAAGTTGTAAAATTCAATTTTATGATCCAAAAATGGTGTTGATCGATTCCAGAGGTATGTTTGAGGTTCCTAAGGTATTTCAGAGGTCAGTTGTATGAAAACAAAAAAAAAATTTAGCCAGACCCACTTTGGGGTCCGACCTGGCTCATGCTCGCGGATTGATTTTATTGGCGACTTGGTTCTCTGAGGGAATTTCAGAATATTTAAATGGTTGTTCATTGGTAAATGAAGTGTCCAGGGTAGTCTTTCTAGAGGATTTTAAATTGTTCAAAAAAAAAAAGGAGAATGTGATAGATCTAAAACAAATGCCTTTGGTTGGTGTAAAGCCGAATTCCACAACCTTCCCAGCATTCTCCTTGTTGTGTGTTATGTCTAGGAGTGCAATTTAAAATAAGTTCCAAGCAAGTGCAATGGAAGGCATTTTTCTTTTTAAAAAGAAACTTTTATGTAAATGCAATTAGCATCTTCCCTTTGCCATGGAGTTTAGAGGCTATTCAGAGGCTTTCACCAATTGCAGCATGGCTAGTGTTCTCCATTAATCTATAGCAGTCACTCCTCCCTCTGTGTATAAGCTGGAGTGGGCTTTTTTTTAATCTTTCAACTAATGCAATCTGCATTAATTTTCCCCCATGCTGTGAGCCAGAAGGAGATGTCAACGTGGCTATTTGGAAGGCTGCAAAAATTCTTCAGCAATATAAAATTCTGAGCAAAATGCAATTAGCAATAGGCAATGTAGAGTTGAAGAGGCAATGAACTTCAAATAGAAAATACCAGTTCAGCACTGTATGGAGTTTTGAAGTCTGCAGCATTTAAATTGGCAAGCCCATGGCTAAGTCCTCCCTCTGCGTTAGTGGCCGGGAAAGGATTTAAAACCCCCCCAATTTGGCATTTGAAAAGGCCAAATAAATAAACAATTGCACATTGGTAGGTTTTTGGCCAATCTCCTTCCTGCTGTGCATGGTAGTTTAACAGTAGACCATTAAAAGTTTAAGCAAAATGCAAATTGGCTAGTGTAAGAAGTGTTGTTTGGATGCCATTAAAGTTTGAAACAAATGCATTCACAGAGGCAAAACCAGTATTTTTCCCTTGTGGTGTTTCAAATAAGGCAACAAAGGGTTTCAAGCAAATGAAGACACTTAGAAAATGCCATTAAAACTCAAAGAAGAAGCCTTCAACATGCAGTTCCAGGCTAAAAGGAAATATCCCACATTGGTTCGGCGAGACAACTTTTTGATATTTAAAAGCAAACACACAACCATCTATAATGTCAAAGCCATAAAAGGCTTTTGACGGATAGTGCCCGTTGAGCGCCCAAGGCGGACACCACATGCATGGGCACAGATCCCAAGACAATCGAGTTGGTGAGCTGAGCGATGACCAAGTGGACCCCACATAGGCACGGATCCCAAGGTAGGCAAATTTTACAGAGGAAGAGCAGATTAACCAGCGAGCATGTTGAGGAGATCAGATGGTGCGCGTCGATTCGTGAAAGAAAGATGATCACGAGTTAAGCCCTGCGAAATGGCGAAAAGCTCAGGTGGATCACGAAGAGTTAAAGAGTGAGCAAGTTCAGAGGATCCGACAGCCTGCTGGACTTCGTGACCCGAAGATGCAAGATCATTAGCCATCGTGAAATGGCGAAAGCCAGGTGGTGGGTCCAGGTGGAAACACAGCTCGCAGGTCCTGTCCAGTGGTGATGACGTGGCACCCAGGTGGCGCTGAGGTGGCGATGACATGGCGTACAAGCAAGCAACCCAGTGGTGGTGACATGGCCGACAAGTGGCAAAAGATGAGGTGTCATGCCAGGTGGCGCCCGATGGATCCCATCGACCAATCAGAGGTTGCCACTTGGCAGGACATAGGGCCAAAATCAGAGCCAAAAATCAAAATTAAATGATATAGTTGAAACTATAGAGAAAATTCAAAAAATTTAAATGATGGCCTGTTGTTCAAGATTAATTCGCCCAAGGTTTAATTTTTGGCCAAATGTAGAAGTATTATATATCGTCGGAAAGCCCTCAGAATGAGAAATGCAATTATGAAGTTTGTTTTAACAGATATGGGATATTTCAAGAGAATTTTCCATAGGAAGGAAGGAGATATTTTTGCAATTAAGGAAAAAGAAGACACTTGGCAATTTCGGTTGCAAACCTAATCTTTTCCCTCCTCCTTATTCCCAATTCTTCTCAATTGTAGGGGTTCCAAAAATTTGGAGAGTGGCTTCATTTTTTCATGGTTTCCAATTCTGAGTTCTTTTCAAGATTGTACAGGGCAGGGCTTTTCTTTGAGTAATAGAGTACTTTCTTGTTGTAGATGTTTTGCTGCAGGTTCTTGTGTATGTAAGGCATGCAGAAATTCACACAGAATTTTTCTCTGAATGTATATCTCTTTGTTATAAATTGAAGCCTCAAGGAGGCTGAAGTTTGTCAATTTCAAGGAGATTGTTGTGGTTGTTTGCAGGCATTCTTCAAGGAAGAATTTAAATTCTGTAATAGATCATAGATAATAGGATATGTATTTTCAGATCTGATGGTTTTGTGAATGAGCTGAGTAATGCATTTTTGTAAGGCATTAATGCAGGGATATTAATAATGAAGATGGATTTGTAGTACATGCTATCAATTGTAGTTTGATATATGACTCTGTTGCCCTTAGATAAGGCACTGGTCTCACAAGTTTTGGGGATGTTCTCAGAGAAATATACTTTAAAAGACAAATCTATTTCCCTTCATGTTTTAGGGGTTAGTGTCCTATCCTTCCAAAGCTCTATTTCATCTACTGTTTGTACAAGGTCTAGCCCATATGTACATGTTACTTAAATTGGTGAGCTTGTGGAATGGTTTATCTGCTTTCTATTGATGTTGTCATAAGGTGTGTCATAGGTCTAAATCTTAAGCATCAAAAGGTACACCCACCTAGGTTTTGCAGAGCCTAAGGAGTAGAAGGATTTAAAACATCCTTGTTAGTTGGTCCAGTTAATCCTTGGAAATCATAGTTGAGGTTGGCTACCTTTCAATAATTTGGTTGTAGGTTACACTAGTTGCTGATTTTGTTGTTCAGCATAAAATGGAACCAACAAGGTGGAGGGGCCAAATGAGCTTCCACCTTCATGTGGTTGGCCTCATTAAGTAGAGAATATTAAACTATTCTCAAAACCAAACAAAGCTCAACAAGATAACACACTTTTCAATATTTCATTATATTGCACAGTTAATCTTATTGAATAGTGTATATTGAATCTTAACTGCAGGGTCCAATAGAACCAACACAAATAACAACACCACAATTTGTTGGGTATAATGAACTCCCATATTGTCTTGTATGTACACTAACAATATGAGTTGCTTCTAGTGTTGATATCCATGGAGGGACTACAAAAGTTATGAATATGCCTCATCCTTGTAAGTTTTTTTATTACTTGTCATTTTCTTTAGCATTTTGTTACTTCATGAATGAGATGTTTTCAGATGTCTATTCCATGAATACCTCTCTATTGTATGCTTCATGATCTCACTTCTGATTCAACTCTTTATATGTCCTAAAATTGTATGAGCCTAATAGCTTCTACTCTTGTTGATAGGTTGGTGGCTCTGAACAATGGCTCCTTCAAAGAAGTGTGATCCTTGTAATTTTGGCCTTCCATGATGTGAAAAAGAGGTTATGTTATGAATAATGGTCCAGATGATTTAGTTATTTCTTATTATGTTGAGTATAAGTAAATTTGGGCTTCCTTGGCTATGGTCACTATTTTGTACTAACTATTGTCATTTAGTGTGATTTGAGCATAGACTTTAAGTAATCATGAGGGTGGAAACAATATTCAAGTGTTAGGGGGTACGCGACCTTGACCAAGTGATGAAAGTATCAGGAAAGTACAAGTGATTCATGTGTAGATCAATGTATCATTCACCTATTGATTCCTATAAACATTCTCAAATAAACAAGCAAAGAGGTATGTTGAGTGCACATATACATTTTATGTTGCCATGATATAAGTAAGATATCAAACATGTAACTTAGATCGATTTGCAATTTCATTCATAAATATTAGATCTTCCTTGTGGATTTTTGAATGCATAATGTCTCATTGATTTCAATATCTTTATTGCAAGTACTCTTTTCAGCATGAAACTCCACTCACTGAGGTCTCTTACTAGATGCAAGTTAATTATCCTATCAATGATGATACATTTTGCATGCATTTTATGGGGAAATCTTATTAATAGCTATGGTTGGGTTGTTAATTGTTTTGTGAAAATGTATACAAAACACCATGCTCAAATCACACTAAATGAGATCATTGTCCTAATTGTAATAGTCAACCACCATTGGCCCAAGGCCACACCAACACCTTTGTGACACCAAGGTTTGTGCATGCTAGTGTAAGGGCTACTCGTAGGACATTACATTACCATTACATATACACACCTAGTGGGGTTTCCAAACACAACTTGTTTGAGTAGGCAGTATCACCGGTAAACTTGTGATTGTCACAATTGGTATCCTTAGGAGAGTCATTAATATTTGGTCTATGGCACTTTTTTATGGCTTCTAAATGCTTCTATGGGGTGTGCAGGGGTCCCACACATCTCTTCCAACATTCCATCCAAGGCACTTCACTCTCACCTATCTTATATTCTACTTTCTATATGCTGTTATCCCAAATGTCCGATACATGATGTTAACATTTCTTTGATAACTCCAAATTCATATCTAAGCTCATCCTAAGGTAACATGTTCATAGTCAATCAATAAGCTTTCTCTATGTGATTTCAAGTAAGATATTGATCTATGTAATTAATTTTGTGGTTGATTTGAGGGATACATCCATTGTCAAACCTTAAGAAAATTTTGTTCCATATCCTAAATTTATTTTGTTTTAATTCTCAATGAGTAATTTTCTATAGTAATAAAGTGGTATATATCCTTATATTTCAATGACAAAAGATCAGTTATTTGAATAAATACATATAAACATAAAACATATTTTTCAAATCTTATCTATTACAATTAAATATATATAACAATACCATATTGTAGACACCTAAAAATGTCTCATTGATCATGTACTAATTATTCCTCTAATTAGTTAAATAATTCTTCAATTATTTAATTAAGTTAATTAATCTTATTCTTCTAATTTCATATTTCCTCATAATCTTAATAATTATTCTATTTTCTATTTCTATCATCATCTAATTATTTTAATCATTTTCTAAATATTAATTAAATATTTATTATTTAATTAATTCTGATTAATTCCCCAATTTAAATAATCTTTATTATTTAAATAAATTAATTCTCAATGTTTATCTCTAATCATCTAATCTTTCAACTCTCTTCTAAATATTAATTAAATATTTATTATTTAATTAATTATGATTTAAATCCTTTAAATTAAATAATCTTTATTATTTAATTAAATTCTATTTCTACATAATTAAATAGTTTCTTTAAATTATTTAATTAACTAATTAATTCTTCCATTTCCAAATCCTCAAATTCTAATTTCATTTAATTTCATATTCTTCTAATTTCTTCCAAATTCAATTACATGTGCATGATTTCAAAAAACAAATTGAAAATCAAAGTTAAGTTCTAAATATATTCAAATACTAAATTGAATTAATAAATTCAATTATTTGAATAAATCTCATGCAAAGATTAAATTGATAATCTAAATCTAAATGCAAGCACATGCTAAATTAATCAATTCAATCAATTAATTAATTAAATCATTTATCTCTTCAACTTCTATTTCCATCTTTAAGTTAGCTTTTTCTAAATTAAGCTTTCTTTGTCATCCTCTTTATTTCCTCCAATCATTCTTTTTCTTCCTTCATTCAGCTTTTTCTCAATCAGTTAACTCAATTAATCTATTCAATCTATTGAGTTTCACTCCTACAATCAATAGTTCAACTATCAATTTTCATTTGAGCTCACCTGAGTTCTACCTCTTGATCAATTTTTTCCACCTTTTAATCAATCCCATCCAAAAATCTATAAATTGAGCATTCAATCTCCATTTTCAATCAAAGCTCCTCCTCAATCTTGAACAATTATTCTCTGAATCACAAACTTTGAATCTTTGTGTCACTTGCAGGTTACCAGTGCAATATCTGAGAGCCATCATACCATGAAAAGGATAAGAGCAATGGAAGCAATATGCAATCTTGGGATAGGGAGTTTTGCTTTGATTTGACTTATAATTCCTATTTCTTGATATTGCATCTTTTCATTGTCTAGTTTGTTAGATTTGTTGATTAGATAGGGATTCGTGATTTCCCTTGTTTCTAATCGATTATTTTGTTATTTTAAGATGAATTCTAGCATGTGTTACATTTTGGTGAACCTGACATGAACTAACAACAATCTAACCTTCTTTATTCTTCTATGTGATTTTTGTAGATCGTGTGGATTTTTCCTTTCTTTTGCAGGTTGCATGAATTTTGAGAAAAGATTTTTTCATCACACAATCGAGCATTCATTGTCACACAATTGCATAGATAGAATCACGCATTCGTTCTGACAGGGTCACGCAATCGCCCTGTTCCGATCTCCCATTCGCCCTTTCTAGATCACGCATCCACAGGGTAAATTGTTGTTTAAATTTTTCTTCCATCTTTTATTTGTTATGTTTAATTCTACCTCAAATTGGGTTAATCTGGGATCAAACTACATTTATTTCATGATTTGATTATAACAGTTTATGGCAAAAAAAGTTCAGTTCAGGATTTCAGGTGCAAGAAGGATGAAACAACAAAGGAGAGAAGCCAAACGCTATCAAAAGGTTCTCCAGGCAGAAAAATTGATACAGGATTCAGAAGAACAAATGGCCTTAGATAGATATAATAGCCTAGTTCTTTCTTATACAGTTAAATATGATCTAATCAATAATGAATGGATAATGAGAGATTTGGCCAGGGATCCACAATCGGTTGTGCAGGTTTACAATCAGGATTAATTTTCTTTTTTGTTAAAATTTAACTTTTTTTGTTGTTTGCCTATCTGTCACGCAATCGCCCTATTAGTTCTACACATTCTCTCTGTCAGGTTCATGATTTTTAGCACAGGTATAATTACTCATTCGCCTCTGTCAAGTTTTGAGTTTCTATTTTCTATTAGTTTGGTTTTATTACTAATCTTCTGTTTACAACCTGTGGTGGATTTTCAAAGAGGATTAGATTAGTATTTTTGCATGCACACTTTACACTTCATTTTTGGTGTTTAAAATCAACAACAGTTAAAATTGACATGCATGGATAATCTTACACTTCGTTGTTGGTGCTTAAAATGAATATGGGCTAAAATTGACATGCATGGATAATCTCACACTTCATTGTTGGTGCTTAAAATGAACATGGGATAAAATTGACATGCATGGATAATCTCACACTTCGTTGTTGGTTCTTAAAATGAACATGGGCTAAAAATTGACATGCATGTATCTCACACTTGGTTTTTGGTGCTTAAAATCAACAAATGGTTAAAATTGACTTGTATGCCTTCATACTTGGATTTGGTGTTTAAAATAGACATGCACATGCATATCTAACACCTAAATTTGGGTTATAAAATGAACGTGAATCAAGCTGCATTAGATTAAATCATTTTTCTTTTTCTGAAGGTAAAGAACTTTTTATTGTGTCTGGGGTGGACCTACTGTTGCACTAACTAACTTTCCACCCACCTTCGGGGTCTTGGGAGAAAGAAGGAAGGTGACAACGACATCCAAATTTTCTTTTATTCTACATAGTGAGGGGTATCTTTGATTGGGGATTTCATCACCCCATAGAGGTACTTCGAATTGGGATGTGTTGGGGATATCATCTCTCCCAGGGTACTCTCGAGTGGGTTTTTCGAGCCGCTATATAAATATATTGGTCAGGCGGCTAGAGTGTTGAATGAATTCGACGTATGTGGGGGCCTTCCCTATACCGATAAGCTCAACTAAAGTCTTAAGTGGCTTTCTCTAAGAATCCATCATTGGATCAGGATCCCTCGAAACCTAATACTAAGAACCAATTTAGTTGCCAAAAAACCTACATTTAGTGATTCCGGGAGTGCGGATCGTACCCCATAGATACCCTTCATGTACCTTACACTATGATATAGGAATCCCTTGGCTATAAGATCTTTGGATCTTCGGGGTAAGAGAGACTAGCATGCCCGAGAAGTGTGTGTCATGGAGTGGAGCCAATGCTGCCAGACTCTCTATCTATTCATTTTTTCTCGGTATTTCGTAAGGGCCTCATTGAATGGTGTCCACTGTCCAACCTAAGATTGTATTTCATGTTTTTTTATGTATCGTTGTGCTAGACCAGTATTGAGTTAGTCCCTTGGGCTATTTCATGCCCTATCCCATGTATCTCTGAATTTTTCGAGATTGTATGAAAATTGAGTCAGTCAGCTATACATACCTACCAGCCATTGTTCTCAGATTTCAAAAACTATAAAACATTGTCCCACACACAAAGTTACAGAAAACAAAGTCCATTTTGAAACTAAAACTCAAAATTCCTTACATACTTGTGACCCTAGGTAGTCTTTTACATAGTCCTTGCATAGTCCCACTTACGTCCTCATTATCGTCCTAAGTCCTTGCATAGTTCTCACTTAAATTCTCATTATCGTCCTAATTTCTTGCATAGTCCCCACCTATGTCCTCATTATCATCCTAAGTCCTTTCATATTCCTCACTTACGTCCTCATTATCGTCCTAAAGTCCTTGCATAGTCCTAATTTTGAGTCCACATTATCATCCTCATATACATCCTTTTCTAGACCTTATATAGGTTTGTCTTAGTTTGTCATCATTTTCATAATAATCCTAGAAATTCATACCCCAAATGTCCAAATCACAATCAGAGGATCAATCAAACTCAACCTCAACTCAAACAAGTTTGTCAAGTTCAACAAATCAAACATTATCACATCCAGAGAAATGGAGAAAACATCTTACATGTTGTGATCCTAGGTCCAAACCAAACAAGAAAACATCATGGATTGGAATTATACATTTCATAGGGAAGGTGGATGATTCATCCCTTCCATTCCTATTCCATCGCCATCCATAGAAACCTTAGCTCAATAGATAAAGACTTTGCAACAACAAGTGATAGACATGGCTAGTCCTAACAACCATAGGGGTTGGTTAATAAAAATGATGATAGAAGTAATGGATATGAGGGGATCAGTATCAGACCAAGATTCTTCTTCTTGTGAGACCATTCAAACATGCCAACCTTCATTCTTCAACAAAATTGTTCCTACCTTAGTTCAACCAACATTAGAGTCATGTAAACCTTCTTTTTATTTCAACCCACTATATCAATCATACCAATCACATCAACCCAACATTCAAAATTCATTCAACCAAAATCACACCCCTTTCAACCAAAGTCCAAATCAAAATTCACATCAATCCAACATTCAAACCCCTTTCAACCAAAATCAAACCCCATTCAACCAAAGTCCAAATCAAAATTCACATCAATCCAACATTCAAACCACTTTCAACCAAAATCACACCCCTTTCAACCAAAGTCCAAATCAAAATTCACATCAATCCAACATTCAAACCTCGTTCAATCAAAATAACACCCATTTCAACCAAAGTCCAAATCAAAATTCATTCAACCAAAATCAATCCTTTTTCAACCAAAATCAAACCTCTTTCACCCAAAATGATACTCCTTTCAACCAAAATCAAATCCCTTTCAACCAAATCCCAAATCAACCATATCTATCCACCATTTCATCATCCCCTGAAATCACACAAGACTAATCCATGTCATCTCTATCTAATAACACAACCTCCCAATCACTATCCATCGTACAAATCCAATCTAATTCATGTCATGATTCAAAGGATCTCATTCAAAATCCTTCTTCATCAAGCCAAAATGTTGAAACATTCCAAGAATCTCCCATGAATTTCCAAACTCCTTCCCCGTGTTAAGAGGATGACCCAAAATCAAAAGAAATGAGTCCTGAAACAAATAAAGATCAAGAACAACCACTTCCATCCTACCTAGTTTTTGATCAAGATCCCACCGACCAAGAATCTTATGATGATCCCCTCGCTCTTTTCTATTCCATTCATAATCAAACCCTTCCATCTCAAGAACAAAGTGTCATTTCAAGTCTCATCCAACATCCACCTCCTAAGCAAGATCGATATATCCCTTCTATCCTTCATAACAATCCCTTTCCAAGACAAGATCAAATCATACCTTTAACTTCATGTCCAAAATAAGATCCCATTATTTCTCCAAATCTTGATCAAGGTCCCTCCATCCCTTCATCTCCATGTCATAATCCTCCATGTTCTTCACAAGGTTCCCTCTTGAATGAACTTACCATTTCTCTCAGTCTTCCTCATGATCCCAATCCCTCTACACAAGTTGTTCATGAACCCATTATCAATGAAATCACCAATCCAGATCATACTACATAGAGAAATTTGTCAACAATTGTATGTGTGCCATCTTCAAATGCCAAAGTGGTGACAGAAACAAGCATGCCACCAACTAATGAAATCAACACTCAAATTGTTTCATCATCTTCTTCATGCACAAGCATAACACTAGCTAATAAGATCAACACCTGGTTGACTTTATCATCCTCTTCAAGTGCATGAATAAAAATAGGCATAACACCCACTCATGTCATAACTTCGAAACCAATTTGTCTCATACACCCACACCTAGAAGACTGGGGGCAAGAGAATCTACCACAATTGGATGTCTTTGAAAATGATAACACCATAGCTGAATTCATGGATTCCAGAGCTAGATTTTCTTCTAATGATTCACAAAATCCAAAAACTACGGAAATCAACATTGGAGATGTTAAACATGTACACCCAGCTGAGTCCTTATATCCTATTGAAAAAGACATCTTTATCCGACTTTTCAAACAAAGGCCAATGAACTACCTACACAAATATTATACCTAAAGGATGTGTAGTTTAGGTTTTATTTTCTGCATTCCATATCATATCATTTAAAAACATCTACATTACATATAGTTTCTTTTTTTAAATACATTGCATTCTCAAAAATGTCCACAATTACATATAGCACCATCAATAAAACAAGGCAACCATCCAAATTTATCATTTGTTTGCATCCAAGAGAAGCAAGGGTCATCTCCTTTCTTAGATATTCAGACATGAAGTCTATGAGGTCCTAAGGTCATTTATTTTCAACACTACCCTGTGACAACGCTTTACTTCTAGTTGGGTACTGATTTCACTATTTGAGACTTGTTAACCCAAAACCTATCAATTGCTATATCTCAAACATATTAAGAAAATTTCTTATTCATTCTAGACACCTAGTTGATCATATGACTAGTGAAAAATCTAAAATTCTACTTCAGCGCCATTGTAATTGTCACAACCAAGTAGGTTTCATTACTTACAAGTCAAGGCAAAAAAAAATATAAAAAGAAAAAGAGCTATGCCAAATATCCATCTAAAGGCAAAAAGAGCAATGATATATAACTAAAATATCACGCAGACAAAGGTGATAAAAAGATTGACTATGGGAACATGCAAGTAACTCCATCAGGGCTATGAACTCCTACTAGCAATGGAGCAATATTTGAGAAATTATAGTCTATAACCTCATCGGAGCTCTCAAGGCTTGCTGGCAGTGAGGCTCTATTTGGGATGCTTTTGAAGTTAGGATAATCCATGTAGCTAGTCATATAGGATGCTAAGGATCTTTAGTGAACACAAGAGCAAGAATTAACTCATTTGCACACACATGAGCAAAAGAAGATCAAAGTTTCAAGAACCAGTGGGGAAGTTTTTCGCGTCTCCATTTGTAAATCCTAGTCACTAAGTGTGTTAAGTTGGATGTTCCAAGGGACCTTAGGGATCAATTGACCGCTTATCTATGAAATTTTTTGCACCTTCATTTCAATTGGTGTATTACAAATGCTAAAACAAACACAGTCAACCTTGTTCGAATAGGAAATGCATCTTCATCCTGCATATTGCATTCACATAGATCATGTCAAAAATTCATTTGTCTCCACATACATTCTGTAGATCATCATGTCATACAGGTCTGTACATTGGGGGCATAACTAAAAAAATCCAAAAAAAATCATACAAAGTCCTGAAAAAATCCAAAAAATCATATAAAGTCCTGAAAAAATCCAAAAACAAATGAAAAACTCAAAATCCAAAAACAATGAAAAACTCAAAATCCAAAAACAATGAAAAACACAAAATCCAAAAACAATGAAAAACTTAAAATCCAAAAACATTGAAAACTCAAAATTCAAAAATACTGAAAAACTCAAAATCCAAAAACAATGAAAAACTCAAAATTCAAAAACATTAAAAACCATAAAATCTCAAAAACATCCACATAACGTCCTGAAAAAAAATCAAAAACCAAAAACATCTACATAATGTCCTGAAAAAATCATCCAAAAACATTCAAATATCAATCTACATAATCCAAAAACATCAAAAAAGCTCTTGGAAAAGAACTAAACAATCAAAAATCAATCAATCAGAAAAACTTGCAATAAAATGTCTCGCAAGAAACAAATACCCTAGCAGATATCCAGCAAACACTTCGCACGAAGTTAACAAAGGATACGACTATCCAGTCAAACATCTGCAATTAACTGATCAAACTGTTTTATCAATCGTATTTTATCCATATCAAGTGATCATTATCTTGTCTTAAATAGAAGAGGATATACTCAAAATCAAACAGGTCAGTCTTAAATGGAGTTCGCAACTTTCTGAGATCAGACATTATCAACCATCACATCAAGCAACTGAGAACGAAGGCATAAGGTTAGTATAGCTGCTGAATTTTGTCTGGGTTAGTCTTTATCTTTTATCATTTGGCGACAGATATTGTTCCTATGCTACTCAAGGATGTCCACAAGTGACTAGAGGAGCCATGATGAGCATTATCTTTTTCTTTGTTTGCTGCTAGTCGGCTACATGTTTGTTTCTTCAATAAGATATCTTTAGATCTTGGTTCCTTATACCCTGATGTGCTAAGCTCCATTGTCCAATAATAAGGCTCAGTGATGAATATATTGCGCAATAAAATAAATGACACGGGTTCGTGATTCATTCAATTTCATCTCATTTGCTTATTGCTAGTTTGCTGATTATTTTCTCGTCATCTCTTTCTAACTCATTTTCTATCATCTAAAATTATTCTCTTTCATTATAAGGTTCATTCTCTCATATTCTATCTCAATATCATCTTCACATCACGTATCTCTATCTCTAATCCGCTAACATTCTTCTATCTTTCATCTCACATTCTTCTTTTTTTTGAGAGATCATTCATATCTTTAATGCACAAACAATATCTCGAGGGGGCATATTTACACCCTAAGTGTCACCGGGGCATACTGTGGCAGAATTTTTTATTTTCTTTGAAACAACATCGTTTTGACATTATCTCAAAGAGGGGCAAATGTAGACACCTAAAAATGTCTCATTGATCATGTACTAATTATTCCTCTAATTAGTTAAATAATTCTTTAATTATATAATTAAGTTAATTAATCTTATTCTTCTAATTTCATATTTCCTCATAATCTTACTAATTATTCTATTTTCGATTTCTATCATCATTTAATCATTTTAATCATTTTCTAAATATTAATTAAATATTTATTATTTAACTAATTCTGATTAATTCCCCAATTTAAATAATCTTTATTATTTAAATAAATTAATTCTCAATTTCTATCTCTAATCATCTAATCATTCAACTCTCTTCTAAATATTAATTAAATATTTATTATTTAATTAATTGTAATTTAATTCTTTTAAATTAAATAATTTTTATTATTTAATTAACTAATTAATTCTTCCATTTCCAAATCCCCAAATTCTAATTTCATTTAATTTCTTCCAAATTCAATTACATGTGCATGAATTCAAAAACCAAATTGAAAATCAAAGTTAAGTTCTAAATATATTCAAATACTAAATTGAATTAATAAATTCAATTATTTGAATAAATCTCATGCAAAGATTAAATTGATAATCTAAATCTAAATGCAAGCACATGCTAAATTAATTAATTCAATCAATTAATTAATTAAATCATTTATCTCTTCAACTTCTATTTCCATCTTTAGGTTAGCTTTTTCTAAATTAAGCTTTCTTTGTCATCCTCTTTATTTCCTCCAATCATTCTTTTTCTTCCTTCAGTCAGCTTTTTTTCAATTAGTTAACTCAATTAATCTATTCAATCTATTGAGTTTCACTCCTACAATCAGCAGTTCAACTATCAATTTTCATTTGAGCTCACCTGAGTTCCACCTCTTGATCAATTTGTTCCACCTTTTAATCAATCTCATCCAAAAATCTATAAATTGAGTGTAATGCCCCGCCAGAAACCCTAAAGGAAAACATCACAATCTATGCAACTAAGGGTGAAATAAAAAAAATTTAAAGAACAAGTGCTTTAATTATATCACTTGTACGTTTAATAACACAATGGAAGTCTAACACTTGATTTCCTAAGGGTTACCAACAAAGATTAATTCACAAATTATGTTAACACCATGGTTAATCCAACTATTCATCTAAATAGGAAAATCACATGCTTAAGACAAAAAAAACACATACATCCATATTCCATAATGAAAGAATCAAAGTACTCCAATGCATTCATTTCTCATAAATCATACATACAAAAGATTAAGGCAACTGAAATAACAAACATTCCAATGATTCCCTTTTGCAATATCCATAAATACATGGTTACCACAAATACCACGGATTACAAAGTTACAATATCAAGGTTACATAAAAGTTTGATACAATGAACACAAGGTTTTCAACTGAACAATGATCATGAACAAGAGCTGGTACATGAACCACAAACCAAGAACACTAGTGAAGCTCTTCCTCGCCTAAACATACATTCCAGAACATCCGATGGGAAGTGGCACTACCACCCAACCATGTGATCCCTAAATGGAACCACCCCACCATACTAGGAGATAGTAAAAAACCCTCAAGCAAGCAAAGTAAGACAAGTACGAAAGGACTACAAGACTCCGCAAACATCCATGTGACTCAACTCACAAACACTAGTGACTCTAAGGAGAGAGTGTCATCGCATAGCTTAAGATGGATACCATGGTACAGCCTCCTAGGTCCTGGCTCTCCATCCTGGTAACCTCTCCCAGCTTTCGGCTCTAACTAAGTCTCATGCGGACCCTACCAATCATTTCATGAAGACAAGGTGGTAAGTTTGTCATTCCATGCCTTCTCGTAACATTATGAGCCCTATACAAGCACTGCACCTATGCACGAGGCACATTATCTTAATTAATATTTATTCTAACCACCCCCTAATCAATTATTAGGTTATCACTTTTTATCTAACTTCTGACGAGTTATCCTGTCATCCACTTCAAGCATGACCCCCGCTCAAAAGCCACTCTCTCTCATAAGACACTACAGGAAAGGTCTCTCTACGAGAACTCTATGGTGAAACAGACAGCCATACATAATCCTGACAAACCACAAGTGAAGGATACACGATCACTAACCAAAGATTGACCATTTGGGCAAAACACACAATGGCTCATATCAATAAGGTTATACATCAACACCTGACAAAGGAAATATAATAACATAGGACACAATGACAACTCAACCAGAATTGCAACGGAATTTAAACTTGACTGAAAACACCATTTACACAAGATCCTAATATAGGCAATCTTTTCTTAAAACAACAAAATGCATAAATAGCTTTCAAATTAAGACTTCCAGAAAATAAGAATTACAACTATATTAATACACTATTTGATAACTCATAAACGTAATGTTTCATCTTTTTCATAGTTCAATTTCAGAGTTTCTCTCTCTATCCTCTAACTTTGTTTGTAGAGGATTGGGTGATATAATTTTCTAAGAGTTTCACTAAGTTTAATCTACCAACTTTCATGAAATATATCATTAATGCATCTATACTTGCATGATCGTAATAAATTGATTGATATTGTGACTCTAACTATTTCATAAATATAAATCTAGATCATTCTTAATCTCTTAAATCCTTTCAAAAAAACATACTAGATTTGAGCCTACCTCAAGAAACGCGGTCCATGGCTATTACGATCCTTGATAACTTCAAACTGTCTGCAATACGTCCGGGTTCCAATACTTTCCACCTTGGTGCTCTTCTATCTCACGAGATCTCTATTCCGAGTCCTTACCCTTTTTATATTTTGAGAATTTCTTTGATAATAATAAAGTAAATAACACTAATTCAAGAGCGTAAACCCTAAGTTCGACACTAAATCGGAGATGATCATTGTTGATCTTTTACGACTTGATCATAAACACATCAAAATCTCCACTATTCCATTCTCCCTAATCTCTTGCCACTCTTCTACGTTCTTGCTCTCCTCTATCTTACTCTCTTTTTCTTTATTTCTCTCTGCTCCAACTTGCTATTTGTTATCTTCCTCTATATCTTATCCTACCTTGTCTTCTTCATTCCATTCCCTAATCCTTCATTGCATCTCACCTTCCCCCCTCTCTTCCAACTCAATGGTCTATATATAGTGTTGTCATCTACCCTCTTTCCTACTTTCGGGCTATCTCTCTTAGTGGTGGATTGATTCTTAATGACACCACTCAAGGTTTTATTGCATCATAACAGTCCTAATCGTATTTGAACACCTATGTGTTCACCATGCAAATTATTTATTATCTATTTTGTGACACCAAACCTCTAAAGTTTTTAAGTCCATAATTATAGATTATCCATGAGGCTTTTAACTCCAAGACTAAGTCGACTTTACTAAAAATAACTTCCTAAAAACATGTAAGTTAAATAACTTAATTACATCTATTACTCAATGATTTTTCATTTATCTCTTCCAAACGATTAATAATTCCTTTCAATAAATAATAATATAAGCAAGATCATATTAATAATCATAACCTATAACCAAAACTTCCATAAATAATAACCCAAAACTAAGAGAAATTCTGACCTCTTTGTGAGCTTGACCGATTTGCAAGACTTCGACGCTCTTCCACCAAATAGCACTATGCCTCACTTGCCAATCTCAACCCAATCTATCCTCTAGCTTGCTATCATCCAACTTGCTATCCTCTCTTCGATACTTTAAAAGTATCTTCTCTATTCTTCTCTCCTATTCTATTCTTCTCTTCACGAATCTATCGTCCTTCCTTGCTTGCCAAATGAATGTGTGTTCTTTTCCTTTCTCCCACCTCTATTTATCCTAATATTTCCTATGATTTCTCCCTATTTAAAGGCTCGGTAAGTATTATTGACTAGGATTCTATTACCTAAGTTTATGTTTAACTTCTTCTTACTTCTCCATGTCTACAAGAGATAGAGTCTTAAGATGCATATCCTGTCAACAAAGCTTGAATCTATGGTTGACAGATCTACTTACCTATGCTCCATGCCCTCACCACTTCTTGACTAAGCTAGTGTTCAAATTAATAGCATGAGCATGATAACTTGTAGATCCATCTACCTCACGGGGTTAAATACCTTCAAAGCCACGTCTCCAAGTCTATTGACCATCGACTTATCGTTCATTGCAGTTGTGGAGTGCTAGATCGAAACCGATTCCTCTATCATTTCACTAAGGGTCGTGGGGGAATATACCAAGTCAACAACCAACTTCTGCATGCAAACATTTAGTTACATGGATTAATCATCATGGTGCCCATGTTGCATATAAACTTCTCTTAATTCTTTCAGACTCTTGTTAGTCTGAGTATATGTCTAGCCGACACCACCTCACCTCTCCATGCATACCGTGATCCATAGGGCATTCCCTCCCTTGCGATATGGCATGAGTTCGGTGACGTGGAACTGTCGAATTCTTCTATACTATGCATTTATGCTACCATCTCGATGTTTGCAACATAGTTTACGTGTCCTGCAACTTGGTCGGTGTGGGTATGCCAAGTCGACTAGATAACTCATCTCAACCATCAGCTTTCTTAACAGTTGATAACTAAAAACCTGCCACCTTTTATATACAATATGTGACTATCTATAATTACATATGTATATTCTTGTATATGGTTGATTCATACAAGTATATGGTCGATTCATACAAGTATATAATCGATCCATTTACATATATAATACGTATATATATAATCTCAAATGATTACGTAGATATAAACAAAATTCATGAAGTAATCATATTTCACGATAATTGTTTATATATATATATATATATATATATATATATATATATATGTATATATATATATATATATATATGTATATATATATATATGTGTGTATATATATATATATGTATATATATAGATATACATATGTATATGTATATACATATATATATATATATACATATACATATGTATATCTATATATATACATATATACATATATATATACATATATATATACATATATATATACATATATATACACATATATATATATATGTATATATACATATACATATATATGTATATATACATATACATATATATGTATATATACATATATATATATGTATATATACATATACATCTATATATATATATATGTGTATATATATGTATATATATATGTATATATATGTGTGTATATATATATATATATATATATATATATATATATATATATATATATATATACGATCGATTTCATAGTTATCTAACTACCAAATATATTTAACTTGCATCAATATAACAAAGCGATTAATTAAAAATCAATCATTCTATTTATATATGGTACGTTATATTGTAAACTCTAATTTATTCAACTTCCAAATAATCCTATTAAAATAATCAACATAATTGAACATGACTTCTAATTACCTACACGTATATATATATATATATATATATATGTGTGTGTGTGTGTGTGTGTGTGTGTGTGTGTGTGTGTGTATGTATGTATGTATGTATGTATGTATGTATGTATGTATGTATGTGTCCGAGTCCGAATCTACATATAAAATACGTATAACTATAGTATAATTTGAAAACCAAACATCGAACATAGTTTCAATAATTCACCTACTTCTACACGAAGGATGTTAAATCCTAGTGTCACTATTTAATTCACATTATCAACAATTTTTCACCCTTCATAGACAAATAAACACAACATGCAATAATTAAAATCACTAAACACACAAATTGAGCAAACATCAAGTAATTTCTCATAAAAGGTCAAACAACAAAATACTGTGGTTGAACAAACTGACAGGACGACCAACTGACGACACTCACATGAGTGTAACTGAGTAAAATAGGGTCAACTACTATCTCCTCCACTTCCATCGGAAAATATAAGACACGCTCAGACCTATGAAGCCAGGTGGAGATGATACATCATACCTACCCGGTACTTGTACCTGCAATATCTTGCATCACCGAACCACACATACATATATACAATATAGAAAACACGGCATACACACTGATGAAGGAGAATTGCGACGTTCCCTGTCTCACCAAAATGAGTGAAGGAAAATCGTCCCCTTGCATCCAATACACTCGCAAACACACAACATATAATTCCACATTGCATAGATAAAGTAAAGTGTCAGTACATAGCAATAATCCATAAAATGCCATAAATCACAAGTACTAAAATACTGCAAATAAATTATGGATCTCATATCCATATAAAGCATGAAATAATGTCATATAACTCTGAATAACAAATCATGGTAATGTATCCACTGAAAACAACCAATAAAATATGAGTCCAATGAGTTCAAACAAGTAGGGGTACTACATTCTCCCCCCCAAAACTAGGCTTACTCCTGGAAGCCTAAAATAAGTAAGAATACAACTCTCTTATCTTTGTTGCATCCTGAATGTGCAACTGATTATATCCAGATTTCAGGTCAATCTTAAAAAACACCTTGGCTCCCTTTACCTAATCGAAAAGATCTTCTATACAACGCAATGGATATCATTTCCGGATGGTTACCTTATTCAGCTATCGTTAATCAATGCATAACCAAAGAGAACCATCCTTCTTCTTAACGAAGATTATAGGTGCACCCCAAGGAGAAACACTAGGATGAATGAATCCCTTGGCCAACAATTCCTCTAACTGCAACTTCAACTCACTCAACTCCTGAGTAGTCATCCGATATGGAGCTCTCAAAATAGGTTCTGCACCATGAACCAAATCAATGTGAAAGTCTATGTCTCGCTTCGGAGGCATACCAGGAATATCCAATGGAAACACATCAGCATACTCTCGAAGAATAGGGTGACTATCAAGAGCGATTTCTCGACTCTCTGACTCATCCACGTCCTCAAAAGTAACTGCAAAAAGCTAACACCCTCTACGCATGCACCACTTAAGTTGCATAGTGGAGATCATACATAAAGATATTGGTCTCTGAACTCCAACAATCTCCACTTCCTTACCAAGGTCATCTAAACACTCCAATGTCTTCTTGCGACAGTCTACACGAGCATTATGAAAAGATATCCAATCCATTACCAACACAATTCCATAAGCACCCAAAGGAATGACTCAAAGGTCAACTGAAGTAACTATGGTTCCTAGGTCCAACTCACAACTAGGAACATAGGCATCTACGGAAACATGAACACCTGGAGCCAACTCTACTGGCCACCTCCCCTAGTTTTCTTAGCCATGACCTAGCACTAGAAAGAGAAAATGGTTCAGATCTATGACAAGGATAAACAAGGGAAACACAAACATTAAGACCTAAGCAAAAAGGTCAAGTTGAATAGGCACACTACAAACCCACAGTACCTAGTGTTGAAACTTGCCTCTGATACCAAATGTAATGCCCCGCCAGAAACCCTAAAGTAAAACATCACAATCTATGCAACTAAGGGTGAAATAAAAAAATTTTAAAGAACAAGTGCTTTAATTATGTCACTTGTACATTTAATAACACAGTGTAAGTCTAACACTTGATTCCCTAAGGGTTACCAACGAAGATTAATTTGCAAATTATGTTAGCACCACAGTTAATCCAATTGTTCATCTAAATAGGAAAATCAAATGCTTAAGACACAAACTACACATACATCCATATTCCATAATGAAAGAATCAAAGTACTCCAATGCATTCATTTCTCATAGATCATATATACAAAAGATTAAGGAAACTAAAATAACAAACATTCCAATGATTCCCTTTTGCAATATCCATAAATACATGGTTACCACAAAGACCTCGGATTACAAAGTTACAATATCAAGGTTACATAAAAGTTTGATACAATGAACACAAGGTTTTCAACTGAATAATGATCATGAACAAGACCTAGTACATGAACCACGAACCAAGAACACCAGCGAAGCTCTTCCTTGCCTAAAGATACATTCCAGAACATCCAATGGGAAGTGGCACTACCACCTGACCATGTGATCCCTAAATGGAACCACCCCACCATGCTAGGAGATAGTAGAAAACCCTCAAGCAAGAAAAGTAAGACAAGTACAAAAGGACTACAAGATTCTGCAAACATCCATGTGACTCAACTCACAAACACTAGTGACTCTAAGGAGAGAGTGTCATCACATAGCTTAAGATGGATACCATGGTATAGCCTCCTAGGTCCCGGCTCTTCGTCCTGGTAACCTCTCCCAGCTTTCAGCTCCAACTAAGTCTCATGCGGACCCTACCAATCATTTCATGAAGACAAGGTGGTAAGTTTGCCATTCCAGGCCTTCTCGTAACATTATGAGCCCTGTACAAGCACTACACCTATGCACGAGGCACATTATCTTAATTAATATTTCTTCTAACCACACCCTAATCAATTATTAGGTTATCGCTTTTTATCTGACTTCCGATGGGTTATCTTGTCATCCACTTCAAGCATGGCCCCCGCTCGAAAGCCACTCTCTCTCATAGGACACCACAGGAAAGGTCTCTCTACGAGAACTCTATGGCGAAACAAACAGCCATACCTAATCCTGACAAACCACAGGTGAAGGATACACGATCACTAACCAAAGATTGACCATTTGGGCAAAACACACAATGGCTCATATCAATAAGGTTATACATCAACACCTGACCAAGGAAATATAATAACATAGGACACAATGACAACTCAACCAGAATTGCAACAGAATTTAAACTTGACTAAAAACACCATTTACACAAGATCCTAATACAGGCAATCTTTTCTTAAAACAACAAAATCCATAAATGGCTTTCAAATTAAGACTTCCAGAAAATAAGAATTACAACTATATTAATACACTATTTAATAACTCATAAACCTAATGTTTCATCTTTTTCGTAGTTCAATTTCAAAGTTTCTCTCTCTATCCTCTGACTCTGTTTCTAAAGGATTGGGTGATCTAATTTTCTAAGAGTTTCACTAAGTTTAATCTACCAACTTTCATGAAATATATCATTAATGCATCTATACTTGCATGATCGTAATAAATTGATTGATATTGTGACTCTAACTATTTCATAAATATAAATCTAGATCATTCTTAATCTCTTAAATCCTTTCAAAAAAACATCCTAGATTTGAGCCTACCTCAAGAAACGCGATCCATGGCTATTATGATCCTTGATAACTTCAAACTGTCTGCAATACGTCCAGGTTCCAATAATTTCCACCTCATCACTCTTCTATCTCACGAGATCTCTATTTCGATTCCTTACCCTTTTTATATTTTGAGAATTTCTCTGATAATAATAAAGTAAATAACACTCATTCAAGAGCGTAACCCCTAAGCTCGACACTAAATCGGAGATGATCATCGTTGAGCTTTTACGACTTGATCATAAACACATCAAAATCTCCACTATTTCATTCTCCCTAATCTCTTGTCACTCTTCTACATTCTTGCTCTCCTCTATCTTGCTCTCTTTTTCTTTATTTCTCTTTGCTCCAACTTGCTATTTGCTCTCTTCCTCTATATCTTTTCCTACCTTCTCTTCTTTATTCCATTCTCTAATCCTTCGTTGCATCTCACCTCCCCCTTCTCTTCCAACTCAATGGTCTATATATAGTGTGTTCATCTACCCTCTTTCCTACATTCGAGCTATCTCTCTTAGTGGTGGATTGATTCTTAATGACACCACTCAAGGTTTTATTGCATCATAACAGTCCTAATCGTATTTGAACACCTATGTGTTCACCATGCAAATTATTTATTATCTATTTTTTGACACCAAACCTCTAAAGTTGTTAAGTCGATAATTATAGATTATCCATGAGGCTTTTAACTCCAAGACTAAGTCGACTTTACTAAAAATAACTTCCTAAAAACATGTAAGTTAAATAACTTAATTACATCTATTACTCAATGATTTTTCATGTATCTCTTCCAAACGATTAATAATTCCTTTCAATAAACAATAATATAAGAAAGATCATATTAATAATCATAACCTATAACCAAAAGTTCCATAAATAATAACCCAAAACTAAGAGAAATTTTGACCTCTTTGTGAGCTTGACTGATTTGCAAGACTTTGACACTCTTCTGCCAAATAGCACTATGCCTCGCTTGCCAATCTCAACCCAATCTATCCTCTAACCTGCTATCATCCAACTTGCTATCCTCTCTTCGATACTTTAAAAGTATCTTCTCTATTCTTCTCTCCCATTCTATTCTTCTATTCGCGAATCTATCGTCCTTTCTTGGTTGCCAAATGAATGTGTGTTCTTTTCATTTCTCCCAACTCTATTTATCCTAATATTTCCTATGATTTCTCCCTATTCAAAGGCTTGGTAAGTGTTATTGACTAGAAGTCTATTACCTAAGTCTATGTTTAACTTCTTCTTACTTCTCCATGTCTAAGATAGAGTCTTTAGATGCATATCCTGTCGACAAAGCTTGAATCTATGGTTGACAGATCTGCTTACCTATGCTCCATGTCCTCACCACTTCTTGACTAAGCTAGTGTTCAAATTAATAGCATGAGCATGATAACCTGCAGATCCATCTACGTCACGACATTAAATACCTTCAAAGCCATGTCTCCTAGTCTATCAACCATCGACGTATCATTCATTGTAGTTGTGGAGTGCTAGATCGATTAGTTAAATCGGTTCCTTGATCATTTCACCGAGGGTCGTGGGGGAATATACCAATTCAACAACCAACTTCTGCATGCAAACGTTCAGTTACGTGGATTAATCATCATGGTGCCCATGTTGCATATAAACTATGTTGTTCACCAAAAGTGATAACCCAAGTACACCTGCAATTGATCTATGAAGTAGCCAATTCAATCTATGAAGAACCTCAGGGCTTGGACAACATGAAAAGGATCTAAATCCTTCTACTCTTCAGGCTCTGCAAAACCTAGGTGGGTATACCTTTGATGCTTAAAATTAAACCTACTACACACCTATGATAGCATAAACATAAACAGATAGATCTCACCAGGGCTCAATAACAAGTGGGTTACTGGAGATGGGCTAGATCTACACATAAAACTCAGCTATGCTTGAGCATGAGATAGATGAAAAATTTCAAAACATAACATAAAATAAAGATATTCTAATTGGATTTTGATTGGTTTGAGAATCCCCTTAATTGCAGGATCAATGCCTTATCCAAGGGCAACAGAGTCACAAATCAAACTATAGATGAAAACTTATGCTAAGATCCATCTTAATTCTTAAGTATTCCTCCATTTAATGCCTTGCATAAATGCATTACTCAGCTCATCCCCAAAAATATTAGAACCAAAAACATAAACCCCATTTTATTAATGTTTGCTCATAGAGTTTAAAATCTTCCTTGAAGATTACTTACAAACCAACATTACACTCACAGACACAGCTGCTCATGACCAACTTTATCCTCCTTAAGAATCAGATTTGAATAAAATGAGATTACATTTCAGAGACAAATTATGTGTGAATTTGTGCATGCCTAACATACACAAGAACCTGCAACTAAGAACACCTATAGCAAAGAATTGAACTCCATTACTGAAAGATAAGCCCTACCCTGTACAATCTTGAAGGAAACTCAGAATTGGAAACCATGAAAATATGGAGCCATCCTCCAAATTTCTGGAACCCTTACAAATGAGAATAATTGAGAATAAGAAGAGGAGGGAAAGATCAGATTTGCAACCCAAATTGCCAAGTGTCTCCTTTATCCCTAACTGCAAGAATATCTTCTTCATTCCCATGGAAATTGCTCTTGAAATATCCCAAATTGGTTAAAATTAACTGCATTATTGGATTCTTTGTTCTGAGAGTTTTCCAATGACATATAATACTTGCCATTTTGACCAAAAATGGACCCCTGGGCGAATTAATCCACTTTATGTGCTCATCATTTAAATTTTTGAATTTTTAATATAGTTTGCACTATGTATTTAAACTAATTTTAATTTTGATTTTTGGTCTCCTTTTTGGCATGAAGCCCTGCCACATGGCGACCTTTGATTGGTCGATGGGATCCACTGGGCGCTACTTGGCATGACACCTCATCTTTTGCCACTTATCGGCCACATCACCGCCACTGGGCTGCTTGCTTGTATGCCACATCATCGCCATGTCATCACCACTGGACAGGACCCACAAGTTGTCTTTCCACCTGGACCCGCCACCTAGCTTTTGCCATTTCACAATGGCTAATGGGCGAGCAACTTCGGGCTCCAAAATCATGTGAGCCATTGGATCATCTCCAAGATGCACGATCTTTACCTCAATTTCTGCGCACATGGTTTTCGCTATTTCACAAAGGGTATTTGGTGTGCATCTTCCCTTCGCAAATCCACGTGCACCGTCGATCTTTTTGGAACATGCTCACTAGTTAAGCCATTCGTTTCCTGCAAAACTCGCCTACCTGCCTCGGGATCCGTGCATGCATGGAGTCCACCTGTCATCACCCAGTCAGCCTCCTCGATCACCTTGAGAAGTGTACCCATGCGCATGGGGTCCACTTGGGCACCCAATGGGCACCGTCCATCAAAAGCCCATAAGGCTTTGACACTATGGTAATGTGGAGCCTTATATTTAAATACCATAATTTTCCCCTCCAAAGCCAATGTGGGATATATGGATTTGCCTTGTAATGCATTTTTTGGAGGATTTTCCTGAGTTTTAATGGCGCCAATGGTGTTCGCTAGAGTTTATAATGCCCTTTGCTTTGGTTTTAACGCTGCTTCTCCTCCACCACGCATAGGGATTGACATTGGTGTTTGCATTTTCTTGGAGACTTCATACAAATTTCACACATGCCCACTCTCCTCCACCATCCACGTAGGCCTGATAATTCATTGTTTGGAAGTTGCTTTGCTACTCTGCTTAACCACGTCAGAGGGAGGGAAGACATTTTCTTGAATTATTGCATTTACTTCAAATTTTCTGAAGCATCTTTAACATTGGGAAGCTGCTGGCAATGAATTCGATTAAGCTTTTCCAAGGTTTCTGTTTGCATTCACTTGACTTCAAAGCTGCTATATACCTTTCACTCCTCCTTCAACATTTTGCTCAGAGAGGAATGCTAGCAAATTCATGTGGAGCTAAATTGGTGCTTGCTGATTTCTTTAATCACTTCCCACACTCCATTTCATTCCACACACAAGGAAGAGATTTCACATGGTTGCTAAAGCTTCAAACAGTCTTCTTGCTGCAACACGTGGGGGGCTTCGCACCATTTGTATTTGTTGAAGACTTCAGTGCTACCCCCTACTCACCATGCTACTGCTGCACATTGCCTCTTGCTATTGCTATTGCTCAAACTTCAATGTCTCTGCTTAGCCACAACCACGTCAAAGAGGAAATTAGCTAAGGCATCCGCAAATCTGCATTTGCTTTGAGAGTTTTTCACTTGAATCTCCCCCATTTTGATGAAGAGGGAGCTGGCACATGCCAGCTACATTAGCTAAAACTTATTTAATCCTCTTTTAAACACCATGAACAGCAAGGAGGAGATTAGTTTGCTTGCTAAATATGCCAATGGCATTTGCTGAAAGCTTTACAAAGAGTGCCATTCCATTCATTACGCCACACTCCAAATACATTTACATTTTTAAAATCTCTTCTCTATCGCTGAAGGAGGATTTGACATTAAAATCGCCAATCTGAAATTGCCTGGAGGTCTACAGTATTTTCAACTCTCATGACATGTCTCATAATCACAATCCGCATTTAGATATTCTGAAAATCCTTTATTAAACAAAGTCGCCAATAAAATAATATGGCACAGGCATGAGCCAGGTCGGGCCCCAAAGTGGGTATGACCAAAAAAAGTTTTATTTTCATGCAACTGACCTCTGGAATATCTCAGGAACATTAAACTTACCTCTGGAATCGATCGGCACCATTTTCGGATCGTAAAATTGAATTTTACAACTTTCGGGCACTTACGCCACATTTTCGCATTTAATCGCGAAGACGTATTTTTCAAGCCGGTCAAAACACCTTTCTGGACCTCGCCATCTGACAGGCATGTACTCTGATATACAAGGATGAACTTTGCCAAGCGATTTTTCAAGATGAATCCCAAGCAAAGAGATATTAATTGGCGAAAATGACCAACTGACTTTGTCGACATTGCGGACCCGACGAAGTCAATGTTCTAGCAACACATGATGCCTTTCTTAAAAATATCAAACGACCTCCATAGACCCTCAAATTTGAAACATAGGTACTTTGAAGTACATATTAAATCTTTGGATTCTCAGTTCGACCAAAAGTCTGACTGGGTGCAAATGGCGCGCTCATGAAAATGGCTACTTTAACTGATGCGGCAACAAAAGTACAGATAACTGAAAACGATGACTCAATGAACCCTTTTGAAATCCGATCAAACGGATTGGCAGAGGCTTGAAACTTGAAACATAGATTTTTATTCATACCAAAAATAGCTCGGAACAAACATTATGTCACAACACTTACTGAGGCAACTTTTACACTTATGCGAAACAGGGCTCCGACTAGCAGCTGAAACAAGGACTAGTCAAACCATACAAATTGCAAACATATTGAGCTTTGAAAACTTAGCAAATGAATTCATGAAGACTTGAAATTTTGCATAGAGGAACACTTTTATTCATAGAATTCAATCCATTTTTAATTTTTTCATGTCGATAAATAGGGCAAAAGATATAAACACCCAAAGTAGGCTACTTAGTAAAATTTGAATTTGTGCCTAGAATGCACTTTCAGCTCACCCCTTGAAATGGGTACCTCATAAACTTATCCAAATTGAATTTTGAAAGTTGAAATGAAAGGTGTGTAACAAGTATCCCAAGCCTTACCCCTTGAAAATCAACTGGCTCTATTTTTCCCTCTCTCTAACTAGGCCATTCAAACTGACTCATTTGGAAATGCAGAGCAAAAATTTAAATTGGGCCTCAAAACTTGACTCAATTTTAATGAGTCACAACAAACTACTCTTAATTCTTTCAAACTCTTGTTAGTCTAAGTATATGTCTAGCCAACACCACCTCGCCTCTCCATGCATACCGTGATCCATAGGGCATTCCCTCCCTTGCGATATGGCATGAGTTCGGTGATGTGGAATAGTCGACTTCTTCTATACTATGCATTTATCCTACCATCTTGGTGTTTTCAACGTAGTTTACGTGTCTTGCAACTTGGTCGGTGTGGGTATGCCAAGTCGACTAGATAACTCATCTCGACCATTGGCTTTCTTAACAGTTGATAACTAAAAACCCGCCACCTTTTATATACAATATGTGACTATCTATAATTAGATATGTATATTCTTGTATATGGTTGATTCATACAAGTATATGGTTGATTCATACAAGCATATGATCGATCCATATACATATATAATACGTATATATATTTAATCTCAAATGATTATGTAGATATAAACAAAATTCATCAAGTACTCATATATATATATATATATATATATATATATATATATATATATATATATATGTATATGTATGTATATGTATGTATATATATGTATGTATATATATATATATATGTATGTATATATATATATATGTATATATGTATATATATATACATATATATGTATATATATATATGTATATATATACGATCGATTTCACAGTTATCTAACTACCAAATATATTTAATTTGCATCAATATAACAAAGTGATTAATTAAAAATCAATCATTCTATATATATATGGTACGTTATATTGTAAACTCTAATTTATTCAACTTCCAAATAATCCTATTAAAATAATCAACATAATTGAACATGACTCCTAATTACCTACACGTGTATATATATATATATATCCGAGTCCGAATCTACATATAAAATACGTATAAGTATAGTATAATTTGAAAACCAAACATCGAACATAGTTTCGATAATTCACCTACTTCTACACAAAGGATGTTAAATCCTGGCATCACTATTTAATTCACATTATCAACAATTTTTCACCCTTCATAGATAAATAAACACAACATGCAATAATTAAAATTACTGAACATACAAACTGAGCAAACATCAAGCAATTTCTCATAAAAGGTCAAACAACAAAATACGAAGGTCAAACAAACTAACAAGACGACCAACTGATGACACTCACATGAGTGTAACTGAGTAAAACAGGGTCAACTACTATCTCCTCCACTTCCATCAGAAAATATAAGGTACGCTCAGACCTATGAAGCCAGGTGGAGACGATACCCCATACCTACCCGGTACTTGTACCTACAATATCCTGCATCACCGAACCACACATACATATATACAATCTAGAAAACACAGCATGCACACCGATGAAGGAGAATCACGACGTTCTCTGTCTCATTGAAATGAGTGAAGGAAAATCATCCCCTTGCATCCAATACACTCACAGACACAAAACATATAATTCCACATTGCATAAATAAAGTAAAGTGTCAGTACATAGCAATAATCCATAAAATGCCATAAATCACAAGTCTTGAAATACTGCAAATAAATTATGCATCTCATATCCATATAAAGCATGAAATAATGTCATATAAGTCTGAATAACAAATCATGGTAATGTATCCACTGAAAACAACCAATAAAATATGAGTCCAATGAGTTCAAACGAGTAGGGGTACTACATTGAGCACTCAATCTCCATTTTCAATCCTCCTGCTCCTCCTCAATCTTGAACAATTATTCTTTGAATCACGAACTTTGAATCTTTGTGTCACTTGCAAGTTACCAGTGCAATATCTGAGAGCCATCATACCACGAAGAGGAGAAGAAAAATGGAAGCAATATGCAATCTTGGGATAGGGAGCTTTGCTTTGATTTGACTTATAATTCCTATTTCTTGATATTGCATCTTTTCATTGTCTAGTTTTGTTAGATTTGTTGATTAGATAGGGATTCATGATTTCCCTTGTTTCTAATTGATTATTTTTTAATTTTAAGATGAATTCTAGCATGTGTTACACATATTATACATATCCCCATTTATATAATGAACAATAAAGACTTCTTTACAGTATTATATATTCATTATAGCTGATAATGCTTACCAAAAAAAAAAAGATAAGAATTTATATGTTGAACCGTTTCGAAATAGATATGGTTGCAAATTTCTTTGATATATTATGTATAACAGATTGCTATATGAATTTTTGTGCTATACTCTTGGATCCAATACTCATGATTTTGGATTTTAGATAGCATGCCTCGCTAGATTACTTTTGACTATAGGTGTAGATTCATTGTGGTTTATGCTAAAATAATTCAAACAAATGTAGATAGTTTATGGGTAACTTCACTTAAGAAACTCATGTCTCATCTCAATTATGTTCAATTACATTCTCAATTTGAAGATTTGATCAAGTTTGAGGTAGGAACTCAAATTCCTCCTCTCTTTTTTAATTGAATTGATTTTAGTTTGTTGCAAATGAATTGTTGAGTGAATTAAAGTATTCTTCCAATTTAAATCTCTCCATTTGGATGATTATATGATTTGTATGAACCAAATTTGGAAATTATAAGTATATATGAGGTTATGTTGTTCAATTCTATTTGGGATGTTGAAATGACAAATCGAGGGAGTATTGTATTGTTGAGTTGATTAGAATCAAAAGTCTAATCTTGCATTTTCATTTTATGCACTTTGAAGTTTCAGGGTTTTTCAGGTCCATTAGTTAAGGGTGTTTGTCTTGGTCCCATAGACTATTTAGTCTCGTGGACATCATTAAAATCTTTTATTCATTCATTCAGAAATGGTAATTGGCCTCATGATTGGTTTTTGGTCCAAACTTGGGAATTATTGAAAAGTGGTATTTGATGATTTTGAGATGATATTCTATTATGGAATCATGATAACATATATGTGAATTTTGATAAGGGATCAATTGGGATCCATTCTCTTGGTGTTGTGACCAATTGAGTATGTCTTGCTTATGTATGAAAATGGCATTTTGCAATTGAGACAATTTGATGTATTTGAGATGTCTTGCATTTAGATATGGCATGAGCATAGTCCTAGAGTGAGACTAGGGACTGGCTCCCACTCGTGTCCCTCGTCTGAAAGTGGTACGCTTGGCATTCATGTTTGGGGAGTTTTGTAATCAAGTGATAACATAGCAATAGACTTGGGTTAAAAAAAATAAGAAAATTGGTTCCTTGAGCACGCCTTGAGGGCTATCACAACACCAAGGGTGTTTTGGGAAGGCATGCTCACACATAGAGCATTGGGACCTGTGTGAAGAGGCATTCCCACTCACACAAGGATTATGTGATCATTATTCTCATTCACATGAGAGAATGCTTGGTTCCATATGGTCCATCCCCATGTAGCACATACGATGAAAGCCATGCCTACACATGGAGCGTTGGGACTTGTGCAAAGAGACATACTCACTTATGTAGCATAGGGATTTTGTGATTGTCGTTCTCATCTATATGAGAGAATACTTGGTTCCATATGGTGCATCCCTATGGGCACATACAATGAAAGGCAAGCCTGCACATGGAGCGTTGGGACTTGTGCAAAGAGACATACGATGACACTTCCTCCACTGCACTCTAGAATCTAATACCCTATGTAGTTTTAAAGTAGTGACCCTATGTGGATTCATGACTTGGTATCATCCTTCTCTATTGATGTTGCACTGTATTGTTCCATTACTTGTGTCATGTATGCATCATGTATGGCATGTGTGAGCCTATCATCCCCCTTGTATACTTTGATTGACTATTTGGAACTATCTCCACAAGCACAATGGGGTGGACCTAAGGGTTCCATGTGGTTGGGTGGCATTGAAAACCACTATTGGGGACCGATGGACTCAATTCATGATCACCTCGGAGAGCACTTCTACCTCCCTCAACACATATTCTTTCTCTTTCATCTATTCTTGCAAGTTGCAATTCAAATGTATATTGAAATAAGCATTGTAATCATTGATGATATGTATATTAAACACTCCAAGTGGAGATTGATGTAATTGAACATAATTGATATGGTTTATGCTAACTTCACTTAAGTATATTATGGGCCCATAACCCATAGGTCCCAAGATAAATTTCATAACTCAAAAATAAGATATCTAAATGAGTTGAAAAATTTTAGGAGTAAACATGTGGGCATGTTGAACTATATAGGGGGAGAGATGACCTTTAAAATTTTATTTTTTTATACCAAAATTTAAATTCAAATACCCTAGTTACTTAAACAAAAGAAAGGTTGGAACTATTATATATCAAGTGTTTTGTGGGTGGTCATAATTCATTTATGTTTTCTTTTAAGATGCTAGTAACATTATTTTTAGTACTATCTTTACCTATTGTACTTTTCTATTGGACTCGATCAACCCAATAACCTTGTACATGTGATTTATTTTATTAAAGAGGATATTCATGTAGTTCGGAATGCATGATTATTGTCTTTGAATATATGTTGAATATATAATAATGAGTGACTACTTAGTATGAGATATATATACACTATCTTTACCTATTGTACTTTTCTATTGGACTCGATCAACCCAATAGCCTTGTACATGTGATTTATTTTATTAAAGAGGATATTCATGTAGTCCGGAATGCATGATTATCGTCTTTGAATATATAATAATGAATGACTACTTAGTATGAGATATATACATGTCATTCAATAGGTATATATCATGTATTGACATAGGATGACACTTTATATGAGATTATCAATTTGGGATATACTTATAAGAAATATCTGTATATATAGTAGATAAATTCATTTCATGTATATATATAGTATATAAGTTTTGGTAGCTCCCAAGAACAACTAACTTAGATAAGGTAGATAAAGTCATTTCATCTCCCTGATTGGCTTTAAAGGCTCTTGTATTTGGGTTAGCTAATTCCCTATCAACACTATTTTTAATAGGTTTACCAGTACTCAGTGGTTCATACAGTCCTCTTAGGAGTTGGACCATTTCAACCATGGTGTGCCTAATCATATTAGCTTGAAAATAGTGCACCTCATGTTAGATTCAAACCTATGCCCCCTATTGGTAGTTGATGGAGATAGGATATCATTCGTTGTATATATCAATGAGGTGTGCTTTACGTCTAGATAATAATTTAAAAAAATTAAAAAAATAAATTTTCATCAGAATTACGATGGAGACTAAGCTTTCCATCGACGATGGAATCATCGGACCAATAGCGTTCTCGTTGATGCAAAGTTTCTGGAATCCGACAAAATTCTGACTCAAACTACACAAACATCCGACGAGGATGTTGTATGTCTAATGGCACTTCCTTGTCGGACAGTTGTCGATGCATATTAATGGACAGATGACAAAACCGTCGAACAAATAGCATTCCCGTCGGTGCAAAGTTTGAGACTTCCATCAACATTATGACGCAATCTAAACAAACATCTAATGAGGATGTTGTATGTCGAATGACTTTTTTGACCGAAAGAGCGATCATGCCCACCAACAGCAAAGTCCATGTGAGTTTTTGATGGCTACTTTTGTCGGCAGTCCAATGAAAAGTAGTTGCAATTCCGACAATCGGCCATAGGAAATTAGCCCTGAATGTACTAGTGGAAGGGAACTCATGTCATCTACGGACCACATGCCATTAGAATTTGAAGATACAGTCAAATCTATGAAGCCAAGTGGAGTCGATGTATGGTACTTGCAAATCCTACAACCACAAAGCAACGATACAACATATACATATACATCATAATAGATAAGTGATAGGGAATCGCAATGGCACATCCCTCTCGCAATGAGTGATGTGAGATCATCCCTCTCATGAAGATGGTCATACAATAATCAAACACATCGCATAATCAACTCATCATACGTAATCATGAAATAGGGTTAGTGTGATCATAATAGCATCAAATCCATGACTAATATAAATCATCCATCAACATAGTAATGCATATAGAATCCATCAATCACATATATCCATCAAATGACATGATCAATAATGATAGTGTCATCATCCATATAAATCATCAAAATAGCATATGTCCAAATAATGTCTAGCATCATAATGAGTACTGAAATACATATATAATCATAATCCAAAGCATCATAAGGAATCTAAATATGTCTATCACGCATGAAATAAGAGTCAAGTCAAGGAGGGACACTACATTTCATTTTGGTGAACTCGACTTCTTATACCTTAATTTCTATTTTGTGAACCCAAATTTGATTGTTTGTGCATTTTCAAATTCAAATTTATACTTACAAGTTTTTTTCAATTGAATTATATAAATTTAGAGTTTAAATTCACACAAACCCTAATTTATAATTCTACATTTAAATTTCTAGGCTGCCTAATTTGGACATGTTATCTTAGATCTAATTTGTTTATAGATTTTAAAATTCAATTTTTCACTCATGGATCTCATTTTAAATTGAATTACATAAATTTAAAGGTTAAATTCACAAAAACCCTAATTTATGATTCTAAAATTTAATTGTGGGTTGCATAATTTTCAAATCCATTTTCAGATTTGATCTTTTTGACATCTTATGCTATGAATTAGAAGCATTTATCTTTCAAATTCACAAATCAAATTGCTTCATTAATTGTTTAATCAATCACTTTTACAAATTTTTGCATTTTTAATCACAATCTTCAATTTGTGCATTTAAATTTTCCTCCTTTGTGCTTGCGTTTTGTTACCATTAGTCCTACCTACAATATTCATGTGAGAAGAAGTTGTAGAATCAAAGCTTCCCAAGGTTTAATTACAAAGGACATGGAACCTAATTTGGATAACTTATTTCATGAGGATGTTTTTTTATTAAGGCAAAAATAGGTTTTAAAGGGACCTAAAACCGTTTAACAAAAACAAATATTAGTCTAGACTTAATAAGGAGTTAAGCCAACAAAGATCACTAAATATGAATAGACCCATATATAACATTATCTACATTACACAAAAGGGGCATCGACCAAATAGAGCGAAAAGACAAAAACAAGAACTAGCAGAAAAAACCAAACACAAAAAGGCTAGTAGAGAGCCAGCACAGACACAACAACGAACCAACCCTAATCAATAAATTTCATTTACTATTCCATATCTTTTTCAATCTCAATCATAGTGTTGGTTATCTTCTTGAGATTTTGAAAGTCAGGAGGAGGTCTAGCTGCCTTTCTCTTCAACGATGGTTCCTCCAACCCAACAAATGATGTCATTTATCCTGATTCTTTTCATAATTCTCATGATGGGGATGAATCACTAACTAGGGTTACCATTGACCAATTGGAGAATATTGATAATGAATTTTAAAATCTTCAACAATGGATGAGTCAACAATACATGAAAAGTGAGGCAATCCCATTGATTTAAGAATTAAAAATAATAGCACACAGTGGTTAAATTGGTGTTGATTTGTTGCATGACCTTTCTCATATTTTTTATACTAATATCATTCCTATCAAAAGTTGTATTAAAGCCCTTGGTTATTCTCAACCCACTAGTCAATTAAATCATTCTATTCCTATGCCTACATCATTGCCTATTGTGCCTACATTTATGTCTTCTATGACTACTCCCACACAAAATGTTAATCCTACACATGTTAGTCAAGGGGGCAACCTTGCTAATCAAAACTCTTATATACCTCCTTCCCCAAGTCTTCCATTTGTATCCCAATCATCTCCCATGCCCACATATCATAGTGTTCCACCTCCTTATTCTTAACCTTCACCTACATACAAAAATATTTCTCCTCCATCACAATGCAATATGCCCAATTTCAATTTATCCACCAAAGAAACTATCAATAACTTAGCCCAAACTTTTCATCCCTACAACAACAATTGGCTTCCATTACCCAATCCAAGTTTAACGTGCTCACATTTGATGTAGTGAGCCCATTATTCAATGACATTGTATGTGCTATCCCTCTTAAACATATGGAAGTCCCTCAATTGGAGATTTACAATTGAAAAATTGATCCCTTGACTTATATGAAAACATTTCAAACTTTGTGTAGTGGATTTTCTCATGAGCAAAGACTTAAGACTAAATTGTTTACTCGAACCTTTAGTGATAAAGCTTTGAAATTGTATTATTATTTACCTCTTTATTCTATTATATCATTTCAACAATTAGCTAATTATTTCATTCAAATATTTGATAATAATATTGATGTTGAAATTACTTTGATTGATTTGATTCATTGTAAGAAAGGTGTTAAAGAAAAAGTGACTGATTTTATTGGTAGATATAAACATTTGTATTCTTAAATTTGTTACTCTATGTCTGATCATGATGTTCAAAGAATTTATATTTCTAATTTATAAAAAAGACATTAGGGATAAGCTTATCTTTTATGAGTTTACTTGCTTTATGTAGTTATGCGCAGTGCTTCATAATTATCATCTTCAAGTAAGTCAATTTGAATAATCTCATTCAATGGCCTTGGTTGAAAATAATGAGAGTGCTCAATAATATTTTTTGAATTTTAAAGTAAACAAGGAATACATCAAGATAAACGACAACATCAATACTCAAGTGGTAGCCACAACATTAGGTGTGGTCTCTTTATCCAAATACTTTAAAAAATAATTTACTCCTCTTTCTGACTCTTTGCATAGCATAATGTCAAAATTTATAAATAATAATTTTTTGAAACTTCCTCCCATAAATTCAATTGATACCTCCAAACCCTTGTCATCTTATCATGATCCCATATCATTTTGCCAACATCACCGTCAACCTAGTCATGATACTAAAAAGTGTTATACATTAAGGAGTAAGATTTAGGACTTCATTGATAATACTACCATATCTGTAGTTGGTGTGAATGAAAAAGGAAATAAATCCATAGCTCCTCCTAATCAAAAACCTCCAAATATAACTAGTCCTTTTCCTTCCTATTATACTAATGTGGTTGAGTTTGAACCTCTTGCATATTTTCCTGATGACCTTGGTGTTAAGTCTAATAATGTTGTGAATCTTGTTGACAAACCTCCACCTGTGAAGGACCTATGCATTACCTTTGATTCTAGTGAGACTATTCTTGCACATGATGGTCCACTATATATCACCAAAAAGATCAAAGACAAACTCTCACGGGGTGTGCTCATTGATCCAGTGTGTATGGTGAATGTGATCACTAAAGAATATCTCTATACTTTATAATTGCATCAAGTAACATTTGATAAATTTTATGTAATGGTCAAGATGTATGATAGTTTCTCTTTCCATACTATTGGTTGTATTACTCTTCCCATTGAGGTTGGTACTTAGTGCTTATATGTGACTTTTTTTATCATTCTTACATTAGATCAATTTTGTTGGAAGTTGGGACATCCTTGACTCTGTTCCATGAAAGTGATCCCTTATACCATTCATAAATATCTAAAATTCCATCATAATGACACTATCATAACAATTAATCATAGCATGTACCAACACATGGTGATGTGTGTAAATTTCACCCTTGATCACTTTTGGCCTAAATAATTTGAACCTCTTAAGCCACCAAGTGATGCTCTCTTTCTATCTTATCAAAAGTGGAAAAATGAGATGATATTATCTTTGAGTGATCCTAGAGACCCTAGACCTATTCCTCCTCCTCATGATGGATCTGGTATCCTTCCTACACCTTCTATTCCTCCAATATATGTTGCATTCCCACCTCCTACATCTTACAAAGGAAAGCACGTGGCATCTCCTATTTCCCAAACCTAGTAGACCTTCTCTTGTTCCTCCTCCTTCAAAGGAAGAAAAGTAGCTTATGTCCATTGATCCTAAACCTTCATAACTCTCAGCTAAAACTAAACAAAACCATTGTGTGAGAGAACATCAATGAAGATATCGTGTTGAGGCTCATGAACTTGTTTCCTAGACCATTTCCTCCCTGAAGACACCAGATTTTGACTTGGTTCCATTTGTCCTGCCTTCACCTAACCCTAGGGAGGAATTTCAACCTAAATCACCAAGATAAAAAATGCTTAAGAAAAATGATGGTCCATGCTCTTTTCATGTGAGAGATCCTATTTTTATTAATCTTGATGAACAAATGGATGATGATGTTGTTCATGCTAAAAATTTTGATTCTAATGATTCTAATGATTCCAATGATATGTATGAACTTGTTCATATTGACAATGATTTATCTAAACAATTTTCAAAAGCATTAATCCTAGTTCCTAGCGACAGAAAAAGTGACTCATCGTTAGAGCATGGTCCTTGTTTGGAACTTGCAGCAGCTCCATCTACCATGCTTTAAGTTGCTCCTCTTTCTTCTTTTCCACCTTCCCAAAACAATGTTTAGAAAGATTGGGAGGAAAATGATTTTCTTCATTAGCTTCATTCATGTTGTAGATTCCCTCTCCTCTCTCGCTTGTTCGTAATTTGCTTACCCCGTGATGTGTTTTTTTGTTATGTTAGGTTTTCTTTTGATAATGCTTGTCACACTATTGGTGCAAAGTAATAAAGAGGCCAAATCTGTTGTGAGATTATTCTATTTGTATCTTAATTCTTCTATTCATTGTCCCTTGTGTTGTCTACTTGGGGATGATGCAAAGTATTGAGAACACTTTTGGTCTCTTCCATGTTGACTCAAAAGACACATGTGCTCTTCCTCCATTGTGCATTTGGTTCCACTACCTTTGGGGGATGAGGTAAATTAAATACAAATATTCATGATATACAGTATTTATCATAAGAGCATACTGACCCTAGAGTTAGTGGATCGCTTATGCATTTTTATGTTTTGTGACCATTATCCTTTGATTTGTCCTTTCTTGGGGGAATATCATTTATTGGAGGTTTTTGGTCATTGTTGCTGCTAGGATATGTTGTTGTCATTGATGTCAAAATATTCCTATGAATTGTTCTACTAATTGTAGATTGGGAAGATCTTATGATCTGGTTTTGCAGTTTTGTTTTGTTGTATTGGTGCTTTGCAGAGTTCAGTATTTCCTCCAGTATATTCTGATGTGATCAGCTCATGATCTGAGATTTTGGGATATTGTTTGGAATGATCTTGTGTATCTTCATTTTATATGGTTCGTATTTTGGTGCTCCACAAGTTATCTTTCTTCATGATAGTTGTTGATTGGTTGTGTTCTTGAGTTTTCAAATGTTGATCGATGAAGATTTGAGTAGTGGTGTTGGTGCAGCTATTTTTTATGATTCTAAAGTTCTTGCCAATGTTTCCTAATTGTATCCTATTTTTTTTGATGGTTTGCATTGACCATTGTGTGTTTTTTTGGTTTTTTTAATGAACCGGTGATTTTTGTGTTATGCGGTATTTCTAGTGGTGTAGCATGTTGGGGTTGATCGTGGCGTGATTTCCGGTGGAGTTAATAATTTAGTAATTTGAATTAGGTCCATGTTATGTCATGTAAATCATTATATTTCTCTAGTGGTCGATCTTTGTATCGTGTGATGTAATTTTGTAATTATGAGATGAGGGTTTAACTGACCTTGTTGTCAAGGTTGATGAATGTATAAATGGGTGATGTTATCATGTAGTTTAGGTATCGAGGTTGCATTTGCATTATCAGAGAGAGGTTTATCTATGAACAAGTGATTTATCTTCTAGTGTTGTGATTGCAGACAAATTGGTTTTGTAGGGCAGACACTTGTGCTTAACTAGAACTGTAATCATGCATTCAGAGATGCTCTTCTTTCAGTTCATTTCCACCAAATTGTAGTCTGAATATTGTTGCAAGTTAGTGAGACTTCCTTGAGGTTTGTATCCTTCTGGGCCATTATCTTTTGAGCAGTGAGCTCTAGGCAGTGTGCCTGAATGCATGTACATTCCCCATTGTAATATTTTCACATACTAGTATAGAGTATCATCTTATTGTGGGTAGGTTCCTACCGTGGTTTTTCCCTTAACCAGGTTTTCCACATCAAAATCTTGGTGTTGTGTGTTGTGCCTTCAATTTTCTTATCTTTACTATTGCTACAAGTTTATCGGATCTGTTTTATGATTAAGTTAGTAGATCCGGTAAAAATTGATTCACCCTCAATTTTCCTTGTTTCTACTAACAATTGCTATCAGAGATAGATTCTCCGAAAGAAGCTTAACCTCTTGAGAGGATCCGGGATAGCAACTAGAACTGAAAGTGTTATATTTAAGAAGGATAGTACAAGATTTGATGGAAGTAACTATGCTATATGGAAGAACAAGATGGAAGTGCACTTGAAATGTCTTGGAGAAGATTACTAGAAGATTATAAAGAATACCTATTATGTTCCTCAGAATGGACCGATTACTGCAGATGAGATCAAGGAAGCTGAACATAATAATAGAGTGAAGGAAGCATTGTTGAGTGCCTTGAGTGATTCAGAGATGACAAATGTAATTGAACTTTAGACTGCACATGAGATCTGGGGGAAACTTGAAATCACGTATGAAGGAGACAAACAAGTGAAAGTTGCTAAGTTGCAGAGTTTGAAAGGAAAGTATGAGATGTTGAAGATGGGAGATGATGAGAACATACACATTTTCATGGATAAGGAGAATGACCTTTTCCTAGGTATTAGATGTGCTAGTGGAACCCTTGAGGAAGATGAAATTGTTGCTAAGGTGTTGAGATCTTTGCCTCCTTCTTACAAACACAAGGTAGCTACTATTGATGAGATTCAGAGTGTGACTACAGTGACAAGAGATATGTTGGTTGGAAAGATTGTTGCATCTAAACTAAGTGAGTTTGAAGAATCAAATGGAAAATATGAGACTGCATTTAGAGTATTAGCATCTGTATCCGGAAAACAGAAGTATCATCCTGATGAGTATAAAATATCCAGATATGAAAGAGAGACAAGTGAGATGGAAGAGAAAGAAAGAGATCTAGATGAGCTTGAAGCATTGATTTCCCAGAGATTGCCCAAGGGAGCTGGTAAGTATGATGGAAAATTTCCTTTGAAATGTTTATCTTGCAATAAGATAGGACAATTTTCTTTTAGATGCCCAGAGAGAATGCCTAAATATGAGACACATCATAAGTTTGATAAACATGAAAGGAATGATAGATATGAGAAGCGTGACAAGTATGATAACCATTACAAGTCTAACCGAAAGTATAGGAATCAAAAGATCTGCTATTATGTTGTTGATAAAGGTGTTAAAGATGAAGAATCAAATGAAGATGAAGTTGTGTTTATTTCCATTAAAGAATATGGCTAGGTCGGTACCTGTTGATTCCAAAAGCTATTTTTTTAATGAGAAATCTTTAGCTACTAAACATGAAGAAAGAGATGAATGGGTGATTGACAACAGTTGTTCACATCATATGACCGGTGATAAAAGAAAATTTGTGAGTATGGAAAGATATGATGTTGGAATAGTAAGATTTGGATATGACAAAGGTTGTGTGATCTGTGGTAGATGTTCTATTTCTTTTGATGGTAAGCATAACATTGATGATGTCTTGTATGTTGAAGGTTTGAAGCATAATCTTTTGAGTGTTGGACAGATGGTTGATAAAGGTTATGATCTACAATTAAAGGATGGAAAATGCAAGATCCTAAATGCCTTTGGTATATAAATTGCATCTGGAACTAAGATAAAAGGTAGCATTTTTCATTTGAATGTTGGTGAGAAAATTTGTTTGATTGCTCAGATTGATGAGAGTTGGTTGTGGCATAGGATAATGTGTCATGTTAACTTTGATTCAATAATTAAGATCAATTCTACTCAAGTTGTTAGATATTTGTCTAAGATTGTTAAGCCTGCTAATCTTATATGTAAGGAATGTTGGTTGAGTAAGCAAACAAGGATTTATTTCAAGAGAAAATAGTATACATCTGATGGATTTCTAGATCTTGTGCATACTGACCTATGTGGACCTACAAATGTTAGAAGTGTTGAACACAATGTACCACTGAGAGGGGGGTGAATCAGTGGTTCCTAAAAAAAATTTCCTTTTAAACCAAGCTTGGAATACTGGTTATCAAACTAAACACTAAACAAACAAGTCGGTAAGATATGAGTGGATATCAAAAGAGGCAAACACACAAATGCATAACCCACAACATTAGATATACGAGGAAAACCCAATATGGGAAAAACCTTGGTGATAAATGTTGTTGGAGTCTACTACTCCAATCCATCCTCACAATGAAACAATAGATTACAATAATTTTGGGCACCAACCCAAGGAGCACTAACCCCTACTGATTTAGGGCACCAAACCAAGGAGCACCAACCCCTGCACCAAGCACCAAATCAATGTAATATAATGAAATACAATTTTGATATTGTGATAGAACTTAGTTGCAAATGAGTTTTGTAACACCTGATCAATGGATTTCTATCCGTTAAAAATCTCCTCTTCTTAACTGGTTCTCACACTAGCGGTTATTAGATTACTCACTTTGATCACTCACCAGTTACTCCTAGACTTTCTTCTCTCTCTCTCAGTCTCAGCCTTCACTGTGTCACTCTTAGATGCCTTTCTAACTAATCACTCCTTACCAGTACACTTAACTATTTAGACTATAAGTTTTATCAGTTACTCTGTCTCTACCAGTTAGACATGTTAGACACAATGTGTCAATGAGAGAGGGGTGAATCAATGGTTTACAAAATTTTCCCTTTAACAATCCTATGTGTGTATACCGGTTATTAGATCCAACAAAAATCTAACTTACCAGTTAGAGGGGAGACAAACACAAATGCAATCACACATGAAAGGGACATCACATAACACTAGTATATACAAGGAAAACCCAAGATGGGAAAAACCTCAGTGAGAAATGTTGCTAGAGTCTACTGCTCCAATCCAACCTCACAATGAAACTTTAATTACAATATTTAGGGCACCAACCCCTGATTTTGAGCACCAACCCAAGGAGCTACAACCCTTGCACTGAGCTCCAACTCAGTGATTTTCAATCAACATATTCAATTGCAAAAGTAATAATCTTTTTACAAATGAATTTTGTAACTCTTCTGTAAATCTCTCTACCATTTTTCCTCTCTCCAATACTATGTCGGTTCTCTGCTCACCCTCTCACTATTGCAACCTTATCTCTTGATGCAACCTTACTCTCTTCTACACCTTCATCAGTTCAATCTCTTCTTCTTTTTTGTCATTTCTCTCCTTGTCGATTCTCTCTCTATCGGTTATGCTCTATGTTGGTTCTTCTTTCTGTTGGTTCTCTCTTCTACACTGTTTCTCTCCACTGGTACTACCCTCTACCAGTTCTTTGCTTGAATTCTCTACTGTCTTCTGCAATTCTTCTATGTTGGTTCTCTCACTACCAGTTTACTCCTCTATCAGACTCAATGGCTGACTGGCAGTTCTCTCTTTGTTCCCGGTTGAACACTTCAACCCTGTTCTTCCTCACACTCAGTCTCTTCTTCTTCTTATTGGTGAGAACTTGATTGATTTTAGTTCTTCAGTAGCAATACCCTCTCATTCAGTGACAACCTTCATCGATTTTGGCTTATATATTTATAAACTAATTTTTTGGCCAAACCCAATTCAAATTTTAGGCAATTAGGGTTTCTTCATTGACCTCTTAGACAAACCAAATCCCATCAAATCTTATTGGATCTGATCTCCTTGATTGATGAATTTCAACTCATCAATCAATCCCACCATTTTCGTGCCTTCTATAACATGCCTTCCTCATTTAACAATATGCTTTTGACCTGTCAGTTGATTTCCTGGTCAATCAACAAGAATGGTTTCATAGTTTCCTTCAAATGCCTCACTCTGCTCAAAATAGTCTGTTCTAAATCTCGGTTGTTCATTTTCGCTCGAGTTGCAAACCTCTTCTATGTATCCTATGAATCACGCAGTCAACATAAATGTTGACCTATCGCCAGTACTTCATTGACACATCACACCAACATGTGCATGCTTGCCACTTCACCTCCACGTATCCCCTTTTCAGTATCCACCTTTGCTAGGTTGGTTGTGTCAGTCAGACAAGATAACTGACCAACCACTCACCCAAGTTATCTATCAGTTCACAAACGTTGTCGGTTATACCCTAATTGGTCTGCCATCACCTTGTACTCTACTTCTCTTCCGATGGAGCACCTTTGTCAGTTGCCAAACATATCAATCCACCATATCCTCATCTTCATCAGGAAGGAGCACATCACTTTGTTAACATTGCATGAAGATTAGAAGTGTTCTCATTGATGTCAATAGCAGCTGGTAATGAAGTAGTAAAAGCAACCAGTAATGATGTAGCGACTGGTATTGAAGTAGTGAAGATCAACCGGTAACCCTAACCAGTTGAGAAGCAGAACCCTAACCGATAGAGCTTGGAGATCGGTTGTGTTGGTTTATGATCAGATGATGATCGATGATGAAGATGCCACGTATGCATTTTGCACAAGATAAGTCTCTAGATGGATTTGGCGCATTAAGATAACCATTTATCTTGGGAATGATTAAATGCATAGTATGAAGTGACAAACGTGTGATAAGTTACAAGATTCAAAGTGCGGTGATCTAGGAGCGATTGTAGATGCCTAGAAGAATGTGAAGTTGATTGCAATGTAATATAATGATCAAGATTGAACCGATGTGTTTGTAATCTCTATGAGAATTATAGTGTTTGTGTTGTGTTACCGACCTAATGTATTTTCTTATAAGGTTGATGGATTGTTTGAAAGAGTCGTTGGCAATTTGATAGAGTGTGCAAGCGATTTTTGCTGAACCAAGAGGTGTGTTTGTAGAATGTTGTGAATGCAGATAGGAGCGGTAAAGGATTTTATTTAACAAGGAAGTGCTATTTCTAGATCTGTCAAAGAACCTGTCGCTCTCTAACCATTACCATAGTTTTTGAAATCCCCTCATAGGGTAAGCTCTAACAGGCTTGTTGTTGAAATCCTATAACCAGGTGATCCATTAGCTTAGATTTGAAATCCTCCACTAAGGTTGCCTTTAATAGGGTATTGATAGTCAATCCCTTAATCAAGTGGTCCATAACCAGATCTATTCCTAATAAAACATTATTCTATAAGCTTCTAACAAGGCTTGGCTCCTAATAGGGCAAACTTCAAAAGAGGTCAATAAAACTTGGAGGTATTCATCTCCACCATGGTTTTTCCCATTTGGGTTTCCATGTGAAAAATCATTGTGTCAAGTGGTGAATGATTTTTTGGATGTGATTTTCATATGGTTGATATGAATGACTAGTAAATCTACATAGATATATTTAAATGATTGGAAATGATCTGAAATATGTTTTTACTGGTATTAGTGAAGTGGTTTAAGATTTTAGTCCAATCGTATTTATGTTTCATATCTATTGCATTATATCACTAAGTATTAGGTTAGCCCGTAAATTTTAACAATCCAGTTGCAGATTTGTTTTAGTGACTAAACCGGTTAACTTCATGAGTTGTTTCTAAGTTGGAAATAAGTTTGGTGAAATTTTAGTTAATTTTCTATTTACTAATTCACCTCCCCTCTCAGTAGTTGACCAGATCTTCATAGTTTCATCATATTATTAATTGGTATCAGAGCATTCCAGGTCCTCTTAAGTATAAGCCTAATAGCTTGAGGAAAATATCTAGGAGAAAATGATGAAGAGAGAAGGTCTGAAGTTGAATAAAGATAACTATAGAATCTAGACTGATACGATGAAGACTTACATCAAGAGCTTAGGAAGTTAGTATTGGGACCAAGTTGTTACTAAGTATAACATGCCTAGTGGAATTCTGATAGATGATGAGAAGAAGGAGTAACAGGAGAACAACCAAGCATTGGAAGCCATCATCAATACCTTGTCAAATTCAAAATATGTTGATGTTTATGGATTAGAGATTGCACATGAAGTTTGGAAGAAACTGGAATAAATCTATGGCGGTGATAAGAATGTAAAGATAGCCAAGGAAGAGAGACTCACAGGAAAATTTCATGACATGCGAATGGTTGAAGGTGAAAACATTCAACAGTATGGTCAGAGAATCAAGGAGATAATAGGAGAAATAAAAAGTGTTGGAAGTACAGTGGATGATACCACTATGATTAGCAAGGTATTGCGAACCCTTCTACCAGTCTACGCTATTAGAGTTGCAGCCATTCAAGAACTCAAATCTATTGACAAGACAAAGGTAACTCTTCACTCTATTATTGGTAAATTGACTGCATTTGAATTAAATGGTTTTAATGGAAGTGTTCAAACATTAGAATCTGCATTTAAAGCCTCAATCTCAACCCAACCAGTAAAGAAAAGAAGAGAAGTAAGTTACAGTCATGAATCTAGATCTAATAGAGAGGTACATGATGAAAATAGCCTAATGAAAATTGAACAATTGTTGGCCAAGCGGTTACTCAGAGGTACCGGTAATTATAGAGGTTAATTACCACTGAAATGTTTTGCATGTAACTGGATAGAACATATTTCTGCTAACTGTCCCAATGGAGATAATAAGGAAAAATGGGAGAAATATAGGAAGTTTAAAAGAAAAGAAAAAAGAAATTATCTCATTGCAGTAAATGAAGGTATTCCAGATGAAGAATCCGAGGTAGATAAAAATGAGGACATTGTCTTTGTTGCTATCAAAGAAGACACAACAAATTAGAAAGCATTGGTCTCTCACTTGGATAATTTAGATGACTGGATTATAGACAGTGGTTGTTCACACCACATGACTGGTGACCGAAGCAAGTTTCTAACATTGGAAGAATTTGATGGAGGTATTGTCAGATTTGGGAATAACACTCCCTGCACGGTTAAAAGAAAAGGATCCATTTCCCTGAATGGTAAGAGTAGTGCAGATGATCTCTACTAGATTGAAGGACTGAAACACAATCTTTTGAGTGTTTCTCAACTCACTGACAAAGGTTACTCATTAGAATTCAACAATGGAGTTTGCAAGATCTTTGGAAGCAAATGTGAACTGATTGCAATTGGAAAACAAACCAAAGGTAACCTATTTCACTTAAACTCTAAAGTCAATAGTTGTTTGATTGCAAAAGTAGAAGACAATTGGCTTTGGCATTGGAGGTTTTGTCTTGTGAATTTTGATAACATTGTAAGAGTTAGGAAGTCAAAATCAGTCAGATTTTTTCCATAGTTGGACGAACCGATGAATGTTTTGTGCAAGGAATATCAGTTAGGTAAAATGACATCCTCAACATTGAAGAGCAAATCTTTCTTAGCTGAACATTTGCTAGATTTGGTTCATACTAGCCTATGTGGACCAATGAGGACTAGGAGTATTCAAGGTGATCGGTAGTTCATGATATTTGTCGATGACTGCTCAAGGATGATGTGGGTCACATTCTTGAAAGACAAGACATAAGCATTCAGCAAATTTAAGGCATTTAGAGCCTTGGTTGAAAATGAAAGTGGAAGGAAGCTAAAATGTTTGAGAACTAATCAAGGTGGTGAATTTACTTTTGAAAAATTCACTAGATATTATGAAAACAATGGGATCAAGAGGTAGCTATCTACACCAAGGACACCACAGCAGAACAGTATTGCAAAAAGGAACAACCGGTTAGTGGTTGAAGCTTCTAGGACTATGTTAATCCAAGGAGGTGTAGCTAAGACATTTTTGAGAGAAGCTGTCAGCACAGCTATTTATACAATGAATTGTATACTGGTCAAAAGAGGTAAGGACAAAACACCTTATGAATACTCATATGGTAGATCACCGAATGTTAGTTACTTTAAAAAATTTGGTAGGAGATGTTTTATTAAAAGAAGTAATTATATTGGAAAGTTTGATGACAAAAGTGATGAGGGCATATTTCTTGGTTACTATGTTGGAATTGCATGAAGATAGGAAGTGTTGTCACTCATTCTCAATAGAAATTGGTAATGAAGTAGTAAATGCAACCAGTAATGAAGGAATGAAGGAAATCAGTAATGAAGCAATGAAGACCAACTGGTAACCCTAACCAGTTCAGAAGTAGAACCCTAATCGATGGAGCTTGGAGATCGGTTGTGATGGTTTATGATCATATGATGATCGGTGATGAAGATGACACATATGCATATTGCACATGATGAGTTTCTAGATGGTTTTGGCATGTTATGATAACTGTTTATCTTGGGAATGATCAAATGCATAGTATGAAGTGACAAATGCATGATGAGTTACAAGATTCAAAGTGCGGTGATCCAAGAGCGGTTGTAGATACCTAGAAGAATGTGAAGTTGATTGCAATGTAATCTAACAATCAATATTGAACCGATGTACTTGTAATCTCTATGAGAATTGTAGTGTCTGTGTCATGTTACCGACCTAATGTATTTGCTTATAAGACCGATGGATTGTTTGAACATGTTGTTGGCTATTTGATAGAGTGTGAAAGTGATTGTTTCCAAACCAGGAGGTGTGTCTGTAAAAATGATGTGAAGGCAGATGGGAGCGGTAAAGGATCTGATTCAACAAGAAAGTGTTATTTCTAGATCAGTCAAGAACTTGCTGTTCTCTAACCATTACAGAAGTTTTGAAATCCCCTCATAGGGTAAGCTCTAACAGGCTTGTTGTTGAAATCCTCTAACTAGGTGATCCATTAGCTTGGATTTCAAATCCTCCACTGAGGTTACCTTTAACAGGGTGTTGCCTTTAATAGGGTATTTGTAGTCAATCCCTTAACCGGGTGGTCCTTAACCGGATCTATTTATAACAAAATATTGTTGTATGAGATTCTAACCAGGCTTGGCTCCTAATAGGGATAACTTCAGAAGAGTTCAAATAAACTTGTTGTTGGCAATATCACATTATAAGGATATTGAGAAGGTTGTTGATGATTATGGACATAACTTATTAAAGATGTTTTACTATCTTGATATTAATATTTTGTCATTGATGTCAAGAAATTGATTTTCTAATTCAGTATGATGTTGCCATATCTTGAGAAATATGATATGAAGATTATAAAGGAGTTGGTAAAGACACAAGAAAGAATATGATGAATAAGGGGATAAGTTATTCAATGGGCAACTCTACCAAGTCAGACAATGATGAGATCTTGATGTTTTAGATTGTTTTAACATCATACATATGTTGTAAAATGTAAACGTTAATACTATACTATGTTATCAAGCAAAGAACCTAGTTGGTAAACCATAAGGAACCTAGTCAGTAAACCCTAAGGTTATCGCAGTCGGTTACTGAAGATAGAATGTCTACCGAGTGAAGTTTAGTATTCACCGAGTTGTAACCGAGCTATAACATAATGCATTAAATGTTTACATGTGATATTTAATGAAAGAAGCTGATGAGCTGGAGTGGATCAATGATTGGCAAGTCGTGGAAGAAGTTTGTTAAACAAATCTAAGGCAATGGAAAGTTGGCAAGAAGATCTACAGCTCAAATTGAATCGCATTACCCTAACACAAGTTCCAAGGTGAATGTGCAAGTTCCAAGGCGGGGTAAAACATTTTCAGATCGAAAGATACAATGAACCTGGATAAGATTGAAGATCTGATGGCTATGATTGATCATGGGAAATGTGATCAAGGAGATTAAGTGGTTAGAAGATTGTTTATAAATAGGAAATTGTTGATAAACAATCTATGTGGGCAAGTGTATGCACAGGGATGCTACATAGTGATTACCGAGCACAGAAGCTTGAAGACCTGTTAGAATAACAGAGTATTGATGCCCAGTAGATAGACAAGATTAGTTCTATGTCTAGATTGTATTGAATAAATAGGAATCTGCTTTAGCATTTTAGATGTGAAGTTGCAGATAGATTGTATTACTGTTATTTTGTGAAAGTGACAGGAAATCTCTTAACCGAGTGGACTTAACAGTCTTATATGTAAATCCTCTAACAAGGTGACATTCTGATTGAGTGTTTGAAATCCTTTGACAAGGTCACTTCTAACAAAGTGAAGATCCTAACAGATCTGAGGGAAATCCCTTAACTGGGTCACATCTAGCAATGTGTTTGTAATCTTTAACAAGATTTGCTTTTAACCGAGCATACTCTAGAAGAGTATATTTCTTAGTGGGTCCGAAATCCCACAGTGGTTTTTTCCTATTTGTGTTTCCACGTTAAATCTATTGTTATGAGGTTTATATTGTTCATATGCTTTTGAGTTTGCATGTTTGACAGTTTTTGGTTATATGACTGATATATATGTTATCGAGGTTGAATCTGATGTTTTTATGGATGATTAAGTTTGTATGATTCAACCCCCCCCCCCCTCTCATCTTGTTGGCTATTGGATCTATACTTATATTAAGTATCAGAATTATCAATTGGTATCAGAGCTTTGGAATCCAAAAGGAAAGTTTAAAGGCACTTGAGTTAAAGATCCAAAGATGTATAACAGGGATGCACCTAAGCTGAATAAGTCAAGTTTCTCTACATGGCAGAAAAGGATGAAGCTACATCTATCAGGAGTTGGAGAATATGCTATATACTATCTGGAGAATGATTTTGTTGCACCGAGCACCTATCCATTGACTATGGAAGAGATAAAGGTGAAGCAAGAACATATTCAAGCAATGATTGAAATAACATCTGCATTGACCGATTCTGAGTTTAATGATCTAGAAGGTTGCAATGATGCAAAGGCAATGTGGACTAAGCTCATATCTGTATATGGAGGAGATGAACATGTTCAAAGAGAAAAAGTTGATAGTTTAAGAGGACAACTTGAATCTATGAGGATGAATAAAGGTGAGAACATAACCCAGTACAGTACAAGACTAAAGGAGATTGTAAATCAAATCAAAGGAGTAGGAGGAACTATTGAAGAAAAGGATGTGACAAGTAAGTTGTTAAGAACCCTTTTACCTGCCTATGCAATCCGAGTCTCTGCAATCAATGAATTGAGGTTTGTACCTAATATGCCAGTTTCCTTGGATGCTACTATTGGTAAGCTACATGCATTTGAGGTAAGTAGTTTTGATAGCAGTGGGTCATTGCTAAATAAAGTTGAATCTGCATTTAGTTCTTTTTGTCTGAATGAATCTAATGATTACAATGAAAGAAAGTATAAGTACTCTGAAGGAGATCATAGTGGAGCAAGTGAAAGATTTCAAAAGAACATGGAGGAGGTACACAAACTATATGAAGAAATCAGAAAGCAAGAAGAGTTTGAAGCACTATTGGCCAAAAGGTTACCAAGAGGCAAAGGTAAGTATAAAGGAAAACTACCTTTTAAATGTTTCAATTGTGATAAGATTAGACATATGGCTTCTAACTATCCTGACAAAGATTTTACTGAAAAGAGAGATTACCGAGATGACAGACAAAAAGATAATCATTACAAAGGACACTGAGACTTCAGAAGAAGAGATAGAAAGGCATGTTTAATTGCTGATGAGGAATTTGAAGATGCTAAATTAGATGAGACTGACACAGAAGAAGTTGTTTATGTGACTATCAAGGATGGATCAGATGAAGAAAGGTATGAAGAAAAAGCCCTAATATCTCACATAAACACTAATGATTCTTGGATTATAGACAGTGGATGCTCACATCATATGACAAGAGATAAACACAAGTTTGTTATGTTAGAAGATTATGATGGAGGCTATGTTAGATTTGGTAATGATGCACCATGTCCAGTAAGAGGTAAAGGATCCATAACACTTCTTGATAAAGCATGATGTAATGATGTTTATTGGGTTGAAGGTTTGAAATATAATTTGTTGAGTGTAGCATAGCTAAACAACACAGGTTATCGAATAGAATTTCAGAAAGGAATTGTCAAAGTTCATGACAAGAATGGAAAGTTAGCTACTACCGGGACACAAACAAAAGGTAATACATTTCACCTTGACTCAACTCACAATAAGTGTTTGCATGCAAAGATTGATAATACCTGGTTATGGCATAAAAGGTTTTGTCATGTTAATTTTGATAATCTAATCAAGATAAGTAAGAAGCACAGAGTAAGAGGTCTACCAATTCTTGAAAAACCTGAGAATGTTATGTGCCGAGGATGCCAGATGGGTAAAATGACAAGATCAAGCTTTACAAGTAAGTCCTACACTTCTAAGTGAATTTTAGATCTTGTGCACACTGATCTTTGTGGTCCTATGAAAGTTCAAAGTTATTATGGTGATAAGTATTTCATATTATTTGTGGATGACTATTCAAGGATGATGTCAGTAATATTTTTAAAAGAAAAATTAGAAGATTTTCAAATGTTTAAGTGGTACAAGGCTAGAGTTGAAAATGAAATAGGAAGACAACTGAAATGTCTTAGATCAGATAGAGGAGGAGAGTTCACATCTGATGAGTTCAACCTATTTTGTAGTGATCATGGTATTAAAAGACAAGTCTCTGCACCAAGAACTCCATAGTAGAATGGAATAGCTGAAAGAAGAAACAAATCTATTGTGGATTGTGCTAGAACACTGATGATTGAGAAGAAGGTTCCACAAACATTTTGGAGAGAAGCAATAAGCACAGTCATTTACACCTTGAACCGAGTTCAATTGAAGAAAGGTACTTTGAAGACACCTTATGAAATCTGGTATGGCAAGAAACCTAATGTAAGTTATTTTAAGATCTTTGGAAGTAAATTCTATGTTCATAAAGATGATAGAAATGGCAAGTTTGATCAGAAAAGTGAAGAAGGAACATTTCTAGGATATTCTTCTAGAAGCAAAGCATTTAAATGTCTGATCAAATCATCTAACAAAATAGTAGAAAGTGTAAATGTGAAAATTGATGAATTTGCAGAAAGAACTGATGAAGGGAATTCCAAAGAACCGGAAGACTATGATGAATTTGTCTATGTGCAACCGAGAAGTCCTACCGAGATAACTGTTGAAGAAAATGTAGAAAATATCCAGTTACCAAGTGATGAAGAAGATCATACAGAACCTACCGAGCTTGTATTAGCCAAGTATGTTAGAAGACACCATGCACCAAGTCAGTTTACAGGAGATAAGGATGATCCAGTGATGACAAGGAACAAACTGAGATAGAACACATGTTTGATATCTGAATTTGAACCGAGAATTGTGAAAGAGGCATTTAATAGTGAAGATTGGATAAATGCTATGACTGAAGAGATTGATCAAATCAAGAAGAATGACACATGGACATTGGTCCCAAGACCAAAGGACAAAAATGTAATCAGTACAAAGTGGATCTTCAGAAACAAGCTAAATGAAAAAGGTGAGGTCATTCGAAACAAAGCAAGATTAGTTTGCAAAGGTTATGCCCAAGAAGAAGGAATTGATTATGGTGAGACTTTTGCACCTGTTGCTAGACTTGAAGGAGTTAGAACATTATTGGCATATGTTGCTTTCAAAAACTTCAAGGTATATCAAATGGATGTCAAATCTGCATTTCTAAATGGAATATTAGAAGAAGAAGTTTTCATTGAACAACCTGAAGGATTTGTTGATGACAATGATAAAGATCAGGTATGTAAATTGAACAAAGCTTTATATGGTCTGAAACAAGCACCTAGAGCATGGTATGAGAGATTGCACTCTTATTTGATTAAGATTGGTTTTATAAGGACAAGTGAGAATAGCAACATGTACATGAAGAATGATGAAAATGGAATACTAATCTCAGCCATATTTGTTGATGATATTATATTTTGTGCAAATGACTCTTTATGCAAGAACTTTGGAAATGAAATGAGCAAAGAATTTGAGATGTCATTAATTGGTGAGATAAAGTATTTTATAGGCTTACAGATACTGCAAATGAAAAATGAGATTTTCATTACTCAATCCAAGTACATAAAAGAAATCTTGAAGAAATTTGGAATGGAGGATTCAAAACCAGTAAGTACTCCTATGACTACCAACTATAAACTATCAAAGAATGATGAATCTGCATCTGTTGATGAGACACTTTACCGATCTATGATTGGAAAGTTACAATATGTTGTTCACAGTAGGCCAGATATAGCACATGCAGTAGGTATTGTTGCAAGATTCTCTGCAGATCCTAAGGAAATCCACATGACTGCAATCAAAAGAATTTTCAGATACTTGAAAGGCACTGAAGATTATGGCTTAGCATATCAGAAACGAAATGATTTTGATTTAAAAGTTTATACTGATGTTGATTGGGCAAGCAACATTGATGATAGAAAAAGCACAAGTGGAGGAGCTTTCTTCTTAGGAGAAAGACTAGTGAGTTGGCTTAGCAAGAAACAAGGATGTGTTTCTCAGTCATCAGCCGAAGCTGAATATGTTGCAGTAGCACTAAATTGTACCAACATTGCATGGATCAAACAACTGTTGGAAGGTATAAATGAGAAAGTTACCAAGCTAGTAACTATATTCTATGACAATACTAGTGCCATTAATATTTCAAAAAACCCTGTTATGCACTCTAAGACAAAGCACATCTCTATCAAATATCATTATCTTAGAGAAGAAGCTCAAGAGAAGAAAGTGGTGTTGGAATATATTAACACAAAGGAGAAGATAGCTGATATCTTCACCAAGCCACTACCAAAGGACACTTTTGAATATCTCAGAAGTAAGTTAGGGGTCCTACCCCTATCTTTTACTCACTGACCGAGTTTGGTGAAAGAATCACTTCAATGACTCTATTGAATATCTTTTGGGAAGCTGATGCTGGATTGATACACTTTAGAATGTTTTTCTGAAAGTGTACTAGAATTAATACTGGGATAATACAAAGAATGATATAGGGAACAGGAATTGAAGACAAATGCTCTGACCGAGACTCAGTTGATACACAACAGCAGGCAATAACTTCTTACAGAAAGAAATTATGTTTTAGTTCTTTTTCTTTTTGGCATTGTTGTCAAAGGGGGAGAAGACCTACCTAAGGGGGAGAAGACCTAAGGAGGAGAAGACCTACAAAAGGGGAGAAGACCTGAGAAGACTGAGAAGAAAAAAAATAGAAGAGAAGTCTAATGAATGGGGGAGAGCATTTCAGAATCACAGCAATCTGAATTTTTTTTTAAAGATCAAATCAATTGGTTTTGCCATCAATGCCAAAGGGGGAGACTGTTGGCAATATTACATTATAAGGATATTGAGAAGGTTGTTGATGATTATGGACATAACTAATTAAAGATGTTTTACTATCTTGATATTATTACTTTGTCATTGATGTCAAGAAATTGATTTTCTAATTCAGTATGATGTTGCCATATCTTGAGAAATATGATATGAAGATTATAAAGGAGTTGGTAAAGACACAGGAAAGAATATGATGAATAAGGGGATAAGTTATTCAATGGGCAACTCTACCGAGTCAAACAATGATGAGATCTTGATGTTTTAGATTGTTTTAACATCATACATATGTTGTAAAATGTAAAGGTTAATACTATACTATGTTATCAAGCAAAGAACCTAGTCGGTAAACCCTAAGGTTATCACAGTCAGTTAATGAAGACAGAATGTCTACCGAGTGAAGTTTAGTATTCACCGAGTTGTAACTGAGCTATAATAGAATGCATTAAATGTTTACATGTGATATTTAATGAAAGAAGCTGATGAGCTGGAGTGGATCAATGATTGGCAAGCCATGGAAGAAGTTTGTTAAACGAATCTAAGGCAATGGAAAGTCGACAAGAATATCTACAGCTCAAATTGAACCGGATTACCCTAACACAAGTTCCAAGGTGAATGTGCAAGTTCCAAGGCGGGGTAAAACATTTTCAGATCAAAAGATACAATGAACCTGGACAAGATTGAAGATCTGATGGCTATGATTGATCATGGGAAATGTGATCAAGGAGATTAAGTGGTTAGAAGATTGTTTATAAATAGGAAACTGTTGATAAACAATGTATGCGGGCAAGTGTGTGCACAGGGATGCTACATAGTGATTACCGAGCATAGAAGCTTGAAGACCTGTTAGAATAACAGAGTATTGATGCCTAGCAGATAGACAAGATTAGTTCTATGTCTAGATTGTATTGAACAAATAGGAATCTTCTTTAGCATTTTAGATGTGAAGTTGCAGATAGATTGTATTACTGTTATTTTGTGAAAGTGACAGGAAATCTCTTAACCGAGTGGACTTAACAGTCTTATATGTAAATCCTCTAACAAGGTGGCATTCTAATTGAGTGTTTGAAATCCTTTGACAAGGTCACTTCTAACAAAGTGAAGATCCTAACAGATTTGAGGGAAATCCCTTAACCGGGTCACATCTAGCAATGTGTTTGTAATCTTTAACAGGATTTTCTTTTAACCGAGCATACTCTAGAAGAGTATATTTCTTAGTGGGTCCGAAATCCCACAGTGGTTTTTCCCTATTTGGGTTTCCATGTTAAATCTGGTGTTATGAGGTTTATATTGTTCCTATGCTTTGAGTTTGCATGTTTGACAGTTTTTGGTTATATGACTGATATATATGTTACCGAGGTTGAATTTGATGTTTTTATGGATGATTAAGTTTGTATGATTCACCCCCCCCCTCTCATCTTGTTGGCTATTGGATCTGTACTTATATTAAGTATCAAAACTATCACTTGTGGGTATTCATCCCCACCGTGGTGTTTCCCATTTGGTTTTCCACATGAAAAATCATTGTGTCAAGTGTTGAATGATTTAGTGAATGTGTTTTTAATTTGGTTGATATGAATGACTGGAAATGATCTGAGATGTGTTATTACTGGTACTAGTGAAGTGGTTTAAGGTTTTGGTCAAATGGTATTTAAGTTTCAGATCTGTTGCATTAAATCATTGAAGTATTAGGTCAACCAGTAAGGTTTGATAGAGTTGTTGCAGTTTTGTTTTATTGACTAAATTGGTTAACTTTGTGAGTTAATTATAAGTTGGAAATGAGTTTGGTGAAAGTCCAGTTAATTTTCTATCTACTAATTCACACCCCTCTTAGTAGTTGACCGGATCTTTATAGTTTCATCATATTATCAGTTGGTATCAGAGCATTCCAGGTCCTCTTGATTATAAGCCTAATAGCTTGAGGAAAAGATCTAGGAGAAAATGATGAAGAGAGAGGGTCTAAAGTTCAATAGAGATAACTACTAAATCTGGAGTGATAGGATGAATATTTACATCAAGCGCTTAGGAAATCAGTATTCGGATCAAGTTGTTACTAAGTATAACTTGCCTAGTGGAATTCTGACAGATGATCAAAAGGAGAAACAGGAGAACAACCAAGCATTAGAAGCCATCATTAGTACCTTATCAAATTCAAAATATGTTGATGTTCATGGATTTGAGACTGCACATGAAGTTTGGAAGAAACTGGAAGAAATCTATGGTGTTGATGAGCATGTAAAGATAGCCAAGGAAGAGATTCTCAAAGGAAAATTTGATGATATGAGAATGGCTGAAGGTGAAAACATTCAATAGTGTGGTTAGATAATAAAGGAGATAATAGGAGAAATCAAAAGTGTTGGAGGTACAGTGGAGGCTACCACTATGGTTAGCAAGGTATTGAGAACCCTTCTACTAGTCTACGCTATCCGAGTTGCAGAAATTCAAGAACTCAAATCTATTGTCAAGACAAAGGTAACTCTTGACTCTATTAATGGTAAATTGACTGCATTCAAATTAAATGGTTTTGATGGAAGCATTCAGAGGTCAGAATTTGCATTTAAAGCCTTAGTCTCAACTCCACCAGTAAGGAAAAGCAGAGAAGTAAGTTACAGTCATGAATCTAGATCCAGCAGAGAGGTACATGATGAAGATAACCTGATGGAACTTGAAGCATTGTTGGCCAAGCAGTTACCCAGAGGTACCAGTAAGTATAGAGTTAAATTACCACTAAAAATTTTTGCATGTAACCGGATAGGACATATTGTTTCTAACTATCCTAATGGAGATAATGAGGAAAAACTAGAGAAATATAGGAAGTTTAAAGGAAAAAGAAAAAGAAATTGTCTCATTTTTGTGGATGAAGGTATTACATATGAAGAATTTGAGGCAAATACAAATGATGGCATTGTCTTTGTTGCTATCAAAGAAGACATATTAGATCAGAAGGCATTGGTCTCTCATTTGGATAATTCAGATGACTGGATTATAGACAGTGGTTGTTCACACCACATAACTAGTGACCGAAGCAAGTTTCTAACATTGGAAGGATTTGATGGAGGTGTTGTCAGATTTGGGAATAACACTCTCTGCATGGTGAACGGGAAAGGATCCATTTCCCTGAATTGTAAGAGTAGTGCAAATAATGTCTACTAGGTTGAAGGACTAAAACACAATCTTTTGAGTGTCGCTCAACTCAATGACAAAGGTTACCCGTTAGAATTCAAGAATTTGGAGTTTGCAAGATCTTTGGAAGAAAAGGTGAACTAGTTGCAACTGGCAAACAAACCAAAGGTAACCTATTTCACTTAAACTCTAAAGTCAACAATTGTTTGATTGCAAAAGTAGAAGATAGTTTCTTTGGTATCAGAAGTTTTGTCATGTGAATTTTGATAGCATTGTAAGAGTTAGCAAGTCAAAATCAGTAAGAAGTTTGTCATAGTTGGACAAACAAGTGAATGCTTTGTGCAAGAAATGTCATTTAGGGAAAATGAAATCCTCAACCTTCAAGAGAAATTCTTTCTCAGTTGAACATTTGCTAGATTTGGTTCATACCGACCTATGTGGACCAATGAGGACTAGGAGTATTCAAGGTGATCAGTACTTCATGATATTTATTGATGACTACTCAAGGATGATGTTGGTCACACTCTTGAAAGACAAGATAGAAGCATTCAGCAAATTTAAGGCATTCAGAGCCTTGGTTTAAAATGAAAGTAGGAGGAAGCTAAAGTGTTTAGAACTGATCAAGGTGGTGAATTTACTTCAGAGGAATTCAATAGATATTGTGAAAACAATGGGATCAAGAAGTAGTTATCTACACCAAGGACACCACAGCAGAATGGTATTGCAGAAAGGAACAATCGGTCAGTGGTTGAACTTGTTAGGACTATGTTAATCCAAGGAGGTGTAGTTAAGAAATTTTGGAGAGAAGTTCTCAGCACAGCTGTTTACACAAGGAACCGTATACTAGTCAAAAGAGGTAAGGATAAAACACCCTATGAATACTAGTATGGTACATCACTGAATGTTAGGTACTTCAAAAAATTTGGTAAAATAAGTTTTATTAAAAGAAGTGATTATATTGGAAAGTTTGATGCCAAAAGTGATGAAGGCATATTTCTTGGTTAATCCACCAAGAGAAAAGCTTACAAGTGCTATAGGAACCAGACTAAGAAGATCATTGAAAGTGTCAATGTCCAAGTAGATGAATTTCTTGAAAAATCTGAAGAAACCAGCAAGGAGAAGGAAGAAAAATAACCAAACACACTGTTTTTGGAACCAGAACTGGTAAAGCCAGAATTTGGAGGATTGAACATAGAGGCCTGAGTTCAACCAGAACAAGGAGGTCCAACAAAAGATGAAGAAATTGAAGAAGAAGAAGAACCTGAAAAACCAAGATCATGTTATTCCAAGGTATGTCAGACTCAATCACAACCTCAATCAGACTATTGCAGATAAGAATGCAGGTGTGTTAACTAGAAGAAGGCTACGAGAAAACTCTTGTATGATCTCCACCATTGAACCTAGAACAACAAAAGAAGCCTTTGGAGATGAACACTAGATCAAGGCAATGGAAGAAGAACTTGATCAGATAAAGAAGAAAAAAATATGGTCACTAGTACCCTGACCGGAAAACAAGAATATAATAGACACAAATTGGTATTCAGAAACAAATTGAATGAAGATGGAGTAGTGGTCAAGAATAAATCCAGACTGGTATGCAAAGGATATGCACAAGAGGAAGGTGAATATTATGGTGAGACATTTGTACCAGTAGCAAGATTGGAAGGAGTAAGGATTCTACTTGCATTTGTAGCATACAGAGGATTTAAGGTATATCAGATGGATGTTAAATTTACATTATTAAATGGAATATTAGAAGAAGAAGTCTACATTGAATAGCCAGATGGTTATGCATTACATGAAGAAAAGGATATGGTGTGCAAGATATATAAGGCACTATATGGATTAAAACAAGCACCAAGAGCATGGTATGAAAGATTGCACTCTCACTTAGTAAAGATAGGTTTTAAAAGAACTAGTGAAGATAGTAACATATATCTCAAGATAGAAGGAGATAACATACTGGTAAGTGAGGTATTTTTTGATGATATCATTTTTGGAGGAAATGATGATATGTGTCATGATTTTGCTAATGAAATGAAGAATGAATTTGAGATGTCACTGGTAGGTGAGATTAAAAATTCATAAGTTTGCAAATACAATAGATGAAGGAAGGAATTTTTATCACACAATCCAAGTATGTGAAGGAAGTATTCAAAACTTTTGGAATGGGAGATAGTAAACTAGTTGGAACACCAATGGTTACAGGTTTTAAGTTATCAAAGAAAGAGGATTTTGCATCAATTGATGAAAAGTAATATAGATCCATGATAGGTAAGCTACATTATGTTGTCCATAGCAAACCAGACATTGCTCATGCAGTAGGATTGGTTGCTAGATTTCAGAAAAATTCGAAGGAGTTACACATGATTGCAACCAAAAGAATTTTTAGATACTTGAAAGGCATAATAGATTATGGATTATGGTATCCATATGTAGGAGACTTTGACTTAAAATTTTATACTAATGCAGATTAGGCAGGCAATATTGATGACAAGAAGAGTACAACCGGAGGAGCATTTTTTCTTGGAGATAGATTAGTGTCTTGGAGCAGCAAAAAACATAGTTGTATCTCTCAATCAACAACAGAAGTTGAATATGTTGCAGCTTACATGAATTGTGCCCAAGCAATTTCGATGAAACACATATTGGAAGGTTTCAAGCTAAAGAGTTTGTTGTGATATCACAAGTGCTATAAACATTTATAAGAACCCAGTGTTGCATGCTAGGACAAAGCATATAGAGTTGAAGTATCATTTCTTGAGAGAGAAAGTTCAAAGCAAAGATGTATCACTAGAGCATGTTATTGGAAATGTGCCTCTAATTCACTTGGCATGTTCGGGTTGATCAGGATAGCCTACACCGATGGAACAGCAGAGTGGAAGACTGCATCAGAGTTGTGTCGATGACCCGATGGAGCTATCTTAGGTAGTCCAGATTGTCATCAACTATCGAGGGTTCCGGTTTGGAGTTAAGTCGATACCCGATGAAGTCACCTTCGACGATCAGGTTGATATTGGCTATTGGGTTAAGGTGCTAAAGGCTACGCCAAAGTCTCGATGAGTTCACCCTGTTCTGTCTCAGAGTGCTTTGCTCATCGGGATAGCAGTTTTGGGTGTGAGCTGATGACCTGATGAGACCACTTTAGGTTATCAGGATAATAATGCAAATCGGGGTATCCTCGTAGTGTTAGTTTTGATGAGCCGATGAGACCGCTTTTGGTTATCGAAGATCGGGGTAACACTTCTTGTATTTTGTCGATGACCCGATGGAGTCGCCTTCGGCGATCGAGTATCATCGGTTGATCAACTCTATTGTTTGAAGGCTATACTGATGGCCGATGGAGCGAAGATCGATGTAGGTGTGAGACTAAATTGAGATCCAAAAAGGTGATCACTCGGACACTAAGGATGAGACTGTCAGTGTATATGAATACGAACTGAGCCGACTCCCTGTTGCATGTGGGATAATTGGTTTTCCCTGAATGCAGACCGATGCAGATAGACGGTTAGACTTCAAGCCATTATTGTAGTTTCTCAGATGAACGGTCGACCAGTTTGGTATTAGAAGCCAAATGTGAACCAGATGAAGAGTAGAGAGTTACGATAGATATTGAGTGATCTGTAATTGCAGTTTGACCAGAGTGGTTTATTGTTTCATCTAGAACAATTGTTTGATAGAGTGAAAGGAAATCTGCAAACTGAACTTTATTATATTTGACATACTGATAATAAAGTAATTTTCTATTGGTGGTGGGTTTTTCTCCTGAAAGGGTTTTCCCACGTTAACTCTCTGTGTTCTATCTCTTTGTTGTTTAATTGTGTATGCTCATGCTTGTGCCATATTTTGAAAAGTTGTAATTTTGTAAACACTAGTTTGTTTTCCCCTAAAAATTGACATTAGGGAAGTGAATTTCCGCACTTGCTTTCCTTACAAGTGGTATCAGAGCTTGGCCCGTTTTGTTATCCTTGCTGAGTAGGGTTGGTTTTTTGTGTCAATTCTATCTCAGTGGGAGTCTTGCAGAGTGTCTACTTGTTTATTTTTGTAGGTTAAGATGGCGAGAACCTCAGGGCACATAGACATGGAAAATTTTAATGGTTCCAGTTTCAAACTATGGAAACTCAAGATGGAAGACTTACTAATCGACCGAGATCTTTGGATTGTTGTGACTGCAACTGCTATGCCTACAGGCATGAAGCAAGAAGATTAAGACTTAGCCGACTGGAAGGAAAGGGGTATAATCAGGCTATGTCTTGTTGATTATGTTCTATTAAACCTCCATGAGGAGAAGACTGCACATCTTCTTTGGACTAAGTTGGGGTATATTTATCAAGGCAAATCTTTAGTGAATAAACTTTTCCTTAGGAAGAAATTGTACTCTCTATAGATGGATGCAGGGAAACCATTGGCAGACCACTTGAATTCATTCAACATGGTTCTTGCATAATTAACTTTTGTTGGTGTGTCCATTCAGGAAGAAGAACCTTGCATGTTGTTGTTGTGTTCATTGTCTAACTCTTGGGAGCACATAGTGATGGCTATCGGTACTACTACGATCCAGTTCAAGATGGATACTGTGGTAAATACTCTTTTGTCAGAAGAAATGAGAAAGAATTCTTCTGAGATGACAAAAGATGCACTCTCTATTCAAGGCAGACCAAAGGACAAAGACAAGAAGAAAGGAAAGAAGTCCAAGTCTCAAGAGAGATTTAAATCTCCAGCAAAGAAGTCAAAGGTGAAGTGTTGGAACTGTGGGCAGAAAGGGCATATCCAAAAGGATTGCAAGGAGGAGAAGAAGAAGAAGAAGCATTATGACACTGAGTCTTCTCAAAGTGATGCAGATGCTTTTGTAGCAGCCCTGGTAGTGCCTACTTTAGATAACACCTGGTTAGTGGATTATGGCGCATCTTTCCACATGACCTCCCACAAGGAGTGGTTCTCAAAGTATAAACTATGTGCTGGTGGAAAGTTATACCTGGCTAGTGATTCTACATTGGAGATTGTAGGGAGAGGCAGAATCAAAATTCAATTCCTAGATGGTAGAGTGAAGGGGATAAACGAAGTCCTTCATATACCAGGTCTGGCAAGAAATCTTCTCTCTATAAGTAAATTTAATGATGTTGGAGTACAAGTTACATTTGTATCTGGTGGTTGTAAGATGACTAGGGGTTCCATTGTATTGGAAAAGGGTGATCAATTTGGTACTTTATATAACTTAAATGTTGAACCTATATATTGTAATGTGACCTCTGAAAAGTCAGTTAAGACAACTATAATGATGCATAATGTTAATTCATTGGGAGTTAAACTTCCTGATGAGAAAATAATGCTCTCGCATAATAGGTTAGGCCACATAGGTGAAAAAGGTTTAAAAGCCTTGAAGAATAAAAATTTGGTTGAAGGCCTAGATGATTATAGTTTTGATTTTGATTTCTACGAACACTGCATAGATGGAAAACATAACCGTGTTCAGTTTTATTCCAATTCTCATAAGTCTTCTGATATTCTGGATTATGTTCACTCTTATGTGTTTGGTCCAGTGGATGTACCTTCTTTGTCTAAGTCTAAATACTATGTATCTTTTGTAGATGATTATTCAAGAAGGGCATTTGTGTACTTTCTTAAAAGTAAATCAGAAGTGTTCAGTTGATTTAAGGAGTTTAAGAACCTTGTTGAAAATCAGACCGGGAGAAAGATTAAATGTTTAAGAACAGAGAACGGTGGTGAATTTTGTAGTGTAGATTTTGACAAGTACTATGTTGATCATGGAATTAAGAGACATAAGATTGTACCTTACACTCCACAACAGAATGGAGTTGCAGAAAGGTTGAATCGGTCTCTAATGGAGAAAGCAAGGAGCATGTTGAGCAGAGCTGGGCTGGAGCAAAAATTCTGGGTTGAAGCAGTTGCTACAGCATGTTACCTGCTGAATTTTTCTCCTACTTCAGCATTAGTGGACAAAACACCTATGGAAGCATGGTCTGGTAAGAAACCTTCTTTAAGGCACGTTCATGTTTTTGGTGCAGAGGCATATGCTCACATGCCTGATGTGAATAGGTCTAAGTTGGATAACAAATTGGTGAAATGTATCTTCATTGGCTATGGAGTTGGTGTGAAAGGATACAAACTTTGGAATCCAGTGACTAGTAAGGTTATGTACAGCAGAAGTGTGATTTTTCATAAGCCAAAGCCTATATCACTAGATCATAATATAGAAAAGAAAGGAGAAGTTGAGGTTGAAATTCCTCCAGCCAAAGAAGAATCTCCAGAGATACCTAAAGATGAGTAGAGTTCAAGCAGATCAAGTAGTTCTGAAGAAGAACATGATGATGATACTACTGTGGAACCTCAAGAAGCCTCCACACCAAAGTTGAGAAGATCTACTTGAGAGAGGTGACAAACTAATAGGTATATACCTAATAAGTACAGTCACTCTATGTTGAATGTTAATTGTGTTTATGCTTTACTTGCAGATATTGATGAACCTAGGACGGTCAAAGAAGCAATTGAAATGCCTGATTCAGATTCCTGGTTGGAAGCCATGAATGATGAAATGTCATTATTGGATAAAAATGGAACTTGGGATTTGGTGCCATTGTCTAAAGGCAGAAAGCTTGTAGGCTGCAAATGGGTATTTAAAAAAAAGTACGGTCCAGATGGTACCATTGACAAGTACAAAGCAAAACTGGTTGCAAAAGGGTATTTGCAAAAAGAAGGTATTCACTATCGAGAAATTTTCTCTTGTGTAGCTAAGCTGACATCTATCAGATTTCTCTTATCACTTGCAGCTGCATATGATTCAGAGATTGAGCAGATGGATTTGAAGACAACATTTCTTCATGGTGATCTTGAAGAAGATATTTATATGTCCCAGCCTGAGCACTTTGTAGAAAAAAGGTAAAAAACATCTGGTATGCAAACTCAAGAAGTCTATGTATGGTTTAAAATAGTCTCCCAGAATGTGGTATCAAAAGTATGATACATTTGTTTTGTCCTTAGGATTTGTGATATCTAAGGTTGATCATTGTGTTTACTACAAAACTAATGGTGATAAGATTCTTATCATAGCTTTGTATGTAGATGATATGTTGTTCATAGGAAACACAAAAGGTATGATCTCATATTTAAAATCTCAGCTTTCTATGAAATTTGAAATGAAGGACTTAGGCCTAGCAAATTACATTCTAGGAGTGGAGATAAAAAGAGATAGATCTAAGAGGAAACTTTGGCTCAACCAGAGAAAGTATATAACCAATGTTCTTGACAAGTTTCATATGTCTGACTGTAAACCACAGGTTGTTCCCATCTTGCAGGGAACTAAGTTCTCTATGCTTGACAGTCTGAAATCTCCAAAAGAGATTGAAGACATGAACAGCGTACCTTATGCAAGTGTTATAGGTAGTCTGATGTATGCTATGTTCTGTACAAGACCAGAAATTACCCAACTAGTGGGAGTACTTAGCAGGTTTATGTTGAATCCATGGAAACCGTACTGGGATGTTGTAAAAAGAGTGTTTAGATACGTGAAGGGTACTTCAGATTTTGCATTGTGTTATCATGGTAATCTGAAGGACTCAAAGAGAAATCTCAGTATTTGTGGTTATATGGATTCTGATTGGGCAGGGGATATTGACAATAGGAGATCCACTAGTGGTTATGTTTTTGTCCTGAATGGTGGAGCAATTAGTTGTATGAGCAAGCGGCAAGTTGTAGTCACCCTGTCCACTATAGAGGCAGAATACATGGCAGCCACACATGTTTGTAAAGAAGTGGTTTGGTTTAGGCATTTGAGTTAAGATATTGGTTTTGATGCAGAGCAGGTTCAAATCTGGAGTGACAGTCAAAGTGACATATGTTTGGCAAATAATCCTACTTTCCATGCCAGGTTGAAGCATGTTGATGTTCAGTATCACTTCATTCGTGACATAGTGGAAGATGGAAAAGTTTATCTTAATAATGTAGACACTCTGGAAAATGTTGCAGATGCCTTGACAAAACCAGTGAGCATGCACAAGTTCAGATGGTGTTCAAATTCTATGGGTCTTCATACCCATGTTTCTCAATAACGTATGAAATGGTAATCGGTCCAGTGAATTCCTCATCAAGTGGGAGTTTGTTGGAAATGTGCCTCTAATTCACTTGACATGTTCAGGTTGATCAGGCTAGCCTACACCGATGTAACAGCAGACTGGAAGACTACATCAGAGTTGTGTCGATGACCCGTTGGAGCTATCTTAGGCAGTTCGGGTTGTCATCGGCTATCGAGGGTTTCGGTCTGGAGTTAAGCTGATACTCGATGAAGTCACCTTCGGTGATCAGGTCGATATCGGCTATCGGGTTAAGGTGCTAAAGGCTATGCCGAAGTCTCGATGAGTTTGCCATGTTCTGTCTTGGAGTGCTTCGCTCATCGGGATAGTAGTTCTGGGTGTGAGTTGATGACCCGATGAGACCACTTTAAGTTATCAGGATAAAAATGCAGATCGAGGTATCCTTGCAGTGTTGGTTTCGATGAGCTGATGAGACTGCTCTTGGTTATCAGACTTCCTATGTTTTGTCGATGACCTGATGGAGTCGCCTTCAGCGATCAGGTATCATCGGGCAATTGGCATTATCGTTTGAAGGCTATACTAATGGTCGATGGAGTGAAGACCGACGTCGGTGTGAGACTGAACCGAGATCCAAAAAGGTGACCACTCAGACACTAAGGATGATACTGTTGGTGTATATGAATACAAATCGAACCGACTCCCTACTGCATGTGGGATAATTGGTTTTCCATGAATGTAGACTGATGCAGGTAGATGGTTAGACTTCAAGACATTATTGTAGTTGCTCAGATGAACGATCGACTAGTTTGGTATTAGAAGCCAAATGTGAACTAAATGAAGAGTACAGAGTTACAATAGCTATTGAGCAATCTGTAATTGCAGTTTGACCTAAGTGGTTTATTGTTTCATCTGGAACAAGTATTTGACAGAGTGAAAGGAAATCTACAGACTGAACTTTATTGTATTTGACATCAGGGAAAACTTTAAGAAACCCCTCCCTTGGACAAGGTGTACAAAACTGGCGAAAGTTGTATAATTCTGAAGAAAATTTTAATTTTACTAGTGAATTTTTGCGGTTTACGGAGAAAAATAATAATCTCCATTGGCGAATTAGCCTTGATCGCTCAAAGTTTGTGAAAAATCCTGGCGAATTGTACTGTTTTTAAAACCCAAAAAATAATTGCATGGTCGAATTGTAATGTTTTTAAAACCAGAAAAACAATTGCATTGGTGATTTCAACCTATTTTCAAACCATAAAAATAAAATATTGGCGATTTCAAGCTATTTTCAAACCATAAAAATAAAAGTTTGGCGATTTCAATCTATTTTCAAACCATTAAAAAAAAAATATTAGTGATTTCAAGATATTAACTTTAAGTAATAAAAACGCATGGCACACAGTCGTCAACTCTCTACTTGGAAGACTGCCCATTAGAAAATCTCGCAACCTAGCAACAAGCCCTTACGACTCTCTCTATCTCCAACTCGCAAGCTGAAAATGTTAAGTCCTCGTAACCTCGAGATCTAGCGACTAAGGGAAACTGAACTGACTTGGAGATAGTGGTAACTTTAACCCTTGTCGTGTACTTGCCAACATAAAATTGTTTCTCTCTTAACCGCTAGCACTTCACTCACAAGCTCGCGGCTTGATCAGGTCTTCAAAAATTTAACTTCGTGAGCTGGCGATAACCATTAAACCTAACGAGAAACTATCTAGTCACTAGCTCATGACCTAAAAATGCTAACATTAAACAAACATGAGAGCTAGCAACAATTGTATGAAATGAGTTACTCGCTAACTCTTGTGGCTATAATGTATGACGTCAGACCAACTTGAGACCTCGCAACCAAAGCAATTTCACTAACAATCTCCAGCTCGGTAACATAAAATGCTAACACCCAAAAAGCTAGAGACCCCGTGATGTAAACCCAAACCAACTTGTCGCCAGCTCGCTGCTTGATCACATCTTCAGACATTTTACCTCACGAGCTGGTGATAACCATAAAACTTAACCACAAACTATCTAGTCGCTAGCTCGCAACCTAAAATTTTTAAGGCTTGGATGTTGACTCATTCCTGAGGGACTAGTTTGAAGGTTTCTCTTGAGTCGAGGTTGATTAGACAAGCGGGGATGATGATTTCAGAGGCATAAAAGGATTTTATAGCTTCTGAGTTAGAGATGGGAGATCATGGATTTCTTTGAGAAATAAGAGCTCAGGTTGCTTGTTGTCAGGGATTCTAAAGCAGAATTTGTCCAATGAAGGAGGAATAAAATCAAAACAAAATCATTCACAATAGATGAGCCTTAGCAGGATGCAGTGGATTTGATACGCATGACTTTTAGAGTCTACAGTCATGTTGAAAAACACCAAAATGATGATTTTTCACGTGAATGAGCATCACCAAATGAAGTGTGAAAATGTTATAAATACAATGGAGTGGTGACTTAATTGGTAGAAGAGAAACTCAGAAAAGAAACCTTTTTCATTTTCTGAGAGTGGTTTTTTCCTCAGAAAGGAAGATGATGTTTGAGCAGGATCATGCATGGAGTTGTTGTGTTCTCTATGATACCGGATGGGTGGTTTTTTGTTTTCTTCTGTGTGAGTTTGTTTATTGTCAGAGGGGTTGTGAAAGTGAGAAGGATTGCCAGAGGGGGTGTGAAAGCCTTTTCTTGTCAAGAGAGGCCAAGCCTGGCACATCCTCTGCTTCTACTCTGCCATAGGATGCTAAGGGGTTTGAAGAAGGATCCCACAGAGGAATGAAAGAAGGATTTTTTTGGGTGGGGAGTGGCAGCCAGTCATCTTTGTAACCACATGGAAGTTGCAGCCCCTCCCCAACATATTACATTTACCCTAAAGCTCTTGTTTCCACTTTCCCTGATCGTGGGCATGAAGGCTCAGGCTCCTCTTTCCATTGTCTTTGTTCCTGGGCATGAAGGTTTCCTCCTCTATTTGGAAATGATCTATTGGATAGAACGTAACATCTCACATTCCATTTGAAGGCATCAGGGTGGTAATGGCATGGCTCAAGCAGTTTTGCAAGTTGTATAGTCATTGGGGTTCCTTTTCTGGTTCCAGTAGTGATTCTAGACTCTAGGTGAAGGGAGCAAGTTGTATACTGTATAGTCATTTATATAGCAAATGAAAAGCATTTAGTGTCAAGCTTTGTGCAGGTTCTTGGAGTTATATATAAATTTATTTTGTGTATAGTTCTATCTCTTTCAAATAATCAGAATCATGAGATTTAACTTTTTTCATTTGTTGCATTGTTATGGTGTATGTAATTTTTCATTTAAATTTTTTGTTAGTCTGGAATCATAATACATATTAAGGATTCACCTCATTGTAATTGCTAGGTAGATTATAGACAGTCGTAGAACACCTCCATATATATTACATAAACATCCATAGCATATAAAATCATAAGAGTATTAAGAATGAAAGTATTACTATTAAACACCACAATAGATAGGAATACATTATACAACATAATTAGTAAAACATCAAGACAATAGACCGGTGCCTTATCCTAGGGCATAGAGTCACTTTAAACTTACAATTCAAGACAACTTGATAATAAACTTCAATAAGATTCATTTGCAGATAAATAGGAATGAAATTATGAATAATGCCATTACATACACAACCCAGATTCATATGTAAACTGAAAAACCCTTGACCATTCAATTCATAGTGAAAACATAAATTCAACACAAAGACAATTATGTGAAGATCTCAAACTGTAAATGATATTGATATTATATTCATAATGATATCAAAAAGTAATTTCACAATGCGATTCAAGTTTTTAACTATGCACTTAACAAATTCTTGAACAGTTGAGCTATTATAAATTTATAACTATATAAGAGTTTTCAAGTTCAACATCAATAAAAGTGGCCAACTGGCCATTCCTCTCTACCGATCAAAAAGAAAAAGATTAATGTGAGGAATCTTGGGTAGCAACCTCAACCTGAGATTTCTTCTTTGGCTTTAGCATGGCTTGCCACCTGTCCACCTTTTTGTCTATTGGCCAACTGAATGCCTTTACCTCTTCCAACTTTGCAACTAAATTTGTCCATCATGGAAGCTTTGTATGACTACCGATTGGTAGTCTCAACTTTAGGGTTTCCAATTGAAGTGCTTCAAGCCTGTGTGACTCAACCGATGACTTTTTGTGATGAGTTAGCATTGTAATGAAGAACATATTGTGTTGCCATGTCAGCCTTATGTGCGTGAAGCTTTTTGCATGAAGGAGATTGTTCCTATCTACCTCGGGAATGTGCAAAGTCTGTAAATGGTGAAACGTGTGATGGGTTATCAGTCGCCATGAAAATGGTGGAAAATGAACAATGGAGAATGTCTTGAGATTGGTTCAAGACTATTGCATTTAATGCAATGTGCTCAACGGTCAGGATTGAACCGTTTGAATTGCTTAATGCAATAGGTTTAGGGTTTAGGGTTTATGCTACCGACCTATCTATTTCCTATAAGGTCGATGTTGTGTTTCTTTCTGAGGTTGTTGGCAAAAGTTGTGTGTGAGTATCCAAGAGAAGAGATACGTGATTCTTGCCAGACCAGAGGAGAGAAGTGATACCTGCAAAGTGTAAGTGCAGAAGGTGAAGAGGAGCTAAAGCGGATCTGCATTGGCATTGAGTGTTGTTACCAGATCATTCTAATACCTGTTGATCTCTAACCACTTCAACAATTGAGAAATCCCTTAATAGGGTAGCTTTAACCATCTTACTGTAAATCCTTTAACAGGGTGACTCAAAACCAATGAGTTCTTGAAATCCTCTAACAAGGTAACCTTTAACTGGGTTTAACCCTTAACCGAGTATTCTAGCCATCCCTTAACTGGGTGATCCCTAACAGGATTGGTTCCTAATAGAACCTATTGTATCAGTCTTTAACCTGACAAGGCTCCTAACAGAGCAGACTTCTAAAGAGTTCAAAAATAGCTTGTGGGTATTCATCCCCACCGTGGTTTTTCCTAGTTGAGTTTCCACATGAAAAATCTGTGTGTCATGTGTGATGTTTTCATGTGATGGTTCAGTGTCTTATGTCTGATAGTAAAACATGTTGAACTAGCTATTATTATGTTTTTTTTATGATAGATTACCTGTTCATGCACTAGGGTGAAATGGAAATGAAGTATTAGATTGTATGAAAGGATAAGTGTCAACCTGTTTATGATTGTCTCAGTTATTCTAAGTTTTGCCAGTTGTACTCTGATTAAGACCGGTGTTACTATTTACTTGCCAAAGCAAAGTGTATGCTGACAAACCAGTTTTAAATAAGTGTTTTTGCCTGTACTGATTCACCCCCCCTCTCAGTACCGGTTTGGTACTATCTGTTCATCATTGAGTTATCACACCAACCCCTGATTTAGGGCATAAACCCAAGGATCACCAACCCCTGATTTAGGGCAGCAACCCAAGGAACACCAACCCCTGATTTAGGGCACCAACCCAAGGAGCTACAACCCCTACATCGAGCTCCAACTCAGTGATTACAAAATAATATTTTGATACCAAAGTTATCTTCTTGTTACAAAAGAACTTTGTAACACTCAAGTATGTCTCTCCTCCATTTTTCCTCTCTACAAATATTTGATGGTTCTCTATTCACCTTTTCTCTGCAGCAACCTTATCTCCTACTACAACCCACTCTCTACTGCTCCTCGCTCTTTGTTTCACCCTTGCCGGTTCAGCCTCTTCTCCTTCTTTGTCGGTTCTGCTTTTTGTTAGTTCTGCTCTTTGTCGATTCTCTCTTCTCTTAGCTACACTAATGCTCTCCACTGATACTACACTATGTAAGTTCTATTCCTATCTTCTCTGCAGTCTTTTGAAACTCTTCTCTTCCAGTATGGTCACCACTGATTTACTCCTCTATCAGACTCAATGGTTGACTGTCAATTCTCTCTCTGATGTCGGCTGAACTCTTCAACCCTATTCCTTCATACACTCAATCTCTTCTTCTCCTTCTTGGTGAGCACTTGACTAATTTCACTTCTTCAACAGCAATACTCTCTCATCCATCAGCAGCCTTCATCGAATTTGGCTTGCATATTTATAAACTAGTATTCCCGCCAAAAACCAATTCAAATTTCATGCAGTTAAGGTTTCCCCATTGACCTCGAGGAAAACCAAATCCAATCAGATCTCATCAAATTTGATCCCCTTGATTGATGAACTACAACAAACCAATCAAACCTGCCATTGTCATGCCTTCCAGATCATGCCTTCTATATTTAGTAATCTTCTTTTAACCTGTCAACGGATTTCTTCGTCGATCACCAAGAATGGTTTCATGATACCCTTCACTTGCCTCGTTCTGGTCAAACAGTCTATGTTGTATCTCTATTGTCCATCTGACCTCGAGCCACAAACCTCTGTTGCGCATCCCATGAATCAGACAGTCAACATAAATGTCGACCTGTCACCTTCTACTCATAGCCTGATACTTTACCAACTCAACAAGATGACATGTGCATGCATGCCACTTCACCTCCACGTGGCCCCTATGTCGGCATCCACCTTTGTTGGATCATCTGTTAGGCCCAATATGGAAATCTAATGTACTGAGAGGGGAGGGGTGAATCAGTACTTCAAAACCCTTCTTCAAAAATAACTTTACTATTAAGCATAAACTAAATATTGTTGTAACATAATATAATGTTAAAACAAATAAATAACAATCATACATGATTCACTCCATAACACATATATTTTGGTTACGCAGAAATTCTTGGTTAGAGAGAAAAACTGTGGTGGGGATGACACCCACAACTTCACTACTGCAATAATAAAGGTTGCTCAGTTAGAGCTACATGTTTAGCTATTTCTAATAGCTTACCCTATCAGGAGTATCAAGATCTGTTAGATTTACCTTGCTAAAGTATTTTACAACACTTATTCTAAATGCTGCACCTAGTTAAAGGCTTTACAATTTATAGACTTAGTTAGAATCTTTTACCCTGTTAGAGGTTTCTCTTACAACTCAAAATATTACAATCAAAATCTTTACAAAATATCTGCAACTTTACATCTGGAATGTTATAGCAGATTCTATGTGCTCAAAATGAGATTACCTTGCTTATAGCATACCTCGGTAATCCATAGATTAACTCGGTAAACCCTTCTGTTTACTCTGTTCCTTGACTGTTCTCTGAAATCCCTCTCAGTGACCTTTGTGTCTCTGACAGACACAATTCTTAGTGCTTCCTTGTCTATTACACATGTCTTGCTTCATATATCTCATATCTGATCCTTAATACATGTTGTATAAATAGATCTTTTATGTCAGTGATCTAGTTCATGCTTCGATCTTACAAACATGATTTATCGAATGAATAACCATACAAAATATTTCATTGGATAGATGACCTCAAAAACATACAAAATCTATAAGTGCAATTTCCAATGTGATAACGGTTACATGTTCCTCGATCTTGTAACACGTTTCCACACATGTCCAGGTTCAATGAATCCGGTAACACGTTTCACTCGGTGTGTGTTCACTCGGTATATCATTTTTGTTGCTCGGTAGACATAGAGTGTTACTCGATAGACAGCTCGGTGTATACTAAGCTCTGAGACTACTTCCTTCTATAACCGACTACTCTGTGCTTACCGACTGAATATTTCGATAGTAGTAACCGACTAGAGTATATAGAATGACTTTGGACATAAAACTAATGACAAATTAGTAAGTAGTAATAATCTCCCCTTTTGACATTAGTTGAGATGTTTGACAAAACTACTTTCAAAGTCATAACTCAAAAATCTATATACTTACAAAATTTGACTAAACTGACAGTATATACATTTGTCAATGAAATAGTATATTCAGATATACTCCCCTTATCAATATACTATACATAACTCTGATTTTGCATGCTCGGTGATCAATGTTTTGTGTACTGCACTTGTTCTTTGCTCTTCGATTACTGCTTGGTGGTTATTGCTCCCCTGTCAAATTCAACTATGCATTTGGATACTCTGCTCAGTATACTCCCCCTGTATACTACACTCCCCCCTTGATACTTTGATACTATACTCCCCCTTTTTGACAAACATCAAACTTAGTTACCATTCGGTGGAGGCAACTGGTCAAAAATGGATTTATACTTTGTCCTTGCATCGATGAGAGCGGCAGAGAGGGCATCCTTGACACTGTCCATTAAAGAATTATGAGCTTGAATCTCAACTAACAATGAAATTAAACCATCTAATGTGCTTCCCTCTTGTGTAGTAGATAAATAGGTAGCTCGGTTGATCTGTTCTTGGACAAAGGACAAGTGTGGAATGAATAAGGTTTGAAGAGTCATAATGTCCATCCTTATTTTGTGCTCTTCATTCCTGAGTTCCAATTGTTGAGCCATGAGCTTTTGTAACTTTGTATAAAAATGCTGAATAGAATTTGGCTCAGTGGTCAACTTATTTGAGAGATCAGTGATCTCTTTCTCAATCACTTCTGTTTTATTTTCGATATATTTAATGAATAAAGAGAATGTACAGAGTTTCTTAAATAAATAAAGAATGTGCTTGAGTTGAGGGGACAACTCAGCAATAAATTTGACAAGTTTTACTTTGCCAATAGCAATGGCTTTCTGTACCTCTTCAAGCATTTTTGCTGTGAGCTCTTTGTCCTTCAATTTTCTCAAATATTCAGATGCGTCTACTCCAGATGTATCTATCTAATTGAGGAGTTCATCTAGTTGAATATGGATGGATGCATCTTTTGACACTGTTCCTGCAAGTAGCATATCTATTAATAGTGCTTTCACCATCTGAAGTACTTTGTTTTCCTTTTGTATAGCCATTTGTTTCTCTTGTTCTACTTTGGCTTTGCATAGTTCACCGAATTCAATGAGTGCTTGCCCTTTTAATTTGGATATGTCTACATTTGGCAACACTATTGGTTTCGACAAATCTAACTTGAAACTATTCTTTTTCATTTTCTTTTCTTTAGATTTCACCGGTTGAACTAATACAATGGCTTGGGAGGCTTGTTGACCTTCGGTAGGTTGCTTGGTGAAGGCAACACTTTTGTCAATTTCTTGAACCTCTGATGTAACATTCGGTGAATCTTTGCTTGGGGTCTCAGTTGTAACATTTTCAGTGTTAGAAGGAGCTTGAGAAGTTTGTTCCCCAGTGGCCTGAAGAGTAGCTTCTCCTTCTATAGACTTGTGTTCCTTTGTACCTTGTTCAGTATCTTGAGGGGCCTCAGTTGAAGCAGGCTGAGTGACCGGAGGATAGGACTGAACTTGTTCCAAAACTGACTCACTGGATACTAGTTTGGCATATGCATTCCCTTCTATCATTTCCTGTTCTTGTGCCTCAGTGTCCATGATATCCTCATCAATTTGTATAGTGTCAGCAGGGTCTTGCTCGGTGATATCCACTATTTCAACTTCTCCTTGCTCATCAGTTTTCTCGATTCGAAGGATTTCTTGCCATTGTTCTTTTGTTTCCTTCTCTACATCAATATAGAACCCATTCATCAATTTTAGGGCTCTCTGCTTGACTAGGAAGTTAGTATGGTAGTTTTTAAGAGTATCACTTATCTCATCTACCAACATATCTGGACAAAGATGCACCAAACTCCTTTCTCTTATCTATTTTTCTGAGTCCATGGCATATTTCCACCTATTATCAATATGTGAATACAATTCTTTTGGAAGAGAATTAGTAACTTCCAATGGGACCAATCAGAATTTCAAAAGAGTACAAATTACAGCTTCTTCTATTTGTCTCTTTTCTGTATCAGATTTGGAGTCATATTTGACAAATCTAAATGATCCAAATCCACCATATTGCTTCAAATTTGCACAAAAAAATTCAATACTATGTACATTTTCCTTTGTACTCTTAACAATCTGAAATTTACCTGCATCTTCAGTTTTGGTGTCACTAGACTCTTTATTCAAAATGAGTCTTCGAGTAGATTTCTTATAGGTTTTTGTTACCTTTGGAACAGCAACATTTTTCTGCTTCTTGCTCGATGACACTACAGATGATCTAGTGTTTGGGCGCTTTACTGAAGGGGTCAGTGATACCTTTGATGTATCCTGTTTCTTCCTTTTCAAAATTTTCCCTTTAGGAAACTCAGTGCTTAATGTAATAGCTGCCTCTTGGGATTCAGATTCCTCCTCATTGATGACTAGAGTGCCCTTGACAGGTGTGGAGGAAGAACCTTCTCCAAATTTCTCTGATAATGCCTTGATCATTTTTGTTGCTTTCCTGTGAGGCCCTACCCCGACCCATCCTATCTCTTCAGCTATTTTTATTTTGGAACTATTTTGGATGCTAGTTTTGACACACTATGGATAGAGAACTTTACATGGTCCCACGATTTTGGTAACATTGATATATATGGATGCTTCATTTCTATGCCTTGTGGATTATAGAATATTATATGATTCTATATTAGGGTAATATTGTGATGATGTAGGTTATTATCTGAATTTCAGGATTTGTTATAATGTTAGCATTATGTTTGCATATCTTGTAGAAGGATCAAATTTTGAGGATTATGATGAATTGCTTTGATTGTGACAAATCGTATTTTATAATGACAAGTCCTTGCAGAATGAATGTATTGTATTCTGATTATGTGTTATATATTATATGAGGCTATTTGGGAAGTACTAATGTTTAAATTGAGATGTGCAGGAAATTATCCATGTGACCATGGAAATATTATGGAGAATCAAACCTAGGCCAATGTGCGTTAGTAAAACCAGGGGTTGTCTATTTGGAGAGACAACACCCCGTATGTATTGTATTTTATTCGTAAACGTAAAATGTTGCATGAGTGTAAATTGTATTTATTGAATTGTTTAAATTGTTTAAGGGACAATTGCCATGTATGTATTGTGATGTGGAATTATCTTGTAGTGTCACTTGACACCTATGTAGTATGTTGTGTTGGCAAATTGTCATGTCACCTTTTTGGAGAGTTTTATTTTTGTTAATTGTTATATCTCCTAATTATCCTTGAAGGAACCAAGAAATCTAGGTTAGTGAGCCACAAGGAAGGTCAACTCAGAGTTGACCTGTAGGTTAACTTCAGGTGGACTTTCTGAAGGTCATATCAACTCCTAGAGTCAATTTTAGAGCATTTCTATTAGGCCTCATGGGGTACCTATGGGTGAAGGCCAAAATTGGCCATGTGTCTTTCCCTTAGGACTTGTTTAACCACCCAAAAAAGTGGTTTTCCCAAGATGGACGAATTCCATCTATAGGAGTTCCCTCCTTGGTAGGAGAACCTCCTTGAAGGGAGTAATCCCTCTTCCCCATTCCATTTCCCTTCTCTAGACACCTAGGTTAGGGAGTGTGTAAGACCTAGGGAAGACCAACCCAATGGGGGATCCCTCACTCTATCCAAGAGGTGGGAAGGAGTGAGAGAGGCCTTCTTAGGCTAAGAATGGAAGCTTAGTGAGCTAATCACCCACTCTCCATCCTTGGAGATTTTTGGAAAAACTTTGGAAGAAAACTAGTTTTAGGAATAGTGAAATTTGGGGCCAAGGAATTGCAGAAAGTTGGTGTGGATTTGGGCAGCTCATCCCCAACTAAGTCTAACATACCTATTGGCAGATTAAGGTTGGTTGTATTCTCTTTTGTTTATGTTGTTTAATTTGTTCTTTTTTGAAATAAATGTTTGTTGAAAGAGTTGTGTATATGTAGATTGTTTTAGAAAAAAAAAAAAAGGTAAGTTTTCATTTTTATGTTTTTTTTTGTTTATGTGTTCTTGTTTTGGGAGTGTCCAAGGTCTCCTACTCTTGGGAGGGTAGGATGGTCTTGGGGTGGAAGAAGCATGACAGCCTTGGGTGAGAGGCTATCCTTAAGGAGAGTGATCTCAAGGGTGTCCTTTGTGACCCTTGCTGCATAGCCTTGTGTATGCATTTGGGGGTCATAAGGGGAGAGAATATGGCTTTGGGCCTTTGGGGGGCATAAGGTGTGTGGGATGAATCTGTTGTTGTATTTTGTATTTTCCATGAGGTGGCTTGAGTTGTAGTTGGGCTTGCAATCTCCCCAATGGTACTTGGTCCACTTCCACCCATAGATTGATCATCACAAAATGTGGTGAAAGTGTAGCTTGGGATGGGAAGGTGTATGTTTGAGTATTTGCCCTATTGTTGTGTTGTATTGCTTGGTTGTAACCCCGTCTAGGTCTTGATTCTCCAAGCTCGGGGGTGGCTTCTGGTAAGCCTAGGCTAGGAGGTGAGCATCCCATGGTCACAGTCCTAGATTTTACATGCAGGTGGCTTGGGAAAAAGACTAGGAGTTGCAGATTTGTTTGGCTACAGATTTTTATTCACATTCAGATTTCTATTTAGATGCAGGAAAGCAAAAAAAAAAAAAAGTAATTTATGAATTGTTGCAAACAAAGGAAAACAATGTAAATATAGGGCTTAAGTTGATTCTTTTATTTCTGTTTAAATAAGTGTATTCTTTTATTCTCTGTGTAAAGATTAAGAAAGAGAAGACTGGTTAGATTATTCACCCATTTTTATATATGGGCTATTGTAACTTATTATTTTGGAAAGCAATGTAATTTTTATTTATATTTTGATGTCTATTATGTTGTTGTAGACTACATCTAAATCTGGTCTGTTAACTTGTTTATTTACTGCAATATTAAAGAAAAGAAAAAAAAATGCATTAGGTTTCATTATTTACTTGCATAGTTTAAATTTACTGTTATTTTATGACTATTAAAAAAAAGAGAGAACTAGTATTTTTACATTGCTGTAGAAAGTAGGATGTATGACTGCTAAATAAGAAGAAAAATAAGACCTATTCTTAATGTTGTTAGAAGACTAAGAACAGAATGTTTAATGGTTAAAACCTCAAAACAATATAAGGGTTTTCAGCCCTATTATTTTAACATTTAATTATATATATCTATAAATATATAAGTATATATATTGAAAAATATATACCTATATATATATATATATATATATATATATATATATATATATATATATATATATATATATATATATATATATATATATATATATATATATATATATATATATATATATATATATATATATAACTGCTATATGTGCATACCCCTGAGACAACAAAAAAAAAGAGATACATTCTGAACTTGTGTATCCCTGTTACAAAATATATAAAAGTATTGCATGCTGCTGTGTTAAAAATATTGCAGAATAAACTTCTTAATCATATATATATATTTGCATCTGAAAACATACTCTGTGGATGCCTTTAGAAAAAAATATATACATATATGTTATGTTATGATCATAGCAATGTTTATATGTATATATATATATATATATATATATATATATATATATATATATTTACATATTCATATATGATTATGTGCACCGTATATATATATATATATATATATATATATATATATTTGATATTCAAAAAAAAACACATCATATAATATTTAAAAACCACGAAATATTAAAATATTTTTTAAAAAAAGAAATGTGGGAAAACACGGGCACCGAGCCGCGGGTCACTGTGTGTAACACAGTGGATGGCCATGACCGAGCCACTGTGCTACACACAGTGGGCGGCGCCGAAGGGCACCGCACTGTGTGTAACATAGTGGAGCGGTCACGGCCGCCACTGTGCTACGCACAGTGAGCGGCGCCCGCCACTGTGTGTATACACAGTGGGCGGCGGTTATGTCGTTCGCCACTGTGTGTACACACAGTGGGCGGCGCTGCCGCCACTATGTGTACGCACAGTGGCACCCGGAAACCCCCCCCGCACACTTCCTCCGCTCTCCCCTCTTCGAACCCTCCATCGTGCCCTATCCATCGTACCTACAATCACACTAAACAATAAAAAAAAATGGTATAATAAACCCTAACCCATTTCGGGTTAAGGTATAAAATGATAAGAAAATAAAACAAAGTGTAATATATAGAAATGCAACCCTAACCCAATTTCGAGTTAGGGTTAGCATTTTAAGAATTTTATATATATATATATATATATATGGGAAATTTAAATTGGAATTTTAAACTTTGATTTTAATATATATTTGGGGGTTAATTTAATAATTGAATTATTATATGTCTTTTTATTCTTTAGGGAATTAAAATTTTAATATAGTAAAATTAAAGGGGTTTAAAAATGAAGAGTTATTATAGTTGGATACACCATACATTAAATCGATTAATTCATTTAATTAATCAATAGATTTTCCTCAACTCATTTGGACGTTAGGTTATATTGTAAATGGGGAAAATTTAAATAGGAGAAATTGTAAATTAATTTTATGAACCATAAGCCTTGTGACCGATTGGGCCGAAATAATTAAATCATCAAAAGTAAGGGGTTAGAAAAATTAGAATTGGCTTTAGCTTATTGTCGGTCTTAGTGGGCAAATGACATTATAGAAATTCGAACCCTCATCGGTTGGATTTAAATAATAAATTTTGCATGAGCATCAATTAATTAATGGTATTATCATTATATGATTGGGAATGATTAAATACATGAAGATAACTAATTAACCCTTGTTTTTAATTAGCGACAACTTGAGTTAGGTAATTGAGCTAGCCAATAATCCGTGATACTAATTAATCTTCACTAAACTAGTCGCTCGTTCGAGTTGGTTAATTTACCCAACCTTAGTAAGTAAATGTATCTACATCCTAGATAAGACAAAACTCTAAATAAAGTTATAATATTGTAGGTTATGTTGCGAGTTCTTGATGTCAAAAAAAAAAAATTGTTGTTCTGTTTTGTGCCCAAAAGTTGGGCATGACATTTCCTTGTAGCCTTTGGTACTACAATGCTCATCTTAACTTTCTCTTTAACTTCTTCATATGTACTATATCTCAGCTTGGTAGCATGCCTTGGTAATGTAAGAAAAGCATCTATCTACTATTGTGTGATGTCAAAATCAATCTCATACCCATAGGCGGCAAAGATTGAGTTCTCAGTTCCACAGCATTAACATAGTAGTAGTCATTGTCCACTTCAAAGCATATGTCATCCTTGTATTTCTCCACTAGCTGGGGTGGAATTCTATACCTGTTATGCATCTTTTCTTGAAACTTGCTGAAATAATCATCCATAATATCATTAAAGTTATCACCTAGTCGTTTGATGAAGTCATTGATTTGATGGGTGATTGGTCGGTGTAGCTCCCAAATTACTTTACCGACTGATGGAAAGAATGTCTCAAAATAGAAAAACATGCATACCAAAAGTGATCCAAACTTCAGTGTATTAGCCGAGTTGTTCTTCTTCAGCTTCCTTATGGTGTTTAGATTCTCAAACAGGTTTTTCAACAACATTTCACAAAGATCAATTTTCATTCCCTTCTTCACAATTTTATATGCTAAATTGATTGTTGCACAAGGTACACTATTTTCCCTTGCCAATTGAAAGAAATAATAACCTATTACTCTAATGGCAAACTTCAACTCTGCATCTGCACATTGTTCAGTTTCAGTCCTCTAGAATTGGATTCAACTCCCGTTAAAGTGATCAATTCCTTTTGTGATATCATTTTCTGAGCTCGGGCATGATCAAAAATAGGGTGATCGGTGATCAAATCAAAGATTTCCTTGGTGATTTTGAATGGTTGTTCCTCTAACCACATGAAATCATCATGAACTCTGCTCAGAACAAACTTGACCCATTAGGGTTTGAAGACACGGGGATAGGTTAGGGCTTTGGTCAATCCCTTGATTTTAATCTGTTCATACTTGCTATCCAATTTCCCATCGGTACACAATTCATCATATGTGTCTTTGATTTCAACATGACCTAGTTCCTCAACACGACATTTGGTGAAGAATCTGACATCCTCAACTAGTAAAACCCTATCCGGAATGAGTGAAAATGCAGTTTTATCATCTAGTTTAGATGCTACTTTGGGAGTTAGAGAGTATTTCAGTGAGGGTTTTTCAATGTTCTCAACAACAATGGGCTTCTGGATCTTAGGTGCCATTGCAAATTTCAGATAAATACTAACAAAAGATCCGTAGGGTTTGAAAACTTTCAAACGACAGACGCTTTCCACTTAGCAAATATTCACAACTGATATGATCAGTAAACTAGCTTGACAATGCGTTGTGATTTATGTAAATACCTTGAATTTTGCTTCGGAGGAGGTTTGATCGCCTTGAATTGCTTTTCTTTGCTTTTTGAAAACTTGGTAAGTGTAAAATGACCATGTGAAAGCTTTAAGTACACATTTTACCTTATCGGGCTCCATGCAGATTAGGTCAAAAAGCATTAAATGCACTCGGTTCCACTAAACTGATTTACTTTCCTTTTTGTGCTTTTACCGAGTAGCCAAACTTCCTGTATTTACCGACTAGACAGGCTTCCTATATTTACCAATTTGACAGGCTTCCTATATAGTGCTCCAAAAGACTGATAGAATTTCAAACTTACTAATACATCTTAGCTATGCAAATTTTGAATTAAGTACATAATAAAATAGGAACTATTAAGATTTAACCTTGAGAGAATGCAGTCCCTTCATACCTTTACCGATTAATTTGGAATAGATGCACCCAACTCGGTAGGTAAGGTGCTTTCTTCATTTGACACAATTTCCTTCTTTTTCCAAATCATCTGGAGTTTGCCTCTTATTTCTTCAATACCTCCTCTAGGTTGATCTCTGCAATCTCCAGCCAAGTGTCCAACTTTGTGACAATGAAAACATGCCATACCAGAATTTCTCCATGATCTTTGGTTTTTCAATCCAAATCTTATAAAGCAGTTGGCACTTATATGTCCATATCTTCCACAACATTCACACCATATCCTTGTATTGTAATCCCATGGTACTGTAGCATATTGTCAGTTAAGATCTCTGTGAGTTTGGTAGCTTCCAGTATTTTCTCGGTGTGTAGACCACATATAGTTCTTCTTCTTAAACCAACACTTCTCGGTACTATGTCCATATCTATTGCAGTTTTGACAAAACCCTTTGAATTTTGCCTTCTTATAATTGCTAGCAGACTTTGTCCTACATTGGTTAGATGTGTGACCATATTTATTGCAATTGTAACAATAACCATTGGACTTAGTGACATTCGGTTGCTTACTTTTTCTGATTTGGCACATGTTAGCAGTATGTCCTTGTTTTCCATAGTAGTTGCACATAGGCTTCTTTCCTTTGATGTTCTTCTTGATTCCAGATTGCTTTGATGATTCTCCTTTCTCGGTAGTGTGGATTCCCTTCTCGATAGAGTCTTTTCCTTTGTAATTGAGTCCTGCATGTTTGTTGGGTCTTCTTGTATTCAGTTGCTCATCCAACATCTTTGATGCTTCATAACTCTTCTTCAGTGTTTCTTTGGATTTCTTCTCTATTTCAAGTTCATCGATCAACCTTGATACTTCAAGTTTCAATGCTTGATTCTCATCATCTTTCAGATTTGCTACATGATGTGCATAACCCAATTGATCTAACAGATTTTGTTGAATCCCAGTCAACCTTATGTTTTCATCATTCTTTTCAGATACTAATGCTTCAAGTTGTTGTTTCTCTCTTTCTAGATCTCTTAATTTATCCTCGGCTGTCCTCAATGCATCAGGATTTGTCATCTGTGTGCTGAAATGTTCATGCTCTCTTTTCATTTCTTTTAGTTGATCAGTCAGTGCTTTGATCTTTTCTTTCAATACTCCAATCATTTCTTCAGTCTCTTCAGATACACTGTTCTCAGATGATGTCTCAATTTGTTCCACCAGCTCTTGAGAGTCCTGCAAATCATCAGATAATCTTCTTCTAACTTTCCAATATTTTTGCATTTGCTTCTGCATATCAGCAATCACTTGATTAGCATGATCCAATTCATTTTGAAGATTCATAATTCTCCTAGATTGTTTGTAGCATTCCATTGATAAGATCTTTCTCTTTAGGTAGTTAAACCCTTTTCCAAGATTCAAGCTCTGATACCAATTGTTAGGCCCAATATGGAAAGCTAATGTACTGAGAGGGGAGGGGTGAATCAGTACTTCAAAACCCTTCTTCAACAATAACTTTACTATTAAGCATAAACTAAATATTGTTGTAACATAATATAATGTTAAAACAAATAAATAACAATCATACATGATTCACTCCATAACACATATATTGTGGTTACACAGAAACTCTTGGTTAGAGAGAAAAACTACGGTGGGTATGACACCCACAACTTCACTACTGCAATAATAAAGGTTGCTCGGTTAGAGCTACATGTTTAGCTATTTCTGATAGCTTACCCTATTAGGAGTATCAAGATCTGTTAGATCTACATTGCTAAAGGATTTTACAACACTTATTCTAAATGTTGCACCTGGTTAAAGGCTTTACAATTTATAGACTTAGTTAGAGTCTTTTACCCTGTTAGAGGTTTCTCTTACAATTCAAAATATTACAATCAAAATCTTTACAAAATATCTGCAACTTTACATCTGGAATGTTATAGCAGATTCTATGTGCTCAAAATGAGATTACCTTGCTTATAGTATAACTCGATAATCCATAGATTAACTCGGTAAACCCTTCTGTTTACTCTATTCCTTGACTATTCTTTGAAATCCCTCTCAGTGACCTCTGTGTCTCTGACAGTCACAATTCTCAGTGCTTCCTTGTCTATTACACATGTCTTGCTTCATATATCTCCTATCTGATCCTTAATACATGCTATATAAATAGATCTCTTATGTCGGTGATCTAGTTCATGCTTCGATCTTACAAACATAATTTATCGAATGAATAACCATACAAAATATTTCATTGGATAGATGACCTCAAAATCATACAAAATCTATAAGTGCAATTTCCAATGTGATGACGGTTACATGTTCCTCGATCTTGTAACATGTTTCCACACGTGTCCAGGTTCAATGAATCTACTAACACGTTTCACTCGGTGTGTGTTCACTCGGTATATCATTTTTGCTGCTTGATAGATATAGAGTGTTACTCGGTAGACAGCTCGGTGTATACTAAGCTCAGAGACTACTTCCTTCTATAACATACTACTCTGTTCTTACCGGCTGAATATTTCGGTAGTAGTAATCAACTAGAGTATATAGAATGACTTTGGACATAAAACTAATGACAACTTAGTAAGTAGTAACATCATCTACGTCGGTATGAATGGGATTATCATCTAACTCCATTACCGGGTTCTTTTGTCGGTTCTTTAACCCTTTCAATATCTCACACTTTGTCGGTTAACCATCATGTCTATACTTTTTTCTCTTTTAGTGGGACACCTTAACCGGTCACCAAACATGCCTATCCATAACATGCTCATCTTCATCAGGTGGGAGTACATGATCACTTAGCCTCTTTTCTCTCTTACTGTTTCTCATACTTACCGATAGGCACCCTTGATGATATCATGTCATCAACCTTCAATTGTTTACTTCAAAGGCATCTACATACTGGTTGCACTCTCTATCTATAGTTGCAGTTATGCCTTTCTCTATTATCAGTCTGGACATCATCTCAACCTATTTGTCAAAGTGACAAACCCATCACTCTTTATCTGTCTTGACAACTCATCATGCCTTCTCTATCAGTCTAGTGTATATCCCTCATTTCATGCACTTGAGGCATCTTTGTGATTCACTGGTAGATCCGATGTGAGCCTTCAAACACCTGCCTTGAACTCTTATGTCTTATCTCATATAACTATGATGGACACTTTGCATAATAGGAGATAACCTCCACCTACCAGTGGGAGTGGGTCCTTGTCATCTAAATCTTGCATTACACCAATGTGGCTTCCCTGTTTGAGTAGCATATCTTGAAATAGGCACATGTGATCCGGTTGGGGCACATTCATTGTCAGTCATCTCTTCAAATGGTGACTGCATCTTCATCCAGTGGGAGTCCTACTGATTGACATCCACACAGCATACTAGTGACTTGTACATACTTCTCCTCCAATATTGATGTGAATCTTGATAACATTCCACCTCTTCATCACAATCAACCTCCAAGAATCTTTCTCACCCTACTTGTGCACTAGTCATAAGCTTGTCGGTTGGCAACCACTCACTAACAACACATCACTTACTAGTGACACCCTCTTCTGACTAGTCATAGCCTATACCAGTAACCTGCTAGACTGGTTGACATTAATGACTGCACATCAACTATATTCACATATCGGTTGTCCTTCTATACTAGTTGACATAAATGACAACACAATGTCAACAATCTCCCCCTTTGGCATTGATGTCAACACATGCAGCTATGGTTTTGAGAAAAGCGAGATCAGGTAACTAGGACCTAATCCTACTTTTGCCAACACATTGGGAATACGAAAGAACCTAGGGAGATAGATCACTTTGGCTACTTTATATGAGAAAGATAGAGCCAAGGATTTTCTCTTAGGGTTTCTCTTCCTCTTGTTGCAAATGATGAGAAAAAATAGGGTTTGAATGATCAACTAGGCTAGGAGATAAAGAATGAAGCATAAATGATCTCAAAATTGAACAAACTTGTAGATCTGAAACTAAGATACTGAAAGCATGAAAGGGGGAGGATTTTGTATGTGTACCTAATTTTGCAAACTAAAAAAAACTATCCTAGACCAAGGTGTCACACCACTGTCCTGTTTCTGCAGACAGGAGGCTGCAACTAAGAAACTGCAAATTTGAGATCCTGAAGCTGCAACCTACTAAAAATCACTAAAAAAGAAGGGGGACCATGGTGCCATGCCACTATCCTAGGCAGGACTAGGGCACCACGCCCCTATCTTAGGAAGATTAGGGTAGATCTGATGATTCTGGGTGGTTCCTATGCCTTTTATTGAGCTGAAAGTGCCTCCAGGTACCTGTTTCTACACCTGCAACTGAAAGGGAAGGTTTGGATGGCTATATAGGGTTTTTCCTTATTCAAACCCCTATTTTGGAGATTTCCACCTCCACAAATAATCGATAATGCACTGAAAATGTGTGTGCTAGAACCTTGTGTGTATGCAAGATCCTGAATGATAAGAAACTAGAGTTACCCTACGCCTGAGAGTAAACCCAAAATATAAATGTGAATGTAAATAACAATGCTTCAAACAAAATATGCTAAATAATATAAAGAATGAATTTAAATATGCAAATTGATGTAAAGAAGCTCATAAAAAGACATGAAAATAACATGAAATCATACCAATCCCCAAGGGAGAGATATTGCCACAAGATCTCCTATTACTCTTCAATGTCTTCAAGGCTCCTAATTGATGATGAATGTTGTTGAATGTTGTTGAATGTTGTTGAAGACTCCACATAGGCTTCTCTTTCACTACATAGAAGGCTCCTTATGCTCCAAAATCCTTCTCTTAGATTCTTAGGAAGATCCATCCATATCATTCTTAGTTTTCTTCAAATGAAGAAAGAGAGCTCTTATGTATAAAACCCTAGATCTTAATTTCAACTTAATTATGCCTCCTAGGAATTGAATTTCCCACCAATATTTTGGGGTTAAGCATTATAATATCATAGAATTGTGCTCGCAAAATTTTGAGAAAAAATTCGAGGACCATGTGCATTCCCATCACGATTCGACCAACATTTTACCAAATTTTCAAGATCGTTAGATATGATGATATTAGAGCGAAACCCAAAGTTACAACCGATTTTGAGGTGTTTTGATATGCGATATCAATCCTTGAAGGTCAAAAAAGGACATAATTAGGGTTTATAATTAAACGATTTATTGGAGGAATAAAATAAAAGGGGCACGCTTAGGGTAAAGGGCCCAATTTTAAGATGCAAACACACTAAGGCGGGTGCTAACCTAAGTGTGAAATTGTACCACCCTACCAAAGGTGTACAATTTACGACACTGCATTTAGCCCCCACTTTAGCGGTCATATGACACTATGTGCATATGCAAGCTAAAGTATAGAAAAGTAAACATCATGAAAAAGGATATATCCACAAGTTGTCAGACGAAGCCCCCAACGGTATCTATAGTACACAGTTAGGATCCGCGCCCTACAAAAACACATGTTAGATAAAATCACAAAATCACCTAAATTCTTGCTAAGGAAGGTGGTGAAAATTCAAGGGTAGCTATATGCCCCACTGTTTCAGGTTGCTAATTTTAGTGAGCTGAAATAGGATATCATGTTTACCACGTTGAATTGTGAAAGAAGATTGATGACAAATGCTCACAAGAAGATTTGATACAAGATCAAAAAATAATGGAGAATAATTTGGTAAGAAAGAGAACTAAGCCTCAATTCCAACACAACAAAGAGTATGAGCATTTGAGAGCTCTCTAACAAAAGATGAAAGATTTAAATGGAAAGAAATTCAAAGAAAAGGAAGAAGAGATAGAAAACATGAATACACACTTTGGTGATCCATGAGAAGAGAAAAGAAACCATGGACAACTAGCCCCCAGAGTCTGTCTAGGTGATCCATGTAAGGGAGGAGAGTGAAAACACCATTAGTACCACTCAACCTCATGCGTGTGTGTGCAAGTATAAAAAGGATACCTACCTTTGACACCAATAAGATATCCATCATGCAACAATGTCATAAATCCAAGCAAGAGAGGGAATATTCTTCAAGAAAGGATAAGATAGTTGAAAAGAGATATCTTGCTATATAAGTGTAAAGGAGATCCTTGGAGGAGAAGAGATCTTTGTTCAAAAGACATATACCTTGAAGAGGAGTTGTCTTAGACAAATATAACATCTTCTAGAACGAATGAATGCAAGATATTTTAAAAGAGTAGAGGATTGAGATGACATCAGAGAGAGATTATTTATAAAAACAATCTTCTAAAAGAAGGCAAGAGATCCTCATAAGGGATATGCACGTGCACAAAATAGAAGGGTTTATTATAAAAAATACTACTCAATGAAGAAAAGAAATTGTTAAATGATCAAAGACTTCCAACACCAAGCTGGAGGTACCAATTAAGGATATGTACTTAAGATGCCCATTAGGGATGCTTGTTCCAATATGAGAGAAGGAATTCAAGTATGAATACACCTCTACAATTAATAAGAAGTCCTTACCGAAGACACTACTTCACAAAGGGGAAATTTTAATTTTAAGGAGAGATGTTTGAAATCACTCTTGCCCCCAATATATAGGGAGGAGAGGTGAGATGGAAATAGGCTATTATGTTGCTTCAAAAAAGTATGATTGTATGTGAAATTGTACCATCATGAATGACAATGAGCCCCTAGTAAGTGAGCTAACAATGTCACATAATGATGAGCAACATAATAGCCATTAATGTTATTTAAAGACATGATAGATTGAATGAGGTATTTTAATATGACATGTTAAATGCTCTACTATAAGTGAGATTAAAAACATGTATAAGATGATGAAGGCTAAAAACTCTTTAGAAAGAGAATTTTATAGGAGAAGAATAGTCCACTAAGTCATACTTCTCTTGCACACAAGAAATCTTAGGAGAGGGATAAGTATAATTCATTAGAGCTTTATTCCTAGAAGAAGGGATTTTAGAATGATTAGAAGATAAAGCCTCATAAGTGGGATAAGAAATCTCTTGAGGAGATTCATAAAGAGATTTGTTCATCATCAAGATTTCCTTATGAGGGGGATGAGTGTTGAAAGAAGTAGGAGATTATTTAATTGAGGTGAGGTCATCATTACTACTAAATATAGCATTCACATTGAGAGATGGTATTTTAGATTCTTTGGTGAGCTTAGAAGGATTATATCCAAGTCCAAGTTAAGCTTCATGCGTGTTATGTTCTAAAGGAACTTTAATTCCTTGTTCATTTGTGCCACAACCATTGCCATCATAGCCAATCTTAGCTAAAACGTAAAAACTAGGGCCATAAAGGAATGCCAAATCAGAAAGAGGTGGTGATGCCCCATAAGTCTCAGTACTATTAGAGGAAAGATTCAAAGAATCATTTGAACTAGAAGTAGCCACAAAATGGTTGCTCTTTAGGTTCCTCCTAAGATTTCTCCTTCTCAGTCTTAGATCCTTTCCAAGGTACCCTATATTCTCCTATAAAAGTAGGGGTGAAGTCTAGAGATCCCCAATCATCATTTGTAAGCACTTCTTTGGGAGAAAAGATATCCTTGGGAGGAGATTCTGATTGAGTAGAAGAATTGGGAGTACTAGAAAGTGTTAGAATAACTGGTGGACAACTAAGAGGGGGGGGTGAATCAGTTGTCAACAGATTATATTAATCAAACCACTTTATAACCTTAAACCAGAGCATATAAACATTAAATACTGGATTAGCATAAATAGATGCCGATAAGCAATAAAACTTAAGAATGAAACAAAGAATCAACATAATGTAACCATACCACATAACACCATGATTTTTACGTGGAAAACCCAATAAAGGTAAAAACCATGGGGGGAAGCCTACCCACAGTCAGATGATACTTCTGTAGAAAGTATGTGATACAATAAGGGGCTTGCACATGTGGGGAGGCACACTACCTAGAGCGTACTGCTCATTACAAAGGAGTCTCACTGACTACAGAGAGGTTATAACCACCTTCATAAAATTGGATAACAATCCAGAAGAATGAACTTCTAATGATAGCATCTACCATGGTTGATTATAGCCTCGGTTAAGCTCAATACCAGAGGCCTTTGAACTCTTACATAAACCCAATTTGATCACCTGTGATTGACCAAATCTCCTGCCTGAATGATATTACATTATTCGCACATTACATTCCTTTTCCATGACCACCACAATCTACAATGAGATCTTACATCAATTTATATAAACCCTAAGGCCTAAACCAATTAGGTCGGCCACCTAAAAGACATTACAATAAGATCATTACATACATCCATATTACAATGATATTCCATGTCAGCTTTAGACCAAAACAACATTAACCAATCCATAAATCATCCCAGTATTTTGTAGAGAACACGTAACATGATATCGGTCCATACCTTGGACCCAAATAGATTCACCATGCCAAAGCAATGTCTCCAATTAGTCAAGGCACAAACAAAGATCATCTTCTACATCCTAAATTTCATCTAGAAGCCATACCAACACCACTTATGCATCCTGTCAAAGATTCTCAGTAAAAGCTCTACCGGTAAAACCTTAAACCCTTACCAATATAGGCTTACTAGAGTGTATGATAGCATCCAATCGTCAAGTCAATACTAACTGACCAAAACATACTCCAGAGACATCAAACCAAACATATTCCATTGATCCAAATATGTCGGTAGTATCCAACTGATAGTCCCTTCTGCCAGTAACACTAGTTCTTCTACCGATAACCAAAATCTGTCTGTCGGTAACCAAAATTTGTCTGTCAGTAACCAATCATAATAGCTAGTGTTGACATCAATGCAACACATAATAAATTCCTTCATATTGCTAACAATATCTCCCTTTGGCATTGATGGCAACACTAGATGTGAAAAAGAAAACATCTAAGTGCCAAAAAATGCCAAAAATTTCTCATAGAAGATATAACAATGAAAAACTGAAAAATCTGAGCAACTCCCCCTGAGGAGTGTAGTCCAATCTGAAACTAATCTGAATCTCTCTCCTATGTGACATATTATGATATTTTTCACATATAACTCTCCCCCTTTGACATCAATGCCAAAGATATGATATAGATATCAAAATCCTATGAATCTCAAGGCTGACTACTCCCCCCGAGTAGTAGCACCACTACATCAATCTAAAGCAAAGGATAAAATTGATGATGCATATCAAACTGATGCTCTTCTCCATTAGTTAAGTTTGTGTCAAAGGGGTAGATTTCCCTAACCTGTCTCTCAAATATTCAAATGATTCCTTAGACAGTGGTTTAGTGAATATATTTGCAATCTCCTCTTTAGTGTTCACATAAACCAATTTGACTTCCTTTTCCTCCACCATTTCCTTCAGAAAGTTATATTTTATTGAAATGTGCTTAGTCTTAGAGTGAAATACAGGATTCTTAGATATGTCAATAGTTGCAGAGTTATCACAATAGATAACTACTGGTTCACTTCAATTTACCTTGACATCCTTCAACATTTGATAACCGATGGACAATTGAGAGGGGGGGTGAATCAGTTGTCAACAGATTATATTAATCAAACCACTTTACCACCTTAAACCAGAGAACATAAAAATTAAATATCGGAATAGAAGAAACAAATACCGATAAGCAATAAAACTTAAAAATGAAATAGAGAATCAACACAATGCAACCATACAACATAACACCATGATTTGTACGTGGAAACCCGATAAAGAGGAAAACCATGGTGGGAAGCCTACCCACAGTCAGATGATACGTCTGCATAAAGTATGTGATACAATAAGAGGCCTACACATGCAGGGAGGCACACTGCCTAGAGCGTAATGCTCATTACAAAGGAGTCTCACTCACTATAGAGAGGTTATAACCACCTCAATATAATTGGACAACAATCCATAAGAATGAACTGCCAATGATAGCATCTACCATGCCTGATTACAGTCCTGGTTAAGCTCAATACCAGAGGTCTTTGACCTCTTACATAAAACCAATTTGATCACCTATGATCGACCAAATCTCCTACCTGAATGATATTACATTACTCGCACATTACATTCCTTTTCCACGACCACCACATTCTATAATGAGATCTTACATCAATTTATACAAACCCTAAGGCCTAAACCAATTAGGTCATCCACCTAAAAGATATTGCAATAAGATCATTACATGCATCCATATTACAATGATATGCCATGTCGGCTTTAGACCAAAAAAACATTAACCAATCCATAAATCATCCCATTAATGTGTAGAGAACACATAACATGACTTGGACCCAAATAGATTCACCACGCCAAAGAGATGTCTCATGTTATCACTATTTAGAATTTTGGGTGATTTTGTCTTTTTAATCCTTTTAAATTATCGTCTTTCATGGTTTCTTTATGCTCCTGAGGGTTATTTGTCTAAGGGTTTAGGGTTTGGCTTTTTCAAAATTCTATGCCATGAATTTTCTCCTTCTTTTTCCTTGTTGCTTTTTCCACTTAAGTGGAAGGATTAGTCCGTCGTGCGAAGAGGGGCCCTTTTTAGGTTTTATCCTAGGCGAGTTATCATTTTTCTTAATTTTCTGCCTTTTCCTAATTCTTTTATGTTCCTTGTCGGGTCTCTTAATTACCGTGCAAGTTCCCGTTGATCTTGTGGACACTGCTACACCGCAAAGAGAAGCTATGCGAAGGTTACCCTTCACAAAACAGTGACTAAGTGAGTGGGACCCTAATTTCCTTAAAGTATTTTTGCAGATGCTAAAGTGCAGGTAAGTTCGAAAGAGATCTACGGCGGTCGCTGAGTCACAAGGTTAAGATGCACAAAGATTACTCTTTACGGAGTAGCGACTAATGGTGGGACCTACTTTTAGAGAATGTTTCTATGGGTGTTAAAGTGACTGCAATTTTGATGATCATCAAGGGTTGTTGCTACTCCGCAATACGAAGGTGACTGAAGTTTACCCTTCACGGAGTAGCAACCGATGAGCTGGCGATCCAAGTGGCAATGAGCTGGCAGGGCCCGATAAGGTGGTAAAATACATGGTATAACAGGTGGAAGTGCTTGCGAGGCAGTTCTGCCAAAAGGGGAAAATAATCCAATCACCAGAAACACACGTGACTATCAGAAGGTGGGAACCGGTATACTTGTGAGAAAATGAATGGATGACAGGTGGATACACCTAGCAGGAACTCACAAGCCAAGTAATCAGAGGTAAAGGGCCCACTATGATAGTTAAAGGAGTTAAGAGCCATATGACTTTCATGGAGATCTACGACCATCGCTGACCCACTACTTGAAGTTGTGTGAAGTTTAAGGTCTGTGACCCAGTGACAAACCATTTACAGTCACGATGAGATAAAGGTTAAGGGCAGGCGATTACGGAGAGCAATAAAGATCGAGTGGTTAAGTGAAGATCCAATGATTGTCGTTGCACCATGAGATGGAGATGTGCAATGTTTAAAGACAGTGCCTTAGCGACAAACCGCCAGTGGCCGGCCTAGAAAATAGTTAGAAAATGGTGGTTAGTGCTCGGCGATTAAGGCAAAGATGCCCAGGGAAGGTAAAAGTCAGACAAGTTTGGAAGAGATCTACTGTGGTCGCTGAGTCGCAAGGTTAAGATGTGCGATGTTTAAGGTTTGCGACCCAACGACAAGTCGTTACTGGCAGGCCCAAGTAATAGTTAAGACCAAGTGTCAAGGGGTAAACATTTACAGTGAGATAAAGGTCGATCTAGTTTCGCATGATCTAAGGGTTCTTGCTATCCTACGACACGAAGGTGCATCAAGTTTAAGGTTTGTGGGTCAGCGACAAAGGAAAAGCAATTTTAAAAGGGACTGGTTATTCGTTGGTGCCAAAATTTGAAATTATGAAAATTGATTGTTGAAGCATGCCTCTTAATTAGCCCTAGTCAAATCCTCAGTTACTACAATAAATCTCTCGTAAGGCCAAGTTTTTCTATGTGCATTCAAAATTATTAAACAAGAACCAGAGCACAAGGCGAATTTTCTCAAATCACAGGTAAGTTTCATGAAATCTTGCTCCGTAATTGTCAACTGCTTGGCATGCTAGTTTTCTAATTTTCTGAAGGGGCTAAAGGGTTAATTATTTGAAGAAAGTAATATTCCTTAAAATGGCTCAACGGAGAGAATTCAAAGGGAAGATCGATTACCAAGAAAGAGCCATCTGCGATGACTTCCTGGAGCAATTGACTCTATCAACCAATAGTGCAGCTAAGATCAAAGAGCTTGTGCCCAAATCTCTCCACCTAAGGGTTAGTGATGGTATGTATGACAAGGGAAACTAGTTAAGGGTTGTACAGATAGGGTTGACAGGATTAGAACTCTTCAGGGTTGCTTTTGGTCAAAGGCATTCTCCCGCACCGAACGACAGTTTGTGGGAGCTAGATGTAGGAAAACTGATAGTGCCTGGGGTTTTTATGGATGTGGACCTCTTGACCCATATTGCATCCAATTATGACCCTATGGCCAAAGTTATTAGAAATGTGAATGGAGGGGTTCTGATTGAAATAAATGATGATGAGTTTAGAAAGGTTTTTAGACTCAATGAAGTCTCCAATTATTTAGAGCCTATCAATTTTGAGACATTGGCTAAGATTTATGAGACGCAGAGGGATCATCTCAAAAGTGGTCCGTTGAAGGAGTTCTTTACAAAGATAGGAGGTTTAACAGTGGTAGGCCCAAGCACCATGGATCCCTTCTCCCTGAACTTTTTTACTTTGAGGGCTAAGGGAATGTACTGGTCTCTATGCCAGATTTTTGGAGAAGATGCAGAAACAACCATGCCCACATATTGCATGCTTATGACGACACAAATCCTTAACCCATCCTTGGCCATAACATTTGACTTTGCTCCCTACCTTACTGATGCTATTCATGAAGGTTTGATAGGAACAAAAAATGCTAAAGTAGTCAGGCCTTTTGGATGGTATTCTCTCCTTATGCACATGTTCTTGTTCAAGGGTGCAGACTACTTTTCCAATGAGATGGACTTATTAAAAGAGAAGGATGGAGAAGAAATGCCAGTACAATTATGGAGCACTATATTATCTTGGGATAGAGAAGATGCTAGCTACCTGAAATTTGACAGATGTTTTGCATCCAGGATTAGGAACCTGATGTGTTCTAAAAACCCAAGAATTCCCAAAGCTCTTCTTCAGTTCCTCGGGCCAAAAGAATTTGCTGAGGACATCAAAATTATGCATAACTGGGGTGATATTTACTCATACCATGTTTCTACTATTTTGAAAGTTTATGGGTTCAGAGGAGCTCCATACCTGCTCCCTTATCAGGTCCCCTTGAAGATTGGAATTGCAGAGGTGTTAAGATAGATAGGAGGTCTGCAAGAAGCAGAGTTGACAAACAAAGGCAGGGGAACTATTTTCCCAACTGTAACCCTGCCTCACTAATTTTTAATTACCAAGGGAGGATGGGTACATTTTGACAATTTCCTTCAACCATACAGGTTGTCTACTGCAGTAATAATATTTGCTAACCTAGAAGGGTTTTTCAATGACATGTTCAGAAAAAGAATCAGATGTGCAAGGAGGGCTCACCAATTCCACTTTCCTGAAGATTTGATCAGGAATGAATTTAACTTAGATGAATAGGAACTAAGGAAAGAGAAGTGGATTGCATACAAGTAGGCCATTGACTTCATCCACCAGTTTGACAGTAGTTATAATCCTTTGGCCAATTTTACCCCTTTTGAGGAGAAGGTCAAATTTTTGATACTCCATTTTGAGGATCTAATGCAGGTTTTGAAGGAGAAGAGGGAAATTATTTTTAAAAGTGACCCTGAGAAGGTTAAACTTGTTTTAGCTAGGCCTGCATTTGCAAAGGTAGTGCCCACGGGAGATTATGTAATGCATAAGAGATCAACATATAATGTGTTGATGCCAGCAAGAGATCAGCCCTCCTCATCAAAAGGAAAAAGGCCTTTAATAGATGTGGTAGAAATCCAAGATCCGCCCTAGAGGCAAAGAGTAGGAAAAGAGATACAAATAGGTGAAACTTTATACTCTCCATCCCAATCCCTAATTCATGTGGGAGATGAACATGTAGCAACAAAGAAACTGTTGCAATTAAGAAGTCTTGGGGAAATCGCTCTCACTTATGAGGAGTTGCAAGAAGGAATGCCTGAAGAACCGACAAGTGCCCAAATGGACTTAACTGTAGGGGAATTTATAGGTAAAGAATTGGACCCTATCATCAAACTGGCCAGTGAGGAGTTTTTGGCCATAACAATTCTATCAAAACAGGATCTTTCATGCAGTTTGTTTGGAAAACAAACGTGGAACACTTCAAGAAATGATGTGAGAAGAGAAAGATGGAGCATCCAGAACATCTGCAATTGAAGAAAAGGTCAAGAAAGAAATGATAATTGAATTTGAAGCCATTACCCCTGGGCAGGGGAGAGAAATGATAGCAAAGGCTAGAGTGTTAATTCTCCCTAAGTGGGATATAGCTTACGCATTAATCCTTGATGTTGTCAAAAAGGAGACAAAGCCCTTATAAGGGGTGACCTTCAGCAAGGATCATGTTGCATTGGTCATGTGGTCACTAAGAAGGGAAGAAATCAAGAAAAGAAAAATCCCCTCAGAGTCTAGCTATTCAGGGGGAATGATTGTAAAAAGAGTGAAGGACACAGGGCTAGTGGAAGCAGCCAGTACAACTTTGGAGTCAGCAAACTTCAGCATGGCAGTAGCTAAGAGAGAAGCAAAAGCGAAGGCTGACATCCATGTGAAGATGGAAATGATTTTAAAGGCATACAATGAGGCTAAAGTGGAATTAACCCAGAAGGATAACATAATTGCAATGTTAAAAGGCCAGATTGAAGGGCAGTAGCAGAAAGGTGAGTCATCCACTTTGATGATTGCCTCTACTCTAGCAACATCTCCACCCATTGTCCCAATCATTGAATTTACCCCTTCCCTTGGGACATCTGGTTTTCAATCATCTGAGACTCTTCAGGATGAGATAGAAAAGTTGAAACAAGATCAGATTGTTTTTGCAAGCGAGTATGAAGAGAAGGTCAGAGGCACCATTTTGAAATTTGCTAACATGGTGGGAGCTTCCATAGTATATATATACATGTAGAGAATTTTGAGCATGTTGAATGTTGTAAAGGAGAATAAGGATGCCTTAGAGGCAATTTTGAATAAATGGATGGCTAAGGAGTCAGACTTAGAGCTCATGTGCCTGTCCCAGGAGGGAACTAATGCAGATGTCGCAGTTAAGTCTGCGTATGAGTTAGTAAAAAGCATTCCTGGGTTAGTAGAAGCAAGAGCCAATTTGGAGAGGAAAGCAAATTTATATAGGAAGGAATACATGGACCAAAAGTTTGAACTTTTCCCAGGAGGTTTTGTTAGTGCAAATAAATTAAAAGATAAAGAGGTTTGGCTTGACAAATTAGGCCATAAGTTATCCCAAAGAATAAATGATGTTATCAATTCAGATGACACCTATTTGTTTATTCAGACAATTGAAGAAATTGAGAAAATGAAGTCTCATTACAGTTTCTTGGAAATAGAGATTAAGCAGCTGAGGAACACATGGAAAAGGCCTAAAAATTTGAGAAATAAAATTATTAACTTTCCATGGCCTGATGATGACACATTTAAAGAATGGAAAGAAAAGTATATGGTACAAGAAGCGGAGGCTCAAGAATAATTTATTAATACTGCAGCATTGTAACAACCCTCGGGGAGTTAGGAATGGAAATAATTGTAACCTCTTTTTGGAGGGAATTATCGTTGTAACAAACTATTTTCTAAGACAGTCTGAAGCTTGTTGCATCCATATCATTATAAATGGATACCGGGACTTTAAGAAAGATCATCACAAGAATTTGTAAAGAAACTCTAGCGAAATTTATCTACGGTTTTCTGGTTTTTTAGAAATCGCCTTGAGTTATGTACGATTTTGAAAATGAATATTAATATACAGATCAAAGCACTTTGAGCCTAAATTTATGTTGTCTTCTTGTGTGTATTCATTGATTTACTAGTTTCTTTTAAATAATCTAGGGTTATTTGATTGAATAGGGATTGCAAGGCAAGCTTACAGACATGTTTTAGGTTTTTCTCTCAAGGAGAGGAATTAAATATACGTGAAATCTTTATGTTAGTAAATCAATAGTTTCCGCTTGAATTTGATAACCGGGTCTAGCATAAAGGAAAAACCTATATATATGTCAGGCATATATTAGGTTGATGAAGCCAAAGTGATGAGATGTATGTGAATGTCCTGATTTAGAATTCTTGTATAGTTTGGGTGACTATGTAGCCCGGATAAGGCACTAATATCTTTTTTGGAGTTTTTTCTATCTTTCTTGGGGTCGAGACTGAAAATGAACACAGGTTTTCTTTTAAGTTTCAATATTGTTGAGGTGATGAGGTTCATAGATTTCTAACAGTGGTTTACTGTGGATCTTATATTATAACTGTGAAAGTATTCACAAGAGGTATACCCACCTAAGCTTAGGATAAGCTTAAAGTGTAGATGTTTTTCTATAAACCTTGTTATATGTTATTCTGGATTTCTATTTTCTTATTGTTCTCTCCATATGCAACAAAAGCTCTAATTTTCTTACAAAGGAGATAGGGAAATCAAAATTTGAGAACAACATTTCCAAACAGTCAAGGCATGAACAAAGATCATCTTCTGCATCCTGAATTTCATCTAGAAGTTGTACCAACACCACTTATGCATCTTGTCAAAGATTCTCAATAAAAGCTCTGTCGGTAAAACCTTAAACCCTTACCAGTAGAGGCTTACTAGATTGTATGATAGCATCTGATCATCAAGTCAATACTAACTGACCAAAACATACTCCATAAATGTCAAACCAAACATATTCCATTGATTTGAACATGTCGGTAGTATCCAACTGATAGGCCCTTCTGTCGATAACACTAGTTCTTCTACCAATAACCAAAATCTATTTGTCGGTAACCAAAACCTGTCTATCGGTAACCAATCATAATAGCTAGTGTTGACATCAATGATAAAACATCAATGCAAAACATAATCAATTCCTTCATATTGCCAACAGAAGGAAAAAGATCATAGAAGGGAATGGATGTATTTGAAGAAGTAGGGGGATTAGGAGAAGAATGGGAAGTAATTGAACAAGAAGATCTAGATTTTAATTGTTCTTGAAATTTTGTATCAGCTAATAAGGTGTATGTTGTATTGTTATAAATGAACTTGACTTGCCTATGCAAATTTGAGGGGACAACTTGCATGCTATGAATCCAAGGTCTCCCTAATAGAAGGTTATATGTCAAATTACCAGGCATAACATGAATAGGTGTAGGTAACACAACAAGACCTATCTTAAAAGGCAAGATTATGACACCTAGACATTGTTTAGCAGCATTATCAAAGCCTTGAATAGTAAGAGAAGAAGGTTTGATGAGAGAACGATCCATTTTCATCTTATCCAATAAGTCTACACCACAAATATTAAGGCCAGACCCATTGTCCACAAGAGTTCGTCTTATAACATTGTCATGGATAATAACCACATTCGTAAGAGGATCATATTAATTTTGGATTTCACGAGAAGGTAAGTCATCTTGTGTGAATACAGTTTGAGTTTTGGATGTGTTTGTAGGATGAATCAAAGCGGACATGTTATTAGGTGTCACTGCAGGTGGGAGATCTAATTTTTTCAAAGCATCTTGTAACATCCCACAATAAGACGGTGAAGTTCAAACCAAATACCAAATAGAAATCTTAGCAGGAGTTGTCTTAAGTTGTTCAATGAGATCATACTCCTTGCTAATATTTGATATACGAGGTGCTTGTGGAAGAATAGGTTGAGGGGGAGAAAGTGAAGTTGGGATAACTGGAGGAGAACTAGGTTGCCTATTGTTTCTTGTGTTGTAGATATGAGCAACCGCATTATAACTCTCTCCAGTCAGTTTCTTAGCATACTCATAAGGGCTCTTAGTAGTATAACCTCCTTGCATTGTAATAATAGGTTTCTTAGGAGTGCAAAAAGAATCATTAGCATAACCACCTTGAACCACTAAGATAGGCTTACGTGGGGAATTTTGAGAAGGACAAGCACCATGAACTATGAAGAGGGGTTTATTATGTGTTTCATTCACATGTATCAAATTGATTGAGGATGGTTTAGGAATATCAAAAGTGTCCTTAGAAAAAGAATGAACAAGATTGTTGGAAGAATTGTTGATAGTCTCTCCTAGCACTAAAATGTTATCATGGATAAGATCAATTTTAGCAAGGAGACTAGGGGTAGGCATTGATGTTTTAGAAGAAAGAGTGTTACTAGGAAAAGTCATATCATCGTCTATCATTAAAGGATCTACATGGGGAATAGACTCTCTAGGAGAAGGATCAACATTAATTTCTAAAGTCTCACCTTTCAGAGGGAGATCTTTGAAAAAGATGTTAACCATCTTGTCTTAAACTAGGGTATCATTATGAGTAGATCCAAGTTGAGGAGAGGGAGATGCTTTATTTTTAGAGGGAGAATGATTGAGATTCATGCAAGGTGGGATGCTATCAAAGGAGTTATGAATCATGATTTTATCCCCTTTGGCTAGGGTTCTCTCATGGGGGAGAGAATAATCAACACCTTCTTCTAATGGTTCATCCCAAATAGTGAGATTATTGAAAGGAACATCTTGCACAAAGATGTCCTTGTTGTTATTGCCAATTTTGGGAGAAGGGATATTATTGTTCATTAATTCTTCATCCTTAGGAAGGAGAGAATCACAACATATATTTAAATCATCCTTTTTCCTCAAAATGTCTTCAATGGGATCTTTAGGGGAGAGAGCATTAAGGAAATTTATTATGGTTTCATCTTCTTTCTCTAAGGCATCTTTAGGGGTAAGACAAACTTTAGGAGAAGGGAAAGCATTTCTCATTAATGCATTATCTCTACTGGTAATTTTGTTGGAATCAAAAGAGGAAATGCTATCACTAGGAAAAGTAGGGACAATACCATCTTCTAGCACAAAATTAACCTCATAAGGGGAGTATTCTTTAGGAGGGAGATGAACATCTTTCTCCAAATATTCATTCTTATGAAGGAGATCTTTGGAATAAGTGTTCATAACCTCTTGTTGTACTAACATTCCCCCATTGGTAAGACCAAATCAAGGAAAAGATAAGTAAATGTCCATCAATACCTTTTCACTTAGAGAGGCATCATATAAGGGAGGTAAAGTAACATTAAGAAAGGTGTTTATGATATCATCCTCCTCCTCTAACATAGCTAGATGGGAAAGGCACATTTTAGGAGAATTGTCAAGATCACTCTTCAAATCTTCATCCTTAGAGCATAGGAGAGCTTTGAAGTGGTTGGTAACAACTCTTTTAGGCACTAAAATATTGTCATAGATAGGAAGAGGTTCTTTAGGAGAAGGAAAAATTGAAGCAAGGGAAGCTAACCCATTATCACATTTAGGGAATGAATGCATCATGACAAAAAATTTCCCCTTTCAAATGATAACATATGCAAAATAGAAGGAAATATTCAATTTTAACCAATGCAAGCACTCTAAATGTTTATTCAAAAAATGAGTTTTATGAATGAAATGTGTTCCAAAATCATATCTGAAATTAATGATCCAAATTAAGCTATCCACAAGTTCAATTTTGAATTGAAAAATTAGCATTTCACCAAAATTAACCTCTAAATTTTGAAATTTGCAAGGAATTAAAAATTGTAGATGTAAATTTGAATTTGAAATAGAAAAAAAACTCAGATCTGTGAACATAAATTAGAATTAAAGAAGGTTGGATTCACGTCGGGTTCACCAAAATGTGGTGGTGAGAAAACCGAGATCGGGTAACTAGGACCTAATCAAGTTAAACAAGTCTTCTCAATGAATGTGTAATTTAGCTCATATCTATTTAATGTTTTGCTGATTTAATATATAGCTCCTTCCTTGCCTTCTTGATCTTCTTGTTCTAGCAGTGCCCCCAATGATACTTATGTTGTTGAGATGTAGAGAATGAGCAGCTTCCCTGCTATTGGTGGTACCAAAACTGGTGGATTCATTAGATATTGCTTGAGTTGGTAGAATGATTCCACACACTTGGCTTCCCATCTAAAAGGGGATGTTTTTATGTAGCAGATGATTAAATGGTAGGCTTTATCTACTAGTTGGGCTATGAATCGCCGGATAGACTGCAGTCGTCCTTGTAGAGATCTGTAGCGTCATAAATTGTACGCACTTGCTAGGGTGGTACAATTTCACACCTAGTTTAGCACCCGCCTTGGTGCATTTTACATTTTGCATTGCATCTCTCCTTTAGCACTTAATTAATCAAATTAATTACGTCTAAGGTTCTATTTCATCATCTTCCACATCATAAAAGTTGGGCCCTTTCATTAAAGCGTGCCCTTTTCATTTTATTCCTCCAATACATCATTCAATCAAAAACCCTAATTAAGACCTATTTTGAACTTAGGGGCTTGATTTCGGGGGTCAAAACATCTCGAAGTCACCTGTAACTTCGGGATTCTCTCTAAAATCATCATATCTGACGGCCCTGAAAATTTGGTGAAAAGTCGTTGGGACCGTGGCGCCCGGAGTGCACATGGTCCCGAACATTTTTCCCGAAATTTTAGGAGCACAATCCAATCATAAAATAAAGCTTAACCCCAAGAAATTGGCGGGAGATTCAATCTCTAGGTCGGCCAAAAGACGAAATTACGACCTCGGGTTTCATATATAAGAGCTCTCTTTCTTCATTGGAAAGGATCCGAATTTTGTTTTCAGGAACCTCATATGCAGCGAAAGAGAAGATCTTTGAAGACTTCAACAACATTCAACATCCATCTATCAAGCATTTATCAATTTCATTCATCCATTTAGGGCTTGGAAGACATTGAAGAGCAATAGGAGAGTACTGACTGAAGATTGGCTTGTACCCCTCCCTTGGAATTAGGTATGATTTCATGTTGTTTTCATGTCTTTGCATAAGCTTCAATATATCACTTATTCATGCTTTAGATCACTTTGCATCTTGATTTAGAGCATTTACATTGTCATTTACAAGCAATTAGGGTTTACTTTCTAGGTTGCTCTAGTTTGCTTACTTGCATTTTAGGATCTTGCACACACACAAGGTCTGCACACACAATACTTTTTACAATACAACTTGGCTATTCGTGGAGGTGGAAATCACCGAAGAGGGGGTTTGACTAAGGCAAAACCCTATATAGCCACCCACCATACCCTTTTCAGATATAAGTGCAGGTTTCGGGATTCGGACGACGTCGCAGGTTGCAGATCCGGGAGAAGCAGACTGAAACCGACCTTCCCACCAAGTTGTAGGGCAAAAGACCAGAACAAGGGCGTGGGGTGCCCTGGTCCTGCCAGGACAGGGGCACTGGGCACCCTGGTCGCTGGGACAGAGGCGTTGGGCGCCCTGGTCCTCCTGACAGACAGCAATTTTTGGCATTTCCAGCAGTTTTCCAAGTTGCAAAACAGCAGTTTCAGGAGCAGTTTTCGGGATAGAATCAGGACAGTGGCGCCCGCGCTCCCGTCCCGAACATTTTCACTCAGATTTTGACTCCGGGTATGCATCTGCATTCTTGTTTTGTCCTCGTGTTTACGGCTTTTCATTGTTTAATCTCAATTCTGCAATCTTGTTATTAGTTCATACTTGCATTTTGGGATTAGGACTTGAACTTGCATCATTTTATCTTTCAATTACAACAAAGGAATAGAAATCCTAATAGGTAGCCCGTGGCTCTCTCTTTCACAAAAAGAAGTAGCCAATTGTGTGATACCTCTAGGCTCTTTCATATTCTATAATGTGTGTCAAAAGGTAGGATTAGGGCATGTTAACCTAGTCTCGCTTTTTCCCCTACACATTTTGGTGAACCCGACGTGAATCTATCATTGCTTCCTCTTGCATTGCATTTGTTAGATCTAGATCTAGATTTAGTGTGTTTAAATTTTATGCAACCTTTATTTCAAAATGTCAGATTTTTATTTGCAAGATGTTCATGTTTATGATGATGTATGCAATTATGTTGATTATGAGTATAGCCAAGATGAATTAGATGAAGCTTTAGATGAGTTTTTGAACCCTAAAGATGCCAAACCTTCATTTTACCAAAGACTCATAAACCTTGTTACTATGCCATTTAGGTGTGATGAGAAAGATAAGTCGAATGGTTCCTCTCAAGGGTACATTCCTATCAACTCTTCCACTGAATCTAGTAACATGGTTGTTTTCAATAATCCCCTCTATGAAGAGATATCTCCTTTTGAATCAAAAGATAAACCTTTTGATAGCTATGATCATACTTTGTTGGATGATGCTCTTGATGACTTTGTGGCTTTATCGAAATCTTTAAACAAGAACAAGACTTCTAAATTGGTTAACATGATAAACCTGAATGAGCATAATAAGCCTCTCTTTGAAGTCCAAGGTGCTTATCCTTCTCCCACCTTTCAAGTTCCTAAATCACCTCTCCTTACTCTCCAAAGAGGGTATGATCATGATTCCTTTCTTACTCCGAATAAACCAATCATCACTGTGCAAGGAAGAAAACCTATAAGTCCTTATAGTTATGCCAAGCAATTAACTAGAGAGATTTATCATGCGGTTGCCCATACTTATCACACCAGAAATAATAGGCAACCTAATCCTCCTCCTGTTATTCTAGTTTCTCTTCCTAATCCTCAACCAATTCTTCTGCAAGCTCCACGTATTTTGCAAGTTATGGGTAAGGAATATGATCTCATAGAACAACTTAAAGCTACCCCTGCTAAGATATCCCTCTGGGATTTTATTCAAACTTCTTCCGCTCATCATGGAATGTTACAAGATGCCTTCAAAGATTTGAATGTTCCTCCACCAAATACATCTAGTAATATAACATCTTTGGTTAACTTTGTGATGAATCCTAAAGCTCAAATTGTGTTTACCCAAGATGAGTTGCCTACTAGTGAAATTCAACATCAATATGATCCCTTGATGATTGTGGTTATCATGAAAGACACTACTATAAGACGAACACTAGTAGATAATGGCTCTGGCCTTAATGTGTGTAGCATTAATCTATTGCATAAAATGAATGTGGATACATCCCTCATTGAGCCTGACTCTCGTCTCATTCGAGGCTTTGACAATGTGGCTAAGACTTCATTAGGTATTATCACCTTACCCCTCACAGTGGGACCTATTACTTTGCCTACTCCTATCCATGTTATGTCGGGAAATTTAACATACAACTTGTTGTTAGGGAGACCTTGGATTCACAGTATGCAAGTTGTCCCCTCTACATTGCATAGACAAGTTAAATTTATTTATAACAATAAGACATATACCTTGATAGGTGATACTAATTTCCAAGCTTGTTTACAAACATCTACTTCCAAAGGGGGTTCTTCTAAGCTGTCCTCGTCTAGTGATGACTCTTTAAACAAGATACCTATCGATGAATCCTCGCTCTCTGATGATCAAAATTCTTTGGATGAGCCTGGAGCTCCTGAAGAAGATTCTTCTCGACTTGAATCTACACATAAGAAGGATTTTGATCCTGAGAAGGTTCTCGCAGAAGATGATTGGGGATCTCTTGATTTTAATCCCACCTTTGTAGGTGAATATAAGGTTCCTTCTAGAGAGCTTAAAGTTGAAAAGAAGGAAGAAGCTAAAAATCAGTCAATCTTACCTGAACCTATGAGCAATAATTTTGTGGCCGCTTCTCAAACTTCTTCTCCTCACACCTCTAATTCTGAAGAGTTTGATTATTTGTCTTATGAAAAACCACCTTCTCTTTCTGAAATGGCTGATCGTTATGGTCGTGGTTTTCATATTCTAGCTAAGCATGGGTATCATGGAAATGGCTGTGGTGCTCACGAACAAGGAATAAAAGTTCCTCTAGAGAATAATCTTTATGATATGATCTTTGGGCTTGGTTATAATCCCTACAAGCACACTAAAGCTTCTAAGAGACCATGTATTAGTGTTAATGCTATTTCTACATCTCTATCAATGCAACACCCCGAGTATATTGATGGGGATCCTTCGTGTGCCTGTGCTTTGGATATCTTTCCTACCGATGATGCTTTAGCTGAGTTTTTAGGAGCATATGATACTCTTCCTCATTATCATCACAATAGGGGACTCCCTTATTGTTTGAACACTGAAGCCTATTTTGGAAAAGAGATTGATAATGATGAGATTGTGAAAGAATTCCCTCAGTTAAAGGATACTCCTCAACAAAGTAATTTTCTCATAAGTGACACCACTGATGTTAAGATGGATCCTTGCAATGAAGAAAAAGTTATTAAAATTGGAAAATGTTTGGATGAAGAGGAACAAAAACAATATGAAGATTTATTGCATGAATTCCCCAAGATCTTTGCTTGGACATACTCTGACATGCCTGGTATAGATTCTAAGATTGTCACTCATAATATTGTCTTAGTTCCCGATGCTAAGCCTGTGAAACAAAAGATTCGAAAAATGAATCCTAAGGTGGCTCTGCTTGTTAAGGCTGAGATTGAAAAATTATTGGAGGTTGGATTTATTCGCCCTATTGATTATTCCCCGTGGATTTCAAATATTGTCATTGTGGCTAAACCAGATAATAAAATAAGAATGTGTACCGATTTTTGAGATTTAAATAAGGCTTCTTTAAAACATGATTTCCCTCTTCCAAACATTGACATGATAGTTGATTCTACGGCAGGACATGCCTTGTTATCCTTCATGGATGGTTTTTTAGGATACAATCAAATTTTCATTAACCCTCAAGATCAATTCAAAACCGCTTTCACCACTCCTTGGGGTACGTTTTGTTGGATAATGATGCCTTTTGGACTTAAAAATGCTGGTGCAACTTATCAACGAGTGATGACCCTTATCTTTCATGATTATATGCATAAGATTTTAGAGGATTATGTTGATGATATTTTAGCCAAATCCATTCTTCGCATAGATCATATTAAAATCCTTTGTCAAATCTTTGAAAGAATTCGTAAATATCACATGTGCTTGAATCCCTGAAAATGTGTTTTTGGTGTGGATAGTGGAAAACTATTAGGATTCATAGTTTCGCATCGTGGGATTGAGGTGGACACTAAGAAAATAGATGCTATTGTCAACATGCCACCTCCTAGAAATGTGTCTCAACTCAAAAGCTTACAAGGAAAGATTCAAGCTATTCGTAGGTTCGTATCTCAACTTGCGGATCGTACCTTTCCTTTTACTCAACTTCTCAAAAAGAATATTACTTTTCAATGGAACGAAGATTGTCAGCAAGCATTTGAAGATTTAAAAGTGTATTTGGCTAGTCCTCCTATTCTTCAACCTGCCGAACCTTCTAAACCCTTCCTTCTGTATACAGCTGCTTCCTCTCATGCTCTCGCAGCATTGTTGGCACAACATGATAAAGATGGTAAGGAATGTCTGGTTTATTACATAAGTCGTACCTTACTCGATTATGAGACCCGATATTTTGCGATAGAAAGACAATGCTTGGCCTTGGTGTTTGCGACTCAGAAATTGAGACATTATCTTTTAAATTCAGAAGTCCACGTCATGGTAAAGTTTGATCCTTTGAAGCATCTTTTCTCTAAAACTGATTTATCAGGACGCCTAGCTAAGTGGGTTATGATGTTAACTGAATTTGACCTTAAATTTGTTTCACAAGGAGCAATTAAAGGGCAAGCATTGACCGATCACTTAGTTGAGGCCCCTTCACCTTTCTCCTTCCCTAATTTTGAGTCTTTCCCCGATGACTTCATTCTTTCTATAGAGAAAGATGAAACTTGGGAGTTATACTTTGATGGTTCTAAGTGTCGTACGGGATCGGGGGCAGGTGTTGTTCTGATTTCTCCTACAAGGAAATCCATTCCCTTATCCTATCGTCTAAATTTCCTGTGTACCAATAACATTGCTAAGTATGAGGCCCTTATAGCAGGAATAAAAGCGGCCTTGGCTTTGAATATAAAGCACATACATATTTATGGAGATTCTGAATTGATTATAAGACAAGTAACGGGACTGTATCAAGCAAAACAAGACAAATTATCACAATATAAAGATCTTGCTATCTCTTTATTACAAAAATTCGATTCTTATACCATGGAACCTGTTCCTCGAAAAGATAATCGACATGCGGACGCAATGGCATGTGTGGCTTCTCTTGTATCTTTAGAGGACCCTGTGGTTGATCTTAAATTTGTTATTCACAACCTTATTTCTCCAGCTATTGTAGACGATTCTAGCTTGGTAACATGTTGTGACTTTATAGACTCAGATGAATGGTATTCGCATATCGTAAGATATTTGACCAATGGTACCTTTCCTGATTCCGCCAATAGGAGCACTAGGGCTAGAATCCGCAAGCTGTCTGCTAGATATATCATTCTTTCTAATGTTCTTTACCGAAGGGGTTATAACGGTCTTCTCCTTCGCTGTCTTAATAAATTGGAAATCCTCGTTGCTCTTGAAGAGGCACATTCAGGTGCCTGTGGGGGTCATTTTCGAGGCAAATCCTTGGTTCAAAGATTGCTTCGTATGGGATACTATTGGCAAACTATGCAGAAGGATTCTTTTTCATTTGTTAAGAAATGTCATCAATGTCAACAACACAATAATCTGATTCATGCTCCTGCCCAAGAACTTTTCTCAAGTAGCTTCTTGGCCTTTCTCCGCATGGGGTTTGGATCTCATTGGTAAAATCTCTCCTCCTTCATCTCAAGGACACGCCTTCATTATAACCACAACAGATTACTTTACGAAGTGGGTAGAAGCTATTCCCCTTCGCTCTACTACTGCTGAAGTGATTTGTCAATTTCTTCTAGAAAACATCATTTCTCGATTCGGGATACCTTCCACTATAATCTCAAATAATGGGACATCATTTAAGAACAAGGACGTGAAGAAATTCCTCGAGAAGTATCATATCAAACATCGATTTTCTATACCATACTATCCTCAATCAAATGGTCAAGCCGAATCATCCAATAAGATAATTGAACAAATTCTTCGCAAAACCTTGAATAAGCATGGTAAGGATTGGAGTAATCAGCTAATCTATGCTCTTTGGGCCTACCGAACGAGTGTACGAATTGCTACAGGAACTACCCCTTATAATCTTGTTTATGGTGCTGACGCTATTATGCCTTTAGAGTTAGAGATTCCATCACTTAGGGTTTCTCTCAAAGGTATAGTAGATGATGACTCTTATAGAGGACAACGACTTCAACAGCTTGAGATGCTTGATGAACAGTGTATAAACGCTCTTGAGCATATTCAAGCGTATCACAAAACTCTACAACGAAGCTATAATGATAAGGTTATTCAACGTTCCTTCTCAGTAGGTGACTTAGTCCTCTATGAGAATCAGCACAATGTGAATGCCTTACCTACAGAAAAGGGAAAATTTAGTCCTAATTGGCTTGGACCGTATATCGTTATTGAAGATTATGGATCAGGTGCTTACAAAATAGTGGATGTAGACGGTACGCCTCTTAAAGAACCTATCAATGCTATGCACTTGCGTAGATATTATGCTTAATTCTTCATTCCTTATCTTTCATTTCATCTAAGCTTCTTTTCAGTTCTTCAAAATTGGGTAATATGTTAGCATATCTTGGTTAGAGCAAATAGAATTAAATGATATGGTGTTTAATCTATATTGCTTCGTTCTTGACAAGCGTGTTTCTTTACTTTATAGTTTGTCTTGAATTCATTTATGTAAATTGTAAAAGATTTACATTTCCATTATGCTAGCATATTGCACAATGTCTTTATGTGTTAAGTGGAATCGTATCATGTTGTGTTTAAGTTAAATCACATTAGTTATATGATTCTTAGACTTAAGGCATATTTCTTCCCTATCATCAATGCAGTACTTGATTAAATATTTTAATTAAGTCACACATGTATCAATTTAATCATGGAGCATTGAGAAATCAATCACATGGAAATTAAATCCTGAAAATACATGTACACCTACCAAATGTATTAGCTTTAATCAAAGCAAAATATACATTGTTTTAAGCATTAAAGATAACACATTTGAGACAAAGCGAAGCATGTATATATATATATGGATCATATACAAATATAGGTTACTATACATCCAAAATGTGACCTATCCTACATCATGAGATCATCTCCTATCCCTAGGGCTAGTGACTGGAGAGTGACGACTAGACGCTCCCTCCTGATCTAGCCGTGAAGGTGGACCCATAGGTGTGTAGCGCGATATAGACCGTGAGTGACTCCGAGAGGAACTCCTACAATCCCTATCCATAAGGATCGCGCGATAGGAGGTAGCCTCGGCCTGGGCTGCTGCTAGATCTCACTGTGCTCGCCGAAGGTTCTCTGATAGAACCCTCTCTCTCCCTCCATATGTCCACCTGTACTCAAAATGGGGAAAAAAAGTCCTCATGCCGACCTGCATTCCCCTGAGGCCTATAAGAAATCTGTGAGGAACTAGGGATATGTGTCATCGTGGAAATGTCTGTCACTGCTTGCTGAATTAAGGAACGCCACTCCTGCACCTTAGCTGTAGCAGTAGAATAGATTTTTGTATTAGTACCATTCTATATCATCAAAACATTAATCAATCAATATAAACCTACTATACCTGGATCTCCCTCACGCCAGTAGGGATCATGATATGGTAGCATCTGTGACTGGGAACTACTAGGCTCCCCACGCTCAAATAATCTGTGCATGATGGGTGTAGGCTGGCCCGTACTAGAAACAGGTCTTCGTATCGCCTCATTTTCCCCCTTTTGGGGAATAAGAAGAGGATCCAAGGCTATGGTATCATCTCCTGAATGGTGGGGAGCTGCATCTGACTCCTCCTCATCATCTCTATCCTCCTCCTCCTCATCATCCTCATCCTCGTCTGCATCCTCACCTACATCCTCGTTCTCCTCATCTCTATCTATGTCATCCTCCTCTCCCTCCTCCTCCTCCTCGGCACTACGCTGATCTCCTATGGGTGGATCAGGATCTCCTACCTCCTCATGACCTTCTCCCTCCTCTGGCTCCTCCGACCGGGATCCCTGATCCTCATCTCGGTCTCCATGTCTCCATGGACCTGGATGGCCTGTCGGGTGATCTGGTGGAAAGATAGGCCCTGGGTATGATCTCACAAACCATGAGAGATACCTGCGCTGTGCTCCAGGCTCTACGGAGTAATCAGTGACCACATCCTGATCAGATCCCTCTATATCTATATTTTCGATGTCATCTATCGTCGGTCTCGCTACTGCTCTAGGTCGTACATCGGCTGGAACACACTGCTCTAGCCCAAACTGCCTCCGTACTCGGTCAAAGTAGAATGGGACTATGATATGTGAATATCGTCCCCGCAGTAGGCGGTTCCTCTGTAAGCATGCTAACTATCTCTCCATCCCATCCCATCTGTGCATCCGCAGATATGGTCTCCATACTATCATCTCGGTTGTCAATCTATCAAGTATCACTCTCCAATATAGCAGATCCCCAAATCTCCACTTGCTGGTAAGTGGATAGGCAAACACCCTAGGTCGCTCGCTAGCCATACTCATCGGATAGCCGACAGGCCTGGTGCATGTGAAGTGCTCAAATATCCACACCTGCAGAAGTGTGCATGTCATCAAGCTGCAACCCTGTCCAAACACATACTCCTCAAGGTCATGATAGAGATGTGCAAGCATACTCCGACCCCAAGCATATACTCTCCTATGTCTCTCCATAGCTCTGATGCACCATGTGAGACCTCCATGCATGTGCGTACCTCGCCCATTAGGGCAGACGGCTAATGCTATGATAGCAATCATAAGACGTCTCACAAGGGGCACCTCTCCTGTAGGATGTAAGAGCCAGCTGACCATGATGCGACCTCTCGTCTCACTCGACATGACTCTCCCTATGCAGTATACCTGCTCCCTCTGATGGTCCTCCGCTGACCGATCAGTCGCGTATGTCACAGTAGCTCCTCTGATAGGAAGACGAAGTATGCGGTACACATCCTCAAGTGTCGCATGATCTCAATCCTCGTGGGACACTCTGGTCATCGTGAAGGCATGATGATGGCTATGTGGGCTCCGCTGCAATGAACAATACTCAGAAATCAACAAAGTGACAAATGCAAATGTCACTTTCAAGGTATATACTTTCATTCCTTTACCTTTACTTTCAAAACCCTAATTTTCCTCTATCACTCATTTCATCATAACTTGAGTTTGGGAGATGCGATTTTCGAACCGTTTGTTGCGTAGGAATCGTATTTTCATTCCCCTACTCTCGGGATGTTCCAAAAAGTGCTCTGATGAAGCCTTTTCAGTGAACATCCCTCATCAATAATCTCTTACACAATTTGTCGTAAGTAAACATGCTATCATGTTTCACCTCCCTAATAAGCAAGTCGAAACAGGGGGGGCATATAGCTACTCACAAATTTCATCACTTTCCTTAGTAAGCATTAGGTGATTTTGTGATCTAACATGTGTTTTGTAGGGTGCGGTTCCTAACTGTGTACTGCAGATACCGCTGGGGGCTTCATCCGACAACTTATGGATATATCCTTTTTCAAATGATGTTTACTTTTCTGTACTTTAGCTTGCATATGCACGTAGTACTCATATGACCGCTAAAGTGGGGGCTAAATGTAGCGTCATAAATTGTACGCACTTGCTAGGGTGGTACAATTTCACACCTAGTTTAGCACCCGCCTTGGTGCATTTTAAATTTTGCATTGCATCTCTCCTTTAGCACTTAATTAATCAAATTAATTAGGTCTAAGGTTCTATTTCATCATCTTCCACATCATAAAAGTTGGGCCCTTTCGTTAAAGCGTGCCCTTTTCATTTTATTCCTCCAATACATCATTCAATCAAAAACCCTAATTAAGTCCTATTTTGAACTTGGGGGCTTGATTTCGGGGGTCAAAACATCTCGAAGTCACCTGTAACTTCGGGATTCTCTCTAAAATCATCATATCCGACGGCCCTGAAAATTTGGTGAAAAGTCGTCGGGACCGTGGCACCCAGAGTGCACATGGTCCCGGACATTTTTCCCAAAATTTTAGGAGCACAATCCAATCATAAAATAAAGCTTAACCCCAAGAAATTGGCGGGAGATTCAATCTCTAGGTCGGCCAAAAGACGAAATTATGACCTAGGGTTTCATATATAAGAGCTCTCTTTCTTCATTGGAAAGGATCCGAATTTTGTTTTCAGGAACCTCATATGCAGCGAAAGAGCAGATCTTTGAAGACTTCAATAACATTCAACATCCATCCATCAAGCATTTATCAATTTCATTCATCCATTTAGGGCTTGGAAGACATTGAAGAGCAATAGGAGATTACCGACTGAAGATTGGCTTGTACCCCTCCCTTGGGATTGGGTATGATTTCATGTTGTTTTCATGTCTTTGCATAAGCTTCAATATATCACTTATTCATGCTTTAGATCACTTTTCATCTTGATTTAGAGCATTTACATTGTCATTTACAAGCAATTAGGGTTTACTTTCTAGGTTGCTCTAGTTTGCTTACTTGCATTTTAGGATCTTGCACACACACAAGGTCTGCACACACAATACTTTTTACAATACAACTTGGCTATTCGTGGAGGTGGAAATCACCGAAGCGGGGTTTTACTAAGGCAAAACCCTATATAGCCGCCCACCATACCCTTTTCAGATATAAGTGCAGGTTTCGGGATTCGGACGACGCCGCAGGTTGCAGATCCGGGAGAAGCAGACTGAAACCGACCTTCCCACCAAGTTGCAAGGAAAAAGACTAGGACAGGGGCGTGGGGTGCCCTAGTCCTGCCAGGACAGGGGCACTGGGCACCCTGGTCCCTAGGACAGAGGCGTTGGGCGCCCTGGTCGTCCTGACAGACAGCAATTTTTGGCATTTCCGGCAGTTTTCCAGGTTGCAAAACAGCAGTTTCAGGAGCAGTTTCCGGGATAGAATCAGGATAGTGGCGCCCGCGCCCCCGTCCTGAACATTTTCACTCAGATTTTGACTCTGGGTATGCATCTACAATCTTGTTTTGTCCTCGTGTTTACGGCTTTTCATTGTTTAATCTCAATTTTGCAATCTTGTTATTAGTTCATACTTGCATTTTGGGATTAGGACTTGAACTTGCATCATTTTATCTTTCAATTACAACAAAGGAATAGAAATCCTAATAGGTAGCCCGTGGCTCTCTCTTTCACAAAAAGAAGTAGCCAATTGTGTGATACCTCTAGGCTCTTTCGTATTCTGTAATGTGTGTCAAAAGGTAGGATTAGGGCATGTTAACCTAGTCTCGCTTTTTCCCCTACACAAGATCTAAGTTGGCTAATGTTCCTGGGAGGTGGCATCTCCATGATGGCCAGTACCTTCACTGGATCTAATTCAATTCCCTTTGCGGACGCAATGTAGCCTAATAATTTGCCTGATGTGACCCCGAAGACACACATTTTAGGGTTGAATCTGACCTTGAACTGTTCCAATCTTTGAAAGATTTTATTTAATATGCCCAGATGTTCTGCCCAAGTGTATGATTTAGCTAGTAAATCATCCACATAGTCTTCCATGAAGGTGTGCCTTATATCATGGAAGATTGTTGTCATGGCCCTTTGATAAATCGCCCCAGCATTCTTTAAGCCAAAAGGCATGATGTTCCAACAATGTGTTCCCCATGGACAGGTGAACGCATTTTTATCTTGATCCTCTAGGGCAATTTTGATTTGATTATAGCTAAAGAAACCATCCATTAATGATAACATTGTGTGGCCTATTGTTAGATCCGCAATTATGTCGATGTTGGGCAAAGGAAAGTCATCCTTTGGATAGGATTTGTTGACATCTCTAAAATCTGTGCATATTTTGAGGCTTCCGTCAAGTTTTGAAATTGGTACAATATTTGAAATCCATTCAGCGTATTCTATAGGTCGAATGAATCCGACGTCTAATAACTTCTTTAGTTCAGCTTTGACCAATAATACCACATGTGGGTTCATCTTTCTTAACTTTTGTTTGATCGGCTTAGCTCTTGGAGCGATAGATAAATGATGCATGATCAGGGTCGGATCTATTCCAGGGATATCTGCATAGGACCAAGCAAATTTGATTTTCTTTTCTTTAAAGAATTTGATAAAGTCTGGTTGCTCTTCTTCTATCAGTGATTATGTTAGGTGTATGGCTTTGACTGTTGTTTTTGTACCGATGTTTACTAATTGAGTGGGCTTGATCAATATGGGTGACCGCTCTTGGTAGTGTTCAGGAAGAGTGTCAAGTCTCCCATCTTTAGGTGCCTAAAAAAGGTTTTCACCCGTAGATGCGTCCTTTATTTTTACTTTTTTATGATCTAATACTGTCATTGATTGGTTTTCAGTATTAGACCCTTTGTTTCTTTCATTTTTGCGATCGAGAGACTTGGCACTCCCCTAATTGAAGATATCGTTATTTTGTTCGCTGGTAGAGCACGTTTCCGAATTGGTTGTACATAGATAATGGACAATGGATTCATCGTCTAGGAAAATGGGTATATCATGGTGTTCAGGTTCTTCCTAGTCTATCAAATCAGGAAATACGAGTGGTAGAGAGTCATTTGGTGGGTCGAGATCGGCTGCGGTAAGTGTCATGATAGAGGTATCGTTATAGTTGTTTGGGATGCTGGTTAGGTCAATGATATTGTCAAGGTCTTCGATGGTATCATCTTCAATGTAGACTTGTTCGCATTGTTGTTGCTCGTTCTCTTTAGCCTCGTAGATATGTCATGGTCCAAATTCAAGTGATCGAGACTTTGTGCCTTGTCCCTCCTGAGAAAGGAGTGTGGGTGAATGGATAATACCTACCTCGATATCCTCAGTAATATTTGAACAATTACCCCATTCATAGTCATTAGAATCAGTTTCAGAAGTATTGTCCTAGAGTCGGTCACTGTTGCTAACAGGTACGTTGTAGGGTGATAAAAGATCTCTGATAATTGATACCAGTCTTGTAGTTTTTTTTATTCAAAATCAGAGCCTGCTTGTACCCTTTGCATTTGTTCGTACATTGTTTCTCCTTGGGGAGTAGTGATTACTACGGGTGGTGACTCTGTCTTGTTTTGAATAGGTTCTTGCACATGATGCACTTTCTTATAAGATGCTTCTTCCCTTTGAATGGCCAGTTCCTCTTGTCGTTTCTCTTTTTTTTGGTGTTCTCGCTCTTTCCTTGTTGTTTCAGTTGCTTGGTGTAGTGTTTCCTTCCATGAGTTGTCATTGTATTTCTTCTTTTCTTTCCACTGAGGTTTCTAATACTTATTTTGTTTTCGCCTAGGTGGTATGTTGTGTCCATATCCTAGTCCTGTTTTGTCTCGTGAAAATTGTGAAGGAGGTTCTAGCGGTTTGTAATGCCTTCTTGATGCTTGCCTATAGGTCTTTGTCGTTGTATCCCATCAGTTGCATGATTCGGAATCCTTTTCCATATTATTGTGTTGGTATGGCCACCTCCAAAGTAGCAGCTTTGACCTCTTCCTCATCCTTATATAGCTAGCTAAGGATGTCTTTCTCTTCTGATTCATTTGCTAGTGTGCCCAATTGGATAAATTTTCCATCAAACTTGGTGATGGGTTGGGTTACTTGATGTGTCGATGTAGAAGTTTGTCCATGAGATTTTGGCGATGTTGGCAATTTTGATAGACACATGGGTTTGAAATAGTATTCTCCCATGCCTTGATCTTTGATTTTCATTTTTGTTTGAAGTCCATGGATAAAGACTTGAGTTTTTCTTGATGATGATCGAATGTTGAGGAAGTTGGAACCTCCCTGTTGTGTGGAACCAGGTTGTCTTGAGTTGCCCCCATAGCATTGCAATGCTGAAAAGGGTTATTATCGATAGATTTAGAAATTCCATGTCCATTATACAGGAGCTTGACACATTGATGGTATGTTGAAGGCATTGCTTGCATTTCATGTATCCAAGGACAACCCAATAGAATATTGTATGTTAAGTCTATGTCCAAGACTTGGCACATAGTGTCCTTTTGTATTGGTCCTACCTGAATAGGTAGTATTATTGTTCCTTTGGATGACCTTTCTTCTTTATCATAGGCCTTGATGGTGAATTTTTTGTTTGGATCAATAGACTACTCGGAGAAGCCTAATGCATGGATAAGCTTTAAAGTATAGATATTGAGACCAGCTCCTCCATCTATTAACACTATTTTAACTCGATGTTTATAGACTAAGACTTCGATATGGAGCGGAGTGTTATGCGGATGATTCAAGGAGACATCATCGTGTTTGGAAAAGGTGACGTTATGAGGCCCTGTCATATGAGCCACCATGGCTTGGAATCTATCAATGTCCAGATCTTTAGGAATGTTTGTTTCGACCAGTGCTTGCTCTAAGATGTCCTTGTGTTTGGGTGAGAGTTTGAGTAACTCGAGTATGGATATTTGAGAAGGAGTTCTCCGTAGTTGATCAACCAAATTATATTGACTCTTCGGGATAGTGGTGGATGTTGATGTATTCCCTTTCAAGACGTATTTTTGAGCTCTAGTTGTCACATTGATTGACGCATGATCTTGTTTGTCCTTGATTTTTATGACATTTATTTGGTTGTCATCTGTCGATATGTGATTGATGGTGTTATTGTACAGGTGATTTATAAGAGCTCCTTTGGTATCGTTTGATGATGAAGCTCCTCCCTTGTTGTAATTTGGAAGAGGATTTTTAAAGGTGTCATGGTCACTGTTTGTTTTAAGACCATCAACTGTTAAATCACCTCTATCAATTATGTCCTGAACGATATTCTTAAGCCTCATGCAATCATTTGTGTGATGTCCTTTGTTTCGATGAAAATCATAGAAATGAGAGTCATTCCACCAAGGTGGTTTGACCTGGGGTTCAAAGTTGTTTATGGCTGACAATGTGATCATTTTGTTTGCCAGGAGTTCTCGAAACACTGATTCTAAGGTTTGCCCTAATGGTGTGTAGATACGTCTATTCGGGAAAGTGTTGGTGTTACCTCTCTAGTTTGTATTATTCCCTCGGTTAGCGTTGTTGCCTTGGGTATTGTTGTTGGTGTTTGAAATTGAAGATCCTTGGTATTTTGTGAATAAGTGTTAGTGCCTTGATTAACACCTTTTTTATTTTTGTTAGATGGTGGGTTACCTGATAAAGCCAAAACTGGTTGTTTGGACTTCACATCATTAGCATCAACTACCCCATCATTAACAACGTTTTTATTTCTTGTCTAAAATCTGGATTTGTCTAAAGTGTTGTTGTTGTTTTGATTGTTAAAGGGGTGAGTGTTTGATGAGTTAGTCCCTTCCTAAAAGAACTTCAATGTTCCTTTCTTGATGCAGGCTTCCTCTACTTGGATTATGTTTTCTATCAACTTGGAAAAAGATGGTATACATTGGAGCTTGAGTTGATAACTCATCTCACTACTTAGATTATGGATAAAGATCTCCATCTTTTCCTTTTCAGGCATGTCTCGAGGATATCTTGAAACCATGTGTCTCCAACGCTAAAGAAACACCATGAATGTTTCATTGTTCTTTTGTTTGGTGTTACACACATCCAACATGGTGATTGCGTGTTGAATATTATAGGAGTATTGTGTGATAAATTTGTTTACCAACTCATCAAATGATCTGATGGGAGGCATGAGTTTAGATAACCACTCTATTGTTTACCCTCACAAACTGTGTGGGAATAACCTCATTAAGTAAGTGTCATCATGAGAAAACTCTAGGCTTATGGTACAAAATTCTCGTGCATGATCATGAGGATCACTTTTACCATCGTACTTGTCATACTTTGGTATATCTGAATTTGGGGGAAAAGGTACCATGTTCAATCTCTTGTCAAAAGGATAAGGACAGATCTCGTCCAAGGAGTATCGCATTGTGGTCCCTTGTTGCATGTCTTGCATTTGCCTTTGCAGCATTTGGATTTGTGGTGTAAGAGCGACCATAGGTGCATTTGTACGTCGAGGGAGAGCTTCCTCCCTTTCATTAAGATTATCTCAATTGCGGGCATGGTTGTGTTCGGGGGTGTTATTTTGTTCATGTATGATTTTCGGGTCATGTGTTTTTTCTTCTCTTTATTGGTCTTGATGGGCGTAATTTCTAGACCTTGTTCTAAAAATACTTTGGTTTACATTCATTAAGTTTTCAGTATTGAAATCCTCAGGAAGTCTAACTCCTTTTCTAGTTAGCATGAGTATATTTTTCCTTGTCTGCTTCAATAAGTCTTTCCATGAGCCTTTGGAATGACGGGTTTTTTTAACACTCTTGGAGAAGTTCCTCGGTGATCTCTGTATCTCCCATATTAGCATACTCATAAAAAGGGTTGGATAATCTACGACCCATACTTGATTTTGGTTGTGATTCTCTTTGTTTGTTAATTTGAGATCGAATGACAGTGAGCATTTAGTAAATTTCCACCGTGATGAATTCTTTGTTTTCTATGGGAGTTTTGGGTGGTGTTGGTGGTTCGGATCGATCTTCGTTATATGTGATACAAAACTATGGAAATAAAGCGGGGTTGATCCTTCTTCCACGAATTAGGTGTTGGTTGAATGCCGCTTTCTGAATATAAGCTCTATTTCTCAAGGGTTCTTTGTCAAACTTGTTTGTTTTGCCTTGAATATACAATCGCATGTGACACAAGAGTGCGTGATGTGATGCAAAGAGTTGGCGATTGATGTAGAGAAACTTATTCCTTTTTGCAAGTGCCTTAGAACTAGGTTGTCTCTTCTTCCACTTAGTTTTGTGATGAAGAATTGTTCTTCTCAAAATATAAGGAATGGTCATACACAAATGATCAATGGTTGTCGTTTGATGTTGGATTTGAATACTTTGTTTGAATACTCAAGCTTACTTTATCAAGTAAAGGTTTATATTCGCCTCTACGACAAAGTGTGTCAAATGATATGGATAAAAAGTCTCATGATATGGAAACTTGATTTGACGACTTAAGGAGTAAACTAGGTATGTTGTTTGTGATACAATCCGTTAGATGTGGAACTTTGATCAATGTGATGATATTGCTTGATTTTTTTGGATGAAGTCTTATCTCAAGCTAGTTTAAAATTTGAAAACTTTTGTTCTAAGGATGCTTGTTTGATATTGTAATTGTTTTCTTTGATAATTTGATTTGGATTTTAACTGTTGAGTTTGACAAAAGACCGAAAAGGGTACTCAAGACTGTGGATGAAAATTTTCTAAAAGATTTGATTAGCTCTTTGTTTTTCTAGGTTTTTGAATATGCACTAATGAATGTTCTATATGCACCACAGAAAGTTCTCTATGCGCTAAGTTGCCTCTTCTACGCACTGACTTGGATTGTTTGAAATTGACTTGGTTGGACAAGTCACACGTTAATGTCCTCATTAAGTGATACTGTTTGAGTTGAAAGCCCTAATATATGACTTCGATGTGCTAAGTTGATGTGCGAATGCGCTAAACTGGTGTTGAAAGACGCTACTAAATGTTTTACTAGTAGGATAGTGTTTATGCGCTAATGTGACTGCTTAAAGTGCTATGTTTTGGTTGAAATGCGCTATAGAATGGTTGATGCGCGCTAGGAAGTTGCTCCTATGCGCTAAGTTGCCCTGATTTCTTTGCTTCTATTGTTTTTTGGTTATTTTTAACTTGTGTTTTGGATGGATGATTTTTTGAAAAATAAATTGCAAACACAACATGAAAGAGATAACAAATTTTGCCTATGCTAGACAATTAGTGTATGTTTTGTGAGGATGTGTTCAAATCCCCGATGTTTTCATGGGATTAGATAACAAGTAATACAAATCGGGCAGACTCTTTATTCAAGGATCATTAAAAATATCATAGCCCACTAGTCTCGATACTCCGTTAGCTCAAACAATCGTGTCACCCCATAGAGGGCGCTCGTTTTTTTGCCTTTTGCCAGAAATTAACTCAAAGTGAATTGCTTCACAATTGAGTAGTTATCTTGGGAGATATATGGTAAGTGGGCAGATTCTTCCCCACCCTTGCACTATGATGTTGAAAATATTTGGATACTAACTCGGCTCAAGGCTTCTAGTGCTAAGGCTTTTAGTCAGGCTTTCGTTCAGTCTTCAATAATAAACTCCCTCAGGAGGCTTTCCAACCTTTAGAACAAAGGTTTTACGTATCTTAAAGATATTGGGGGAAGGCTAATCGTTGAGCAAAACCGTTGAAGGGGACTTTCGTCAACCTCCACATTTGATTATAGTGAGTTGGAATACTTGGTGATAAAGTCGTTTCTCACTTAGGTCGTTCCTCTCTCACCGGCCATTAATGGCACTCTAAAAGCAACTCGAGAGGCAGGCCTGCTAAAAGTTTTAAATGCTTGAAATAAGGAAAGCATAATAGTGGTTTGACTTTTTGGTCACCCAATTAAGGGGACAGCATATACCTTCCACTTTCGAGACAAAGAAAATAAGTTCTTTTTAGCTCTCAAAGCAATGATTTGCTGACTTATACTTGGAGATTTTACTCCAAAAAGCATTGTGTTCTTTTTAACTTTGCATAGAAATGATTTGCTAACTAAAAATGGAAATCCTGGTCAACAAAGAAATTGCAATATTGGTCAACAAAAGTAAAGTCGATAAGTGAAAATTTTCTTTTTACTAACTTTGAAAAAAAGAAAAAAAAAACTAAACTAACTCCTTATGTTCCTGCATAAAAACGCTAGCACCTACACACAGTTAGTTAGCGAGAAAAATTAAAATCATGATGGTGGGCTTTACAAGCCTAAATTCTAATTTTGGTTACAATTTTTTCTTTTTCTCTGTCAGAGCTATGCGCTAGCCTGCTGCACAGATGCACTACAGAAAAGTGCAGATGCACTACACTGGCTACCTAATGCACTATGTTGTTTGCTAGATGCGCTACACTATTGTTCCAATGCACAGAACACAACCATAATGTTATGTGCTATCATAGAGTCTATATGCGCTAGGGAACGGGTCTAATGCACTAAACAATGCACTAAAAGTGCTAGAAAAAGGTTCGAACGCACTAATGAAAGGTTTCAATGCTCTAAAACAGTTTTTCCACGTGCCTACAATCTTGCTCCTGCATCAAAAATGATGTGATTAATGGGGTTAGGCCCCACGGTGGGTGCCAGAAATGTGTTTCATAAATGTGGGTAACAAGAACATAAAAGTCTAATTTCAACGTTTCCACGCACCAATGGGACTCTTGGTGCAAGTTACAGGAGCCATATTGAATCCCAAGGGGTGTTCCATTGTTCTCTATCTCACAGGATCCCTAAAGTCAATGTCTTTGCTCTCAAATCACCGAGCAAAGTGACTTAGGAATGACAACTCCAAGAACAAGTAATGTTTGCTTATAAGTATGAATGCATTCCTATAACATGTATAATATTGAAACTAGAATGATTTAAACTAGATGAATATGATGCTATGATAAAGATTACTAATCATATCCTAACAATCTATACTAATCTAATATGGATATGCTAAAAATGCTTATAAATGTTTAATGTGTTTTAACAAAGAGAGGCTTGATGCTTAGTAAAATGACTATAAGTTAGATGCATGAAACTTGGATGATATCAAAATGAGAGAATGAGAGCTCTATTTATAGGGAAAATAGGGCAATGGATGGTCAAGATTGGATAATCTTAACAAGGGTTAGGATTGAAAGTTAATCAATCCATGTTCACAATTCTCACCAATGAAATGGTGACAATTGTCAACAAGAGGTTGCTTGAGAGGAGATGAAAGAAACATTAAATGTTTGAGAAGACATGAAGGTTACCTTAGGAGGTAAGGGTTAAGGTTAGATTAGGGTCATCCATTGGATAAAGTTTTTATCCAAGAGATAAACTCTTGTGCAAGGGTTAAAGAAATAACCAAGGTTAAAGCCATGAATGCTTGATGAGACCCTTGAGTTAGATGAAGGTTGAGTTAGAGAGAAAGTCTCTAATCATGCAAGAAAGTTGAGTTTAACCATTAATGGTTATGTAAGAGTCTTTAATGGTTTGGAAGACTTTGAGGGTTTGAGAAGTTACTTCCCTTTGCTTAGGAATGTGGCAATATTTAGGAGATGAATTAAGCTAATTTAAAAGTGATTAGAAGAATCTAGAAGGGGTTTAGGAGATAAGTGGGAGATGTAGGATTTTGCAAGTGGGTGGGGAAAATGAATTTAATTAAAATTAAATTACTTTATTTCAATCAAATAGATGCAACTAGCATAAATACAAGTGGGGGATTTAAATAAATAAATTAGATTTATTTACTTGCAAGGATCAATTTAATTAAATGTAAATTTAATTAAAAGGGGAGAAAGGGGAATTAATTAAATAAAGTGATTTATTTAATTAAAAAGACTAGAAAAGGCTTAGGTGAACTTAATTAAATAAATTGAGTAATTCATTTAATTAAATAGATGAATGGGGAGAAATTAATTAAATAAAGGAAGGGGGTTAAAATGAATATTAAATATTCATTTAAGAAAGTGGTCATTTTATACATCTACAAATATATAGGTCACACAATATGTTGCATCATCTTCACATGGTTGTACACTTGAAACCATACCCCTTGCAATTACAACCATATGCCTTCATACACAAACAATGTTTTTGAGGGGTTCACATGTACTAAGAGATTGTCTAATTGTGTCCATTTGATACCATTAATGGTATTCTTGGTTGTGTAGAGAGATAGGTAGATTTTCTTATCGATTGATAAAGTTTCTAGAAAAAGCATGCTAAAGGTATGAAAAAGTGTGAAAAATATCCCAAGATCTTGGCCTATGTCAATATGGGAAAGTCCAAAATAGCATGCCAAAATGAGAAAATTTGAAATCTCGAAATGGAGGGAAATGAAAAAAGGGGACTTATAAGGGAATTGTGTGTCAAGAAGAGAAACTTTGAAGTGGCATGCTAGAATGGGAAACTCTAAAATCCCAAAATGTAGGGAAATGGAAAATTTGGGAAAATGTGAGTTGGAAAGAATGGTATGCCAATTCTAAAATACCATGCCAGAATGAAAAACTCTAAATTTCCAAAGCTATGGGAAATGGGAAAAGAGAACTTTGAAGGAATGGCATGTTAGATAGGGCAACTTTATATGGTATGCTAAGATAGTAAACTTCAAACTCTCAAAATGGGGGGAAATGGGAAAAGGGACTCGGAAGGAAATAGGAAAAGGAGACTTCGAAGAAATGTCATGCTAAGAATGGAAACTTTGAAATCTTGAAATAGAGGTAAATGGGAAAAGGGGACTCTAAAAGAATGGCATACCAAGAAGGCAAAACTCCAAAGTGGAGTGCCAAGATGAGAAACTTTGAAACCTCCTAGTTTGGAAAATGACCAAAAAGCCATTACACTTCAAATTTTCAAAACCTAGAGGCTCATGACAAGATAACAATTTGGGGCAAAGCAAAACAAACCCAAAAAGATCTAAGAAAACCAAAAGAAACTCAAAAAAAAAAAAAACTACGAAAAAGGAAAAAATTCAAGATGTTATAAGGATTGTAGTTTAGCAAGGTCCATTAGGAAGGCCAAGGCAATGAAGATGACACAAGAACTAGATAAAATTTACCATTGGGTAAGTGGCAATAGATATAACCTACATAAGTCATTTTAGAATAGGGGATCTTGCAACAACCATCCTAAACTCACCAACCCTAGTTGCCACCAACGTTTGGTAATTTAAAAATAGAACTAAAGATTTGTTTGAAGCCTGGCCATACAAGTAAATATCACATAGGTTGAGTGTCTCCTTTTGCCATGTCATCACGAGGCACAGCATAAGACCTAACAAACCAACACCATACACCAAAGGGAAAACAAACCAACACAACATACTCTACAAACCAAGAGCTAACATGTATCACCAAGATAGTTTAACTTGCAACACACAAATTACACAAATGAACCATTAAAATCCTCCTCTATAATCCTTTGAAACTAATCCACCATAAAAACACATACCACTTACAAAATAACTAGTTGAAAATGAGAATTAATATGGTCACTAATAGAGTTGGCACAAATTCTTGATCCACCCAAAAGTTCGTTGAAAAATCTACAAAAGAATTGAAAGCCCAAAAATAATAAGAGAAAACAACTTTAAAATAAACACATTAAACTTGAGCTTCCTCCAAAAATCTTCCAACTATCCAATCACTATCCAATCATTAGACATGAGCCTTTATGAGTGCATTAATGAGTGCATAATCGTTGAAAGGTAATAGCCCTAACACTAACCATTAGATTCCTAAAGACACTATCAACCCAATCCCAACATCAATTCCTAAAGAGAGTGCCAACACAATCCCAACACCAATCCCTTCCAATTGGCTTTATTATTAGTTCAATGACCAAAAAAACCACTCTAAACAAAACCACCATCCTTGGCAATTATTCCTCGAAGCCTCACAAAAGTTGGGTTTGGTGAAACTAAGATAGCGATCTACCATCTGATTCTCAATTCCTTCATTGCTAGGACAAGTTCGTAGTGTTATTTCGTAACCCCTAAGACGGAGGGATATTGGATTCAACTATTTCTCAATAGTCAAATTTTGACTTTGCCTCCTGAATCTCCTATAAAATATATCATGACTCCTGAATCTCCTATAAAATATATCATGACCCACACAATGATTAGGTTTGTCATCTTCAAAAGAAGAATAAAACTAAAAGAAAACAACGGGGGAGAAGTAGAAAAAACCCAAATATATGACCCACAACTAAGTTCATATGAGGAAACCCACAACTAATTTCATACGCCTTCCTCTGCAACATGTTTATATGGGTAACAACCTTGATAATAAATAATATGCCTACAGTCATCTCAAAATTGAGAATTTAGAGTTACTACCTCGATTTGTAAAACTAGGAGGTATCAGGACTTAAAACTTCTTTAGTCACCTATCCATTTCAAATCTTTTATATGTATGTACAAATTTCTTTGCTTAGTGGTCTAATTTTCAACCAAAAAAAAGTTCCATTAATATCTGCATATGGCTTTTCATGGAGTCATGCTTTTTCACTTGTAAAATTATATTTCATCATAAGATCATGCCTAGTTTATACAATATAAGATTTTTACCTTTTAATATGAAGATTACCATTCAATCTCCACAGCCATATCTATGCATCTCGACTTTCGTCAGGTATGCAGGGCTGAGGTTCCACTAGACTCCTCGGTCATTTTAAAAACGATTTGTATTAAGTCAGTGCAATGTGTAAAAATATGAGTTTGCCGAGAACTTGAATGATTTTTTCCATGTAATGCATACACATGCTTAGAACTTGAAACATTTTTTCCATGTATTGCATAGAACTTGAATTATTTTAATAGAACATTAATCTTCAAATGCGAGATGCCCAAATCAATTGTGGATACACAATGATTGTAACTCCTCTCATTTTTTAGCTCCCATGTTCGAATTTTGTTGACCAATTCAAGAAATGTCCATTTACAGCCTCATATCAGTAATGTATAAGTGTTTCTGTAAATGTCTATATCCTCAATTTCTAGAGTAACAACAAAAATGAATGTGTGAAAGCCAGAATATTATTTCCAAATAAACAAAACCATTTTATTTTCACACCTGCAAATGCTGACAAAAGCATTAAAAATTGCTCGTCTTTGGAAAACAGAGACCTTTGCTATCTCAGTCTAATCAGCATATTTCAAATCCACCATCGTGTCTTTTCACTATCACTTAATTAGTATCAACTGGCTGTGAATCATACTGATCCAGAATTTAGCGTCTAACCCAGATGCCCACCCACTTCATTAATAATACAGAATCTGCCAACAAACACTGTTAATGGAGTAAACTGTTAAAAATATTCCTTTCCATCCAATACTTACTCAAGAACAATACTGGCATGCAAAAAAAGATACAGGTTCAATTTAATTAGCAGTTCTTCATGTTAGGTCTTGATTGTCTCGAACTCCCATGAAATGTATACTATTCCTCAATGCTACTCTTTGTGCACTTACATTACTGCAAACCTTCCATCCAAATCCATTTGAAGAGTTCTTCCATCATATTCATTATATTATCTTCCTCCCATTGCCTCTGATCCTACATTTCACCTTGAGAGTAAGTTATAAAATTTCCTATTAAGTAAACGTGCACAAGCTACATAAATTCCTTTGCAGAACTCACCCTCAAATACTTGGTTATACTTTTGATCTTTAAAATTACTTCGTTTGTCACTCTACCAGAAGAAGCTATAAATTCTCCTCTATTTGCGTGCTGAAATTTCATGTTCCATGTTTTGCCAACAATGGTAGTAACATTGAGAATCATTGCTCCTCTGACCTTGAATCTGTTTCTCACCGAGCCTCCAAGGGGCCAGTGCAATCCTCCTTTTGCACTCTCTTCAATACAGGCAGATTCTACTATTCCTTCAATAGATTCTTTATCTTTTTCCTGTAATTTAGATGTACAGAGACTCAGTTACAGACCATCTTCATCATGAGAAACCAATTGCAAATGTCTGTTCACAATCAATTAAAAAAATGCTTGAAAATCTCTTATCATTATGAAATTTGATACTCACACTAAGATCTGTCAAATACTGTTCTGTCGTGACCATTACGCGCACATCCATCAGTTTGTCCAAGCAAGATATGTCTGCAACAAAGTGTCTCACAGGAATCTGCTCAATCTGCATATGGAACAAGGATATATAATCTCCATCAATATGTACCTTATAAAGAAAAGCATGGAAATGCAAATGAAAATGTGCCTGCAAAAGGACTTTTTAGTTCTCCTGTCTTCAAGAAACTGCCCAAGTTTCTTAGAAATGTAAACGAAAAGCAAAATGATGAAATTATAATCTAACATATTTACTTTCTAATCATGCTTAATAATGTTATAGAGGCATTGCTTCAAGTTAGCAACATATAGAAACTATAGCTAAGATGTATAATATTTCTCAACTATATTATTCACTTTATTTAAACAAAAACAGAGGCCCTATTTCTTTAAATATATTTAAGTACACCAAAATACAATAACAGCATTCTAAAGAGAATGAATACTTTCAATTTGAAAAACAAAGTGATACAGAAAAATTTGGAAAGAATGAGAATAGTCCTTCCTCACTCAAAATAACTAAGCCACTAGCTACAACCCAGAAGATTCTGGGGCCAAGTGATAAGGGTATGATCTATTTTGTTAAATAGACAACTCAAGATTCTGGGTACCAAGGTGACGATCTTATGATAGATGTAATCTCCAGAAAATTGTGAGTTAAGTTCAAGTTTTAAATATTCCGTATAAAAGCCAAAAATTCAGTGCTGTTGAGCTCAATACTCTCAGAATAATTGCAGCATCAAACTTAAAAAAGCAAATTTGCAAAGCTCAATACTTTCAGAATAATTGCACTATCAAACTTACAAAAGCAAATTCGCACTTACATTGGGAAACTCGTGCATCTTACAGAGGCAAAAGAATGAGCAGAACACTAGATGACCATAGAAACTGTGGTTCATGACATACCTCATTGGAATATGCTATCCTCAGATGAAGCAGCCTTTAACCCAAAATGCAGTAACATGATTTTTTTAATATTGCAAGCACTAATACTTCTTTGCCTGAATGTCCATTTTAAATAAAATCCAAATATGTAAATAGCCCAAACAAGAAAGAAGTTTTATTTTATATAAATTAGTAACTACTAATTTGCGCTTCCTCTTGTAGTCAATTAGAGAAGAAACATCTGTTCTCCTTTCAACTTCAGAGAAAAATAACTAAACATATCCTTCTTTTCTATTACACTACTCTTTACCAATTTAGGCCATAGTGGCATTCCATTTACACAGCAGTGACATAGCAAACTGAAAGCATAAATGGGATTTTTCCATTACTTCAATTTAAAATTAAAAAATTGACAACCCATAAAACAATAAAATGTTTGTAAAAGAAATTGGGAAAATTGGAAGAATTACCATTTCATGTCAAATGTAGTATGTAGACATTGAAACAAACATAAGACATAAAAATTACAATGGCAGCAAGGATACCAATTCAAATGACTCTTCTCGCATCCTCCTTAACAAACCCTAACTCTGTAATTCTTGCTAGCAATGATCCTAGAGATTCTCCAACTCTTGGGATTTCCAGTTGTGCAAATGTTGTATGTACTAATGGTTCCACCCTACGTGAGTCTACTGTGTTGGATCTTGGTCTACTAGGTCCCCTATTGTCCTGTGTTTGTGTGCCAGTTGCCCCTTTCATGTCCTGCAAACAGGAGCCTGATTGTACTTCTTTAATCACTTAAGGCCTATGGTGCCTGGGGAAGCTTGCCCTTCTAGAACACAAGTTCTTCTAGACTCTGCAGTCACTCAGATTTCTCCATCTGAGCTGAATGTTGCTCTACTGGAGCTAAAGACAAGACAACTGGACCACATTCCATGTTTTTCGGATTCATCATGTAGTCACACTTGGGTAGGATGCCCTAAATGAAGAAGTAAAATACTCCAATATGGAGTTAATTTACAAAATTTGTACTTTCTGACCTAGTCTAAGTTACATAACTAGATTTCTAAAACATGGTTTCCTAGCCTCAAGAATCTAGTAGAGATCTTTCCCAGTGCTTAGGGATTTTTTGTTCTGCAAAAAGTGTTGTGGTTCTGGGATAAACATGATTTGCTAGTCAAGTCATGATTCCCAACCTTAAACCCTATGACAAAAATTTTCCATTTATGCTAATTTGGGTGTGGCTGCCATATCTCCTGCTTTAGTTCTAGGTGGACTCTTGCCTACAAGGTATTGAGAACTCCTTAGGCAAATACTTAGCCTTAGACCCAAAAACTGTTGATGGATAGCTTCGGCCGATATCCTTCAGGGCCGACATAGATAACTAATTTGCCTAATTGGCATATCGGCCTTAGACCATTTAGTTATATCATTGAATATTAAATGGTTATGTAAGCAAACACGATTTGCATATATCAATAATGTAATCATTCCTTAATGTGCCGATTTTGTATAAATCCCACCAACCTTTGAGAGACGTGTTAATATAACCGATGCAAAATTATATTATAACTAATCTTCATTCATGAAACGTGTTGATTAGAAGCCGGCCCTTGGAGGAGTTGTGTTGGTTGAAGGCACATCTGATCGGGTATATATATGAAGTTTTGTATCCCTCTCTAATAGACATTGAAGGACACACACATATAACAGTTCGTGGACATTCTACAGACATTCATTCTTCAGCAGTTCGTTGATATTCTATAGCAGATAGAAGACTATCTACAGCAGGTTGAGCATCAACTAAGGAATTCCAATTCTTTATTGCAGATCATATATTCTCTATATTGAATTGTTGTCATACATATATAGCTTCACGAGTGAAGCAAATTCTTTGTAAAGTCTTTTGACATAATTGAGATAATAAAGACATATTTCATTGCTGGGTTTTTCACCTTCAAGAAGAAGGTTTTCCCAGGATAATATCTGTGCATTTGTGTGAATTATTGTGTTATCTAATCTGATCATAAAATTTAACATGATATCAGAGCCACAGTGAAAGAAGATCGTGATCAGATTCTAAACAACTTCTAAGTATTCTCTCCTCTCTCTCCCGTGCAGTATCTCTAAGTCTCGAAAATGGTGAACGGTCTTAAAGTCAAAGATAGACTTGAAGGTGCATCTAACTTCACCTCTTGGAAGTTTAGCGTGCTCATTGCACTTGAAGAGAATGATCTTCTTCAATTCATAGAAGAAAAAAATTTATCCGAACTAGAAGATCACGAGGAGAAACTGCAATTCAAGAAGAATGCAATCAAGGCAAAGAAGATATTAATCGACTCCATGAGGGATCACTTGGTGTCTCTCATCTCCAAGATGACAACTGCAAGAGATATGTTCAAGACCTTGGAGGGTTTATATGAGATTAACAACGTAAGTAGGACTCTTGCCTTGAGACAGCAACTCCACCAAGTGAAGATGGCAAAAGGAGATTCAGTCATCACCTACTTCATGAAAATTTCAGAATTGAGAGATCAACTATGCGCAATTGGGGATCAAGTGATAGATAAAGACCTTGTTATGCTAGCCTTGAATGGTCTGCCTCATTCATGGGAGCCATTTATCCAAAGCATAAGTGGAAGGTCAAAATTACCTAAGTTTGATCGACTCCGTGCAGATTGTATTCAAGAAGAATCAAGATTGACTGCCAGAGGAATCATCAAGAGTTCTCAAAATGAAGATACGCATGTTCTTGCCACTCAATCTACCAAGAAACGAAAGTATTGGAAGAAAGGCAACTTCAAAAAAAATAGAGATTTCAAATCAGATTCTGCACCTGATTCTAGAAGAGGAAGAAAGATCTCTCTCGCATCCAATGTTTTAGGTGTGACAAGTTTGGTCACTTTGCAAAGGATTGTTTGACAAGACCTAATCAACAAGGAGCAAACATCAATGGCGTCTCATCTTAGAAGGAGAATGAAGATAACTCCAATGGTTTTCTTTTCATATCAGCATTATCAAGCAATGTTCCTACAAACAGTGATACATGGTTAATTGATAGTGGAGCCTCTCGACATATCACCGGTCATCGGGAGCACCTTTCTGATCTAGTGGAAAAAGCACATCTTCAAGTCATTATTGGGGATGATGCTTGCTATGCTGTAAGAGGAGTTGGTGTTGCATCTCTAAAACTTGAATCTGGAGTTTCTCTACACCTAAGTGACGTATTGTTCGTACCAGGGATCAAAAGGAACCTTGTGTCTATTTCAGCCTTGGAGGATAAAGGCTATCAAATTGCATTTTCTGAAGGAAGAGTTCTTGCTTGGCCTAAGAACTCCAACATCAAAACTGCTCGTACGATCGGAAATTGTCATGAGAGTTTATACAAACTCTCCACTCTCCCAGTTCAAGCTCTTATTCATGATTCCTCTAGTTCCAGCGAACTCTAGCACAGAAGACTTGGACATCTTCACTTCAGGGCACTTCCATCTTTGGAAAAGATGGTAAAAGGTATTCCTATACTTATTCATGTAAACGATGGTACTTGTAAAGGTTGTGCTATGGGTAAAAATGTTAAAAGTCCTTTTCATAGCAGTGAAAGTAGGTCTAAAGAAATACTAGATCTTGTACATTCAAATTTATGTGGTCCAATGTCAATTCCATCACTAAGTGGATGTTTGTATTATGTAACTTTTATAGATGACTACTCTAGGAAGACTTGGATTTATTTCTTAAGGTCTAAAGAGTCTGATGAAGTCCTAAGTAGGTTTAAAGAGTTTAAAGCTCTTGTAGAAAATATATCTGGAAAGAAAGTTAATATTTTAAGGTCTAATAATGGAGGTGAATACACCTCGGGTAGCTTTCGTGATTTCTGTATTGAGGCAGGAATCAAGAGAGAGTTATGTGTTCCTTACAACCCTCAACAAAATGGGGTTGCTGAAAGGAAGAACAGATCTAAAGTTGAAGCTACAAAAGCTATGATTCATGATCAAGACCTTCAAATTTTTCTATGGGCAGAAGCCTCTAGAACAGCAGTGTATGTTCAGAATAGATGTCCTCATCGGATATTACAAGATATGACTCCTGAAGAAGCCTTCTCAAGTATCAAGCCTGATATCAGCCACCTAAGAATATTTGGTTGTGCTGTGTATGTTCATATTCCCAAGGACAAGAGAACCAAGTTAGAGCTTTCTGGCAAGAGGAATATTTGTAGGCTACAGTGAAACCTCCAAAGCGTACCGTATTTACATTCCTGGTTAGAAGCAAATAGAAGTTAGCAGGGATGTCACATTTGAGGAAGATGTTGCATTCAGGAAATCAAAGAGCTCATGCATGGAGATAGATGATGAGACTCCTCAAGACATGGATGTTGATCATGCTCCTGAGATTCAAAGGGAGACTACAGAACCTGATATGAGTAATGACCCAATTGAACCTTTGGATCCCACTGATGGGCCTAGAGATATTGTTGTGTCTCAAAAGAGATCTCTTTGGGCGCGAAACACTATGCAGGAAGCAGAACATTTTGCCACTCTTAGAGGAACATTCAGAGAAAGCAAAAGACCACAAAGATTTTTTGGTTATGTTGCATTAATGTGTAATCTTATTGAGTCTGAACCTTCTAGTGTAGAGGAAGTTGCAAAACAACAAGTTTGGAAAGATGCAATGGATGAGGAGTATCAATCCATTCTCAAGAACAATGTGTGGGATATTGTGCCTAGACCAAAAGGAAAGTATGTTGTATCTTCCAAGTGGTTGTACAAGATAAAACATTCAGCTGATGGCAGCATTGAAAAGTACAAAGCTAGATTTGTGGCTCGTGGCTTCTCTCAACAAGAGGGAATAGACTACGAAGAAACATTTTCTCTTATTGCTCGCTATACTTCCATTAGAACCATTATTGCTATTGAAGCAGCTAAGGGATGGAAGTTGCATCAAATGGATGTGAAGACTGCTTTTCTCAATGGCGTGATTGAAGAAAAAGTCTACATCGAGCAACCTGAGGGGTTCGTGATTCATGGGAAAGAGTCTCATGTGTGTAAATTGAAGAAAGCCCTATATGGTCTTAAACAAGCTCCTCGAGCTTGGTATGAAAGAATTGACAAATAATTAGTGGGTTTGGGTTTTTGCAAGAATGATGCTGATCCAAACCTTTACTTCAAGGTATTCAATGGTGGTATGTTGATCTTGGTACTTTATGTTGATGACCTATTTGTTACCGAAGAAGATCATCTCATTGATAGATGTAAGAAAGAGTTGACTTCCGAATTTGAGATGAAGGACTTAGGACTTATGTACTTCTTTCTAGGATTGGAGGTGTGGCAGAGGCCCAATGGGATTATCCTAAGTCAAGGAAAATACACCATCGATATCTTGAAGAGATTTGGAATGACAGATTGTAAATCTATGTCCACACCCATGGAAACTAACTTGAAGAAATTAAGGGAAGTTGCAGCTAGTTCAGATCATGTGGACCCTACTATGTACAAGCAATTGATTGGGTCCCTGATGTATCTAGTTAACACTAAACCAGATATTTGTTATGTCGTAAGTGCACTTAGTCAGTTCATGAGTGAAACTAGACAGATACATCTAGTTGCAGTCAGGCATATCTTGAGATACTTGCGTGGCACAGTTGGATATGGCTTGAAATACTCTTCTAGTATGGACCTGATTCTTGAAGGATATTCTGATTCTGATTGGGCAGGGAGTGTTACTAATCAGAAGAGCACTTCTGGTTGTTGCTTTAGTTTGGGATCTGCTATGATTTCTTGGTATAGCATGTGTAGCAACTCACGTAGCAGTGTGGCTTCATAAGAAGCTCCTTGTAGGATTGTTTGGTAAATCATTGGAGCCTACCATCATACATTGTGATAACCAAAGTTGTGTGAAGCTTTCAATCAATCCAGTATTTCATGACAGAACGAAGCATGTAGAAATTCAGTACCACTATATCAGAGATATGGTACAAAGGAATGTTGTTCAATTGAGATACATTTGTACTGAGGAACAGACGGCTGACATTTTCACCAAGCCTCTTGCGAAAGTGAAATTTGTGCATTTTCGAGACAAGCTTGGAATTGTGGAAAATGAAGCCCTTTCTGAGAGGGAGTCTCAACATCATTGATTACTTGATATGTATTATAATGCATTCTTCTTTGTGAGAGAAGTTTGAGGTGCAAGCCCTTGTCATGCATTCTTCTCTGTGAGAGAAGTTTGAGGTATCAGCCCTTGTTGAGCATTCTTCTTTGTGAGAGAAGTTTGAGGTTCCAGCCCTTGATCCACCCTCTGCGAGTAGGCATGGTGGATCCACCCTCTGCGAGCAGGTATGGTGGATGTCATGACTTTGCACTTGTGCATATTTACTCTCTGGGAGTAGCCATGGTGAATGTCACTATGTGACTCTCCCTAGCTAAGAGGGAGTGTTGATGGATAGCTTCGGTCGATATCCTTCAGGGCCGACATAGATAACTAATTTGCCTAATTGGCCTATCGGCCTTAGACCATTTAGTTATATCGTTGAATATTAAATGGTTAAGTAAGCAAACACGATTTGCATATATCAATAATGTAATCATTCCTTAATGTGCCGATTTTGTATAAATCCCGCCAACCTTTAAGAGACGTGTTAATATAACCGATGCATAATTATATTATAACTAATCTTCATTCATGAGATGTGTTGATTAGAAGCCAACCCTTGGAGGAGTTGTGTTGGTTGAAGGCACATCTGATCGAGCATATATATGAAGTTTTGTATACCTCTCTAATAGACATCGAAGGACACACGCATATAACAGTTCGTGGACATTCTACGGACATTCATTCTTCAGCAGTTCATTGATATTCTTCAGCAGATAGAAGACTATCTACAGCAGGTTGAGCATCAACTAAGAAATTCCGATTCTTTATTGCAGATCGTATATTCTCTATAAGAGATCGTATATTCTCTATGTTGAATTGCTGTCATACATATGTAGCTTCAAGAGTGAACCAAATTCTTTATAAAGTCTCTTGACATAATTGAGATAATAAAGACATATTTCATTGCTGGGTTTTTCACCTTCAAGAGGAAGGTTTTCCCAGGATAATATCTGTGCATTTGTGTGAATTATTGTGCTATCTAATCTGATCATAAAATTTAACAAAAACTAATTGGCAGATTCATTTTACTTCAATCTGAATCCAACTAGAGATAAACATCTCCAAATATATGTCAGATGACATTGACTCAAGGTGGAGGACCACGTGTGGAAATAAATTCTGGACTATGAGAATATAGCATTCAGCTGCAGATTGCCAAGCACGTAAACCAAAAGTCTCCAAAACGGCAAATTGGTGGAAATCTGCCTACTTATCACATTTAACAATTAAGAGGGTTACGCCTCAGCTTTGTCTCTCATAAGCCAACTCTTGCAGATGGAGTACTGAGAAATAAAATTGTTCACTCAGTTGTGGGTGATGTCCTACTTCCTTCCCCTCATTACTATGCTAATATTGTTTGCTCCTCCCCTATGTTGCTACTTCAGTATGAGTGTGAAGGCAGATAGTGCTAGTGGCAAAGGTGGTTCTAAATCTACTAAGGAATTGAGTATGCTACTAGCTTTTGGATAAACCATGGGTGGATTTAAGTCTTATTTTCCGCTGCTTCCCACTCCTCCCTTTAGAACTGGCATTGATATGTGGCCATCAGATATGGCTCAAGCAAAGGAATGGGGCTTTAGCATCAATATTATGAATTCTCTTTTGGACACTATTAATCAGTCACTATCTACCTCTCCTACTTCATGTTATGTCTAGTTCCATATTTTCAATCAAAAATGCAATTTTATGGTGTTTCTAGCACATAGAACATAAAGTATAAATAAATATTGAATGGCAACACAAAATCCAATTACGAAACCCTTAAATCTGGCTTTTCAATATATTATATTAGTTGAAAAATTACAAAGTCTGATATGCAATACTAAAAAGCAAATTTTCAAAAATTACAATCATAAATGCCTATTCATAGGCTGTTGTACTGTTGTACAGATGGCAGATATTTTGCTGGAAAATTCTAATACATATTGTAGCTCTATGTATATGACAGCAATCTACTTTTTCTGTATATCCCCTAGCACTCTTCATCCTGATGATGGATTACAGAGTGTGATCCGAAACATTGATGTAAAAGAAATAATACAATCAAATCCAGAAGCATAGGCTGTTGTACTGTTGTACAGATGGCAGATATTTTGCTGGAAAATTCTAATACATATTGTAGCTCTATGTATATGACAGCAATCTACTTTTTCTGTATATCCCCTAGCACTCTTCATCCTGATGATGGATTACAGAGTGTGATCCGAAACATTGATGTAAAAGAAATAATACAATCAAATCCAGAAGCAAGAAAAAACAGCATTAATGGATTATGGAAACTTGATGTCATTATGTATTTAGATGTTTATTTCCATCTACAGTAGACAGCTATACCAAACAGGTTCAATATTTTTTGACTACGGGTATGTTTATTTTTTGACTACGGGTATGTTTATATAAGCTACAGAGCAGTGACCTTGCATGGTCTGCTATCTGCTGCAATCAGTATCATGTAATCTCTTTTTGTAAACTATCTTTAATACAGAAAAAAATAGAGGATGAAATTCTCACAGGATGCAACACACAAGAGCTTCTTTCAATTTTGGAGCCTTCTGCCTTCTGTATCTTCAAATCTGCTTTTGCTGTGTCTTCCCCCTTTCTCACGACTTCCTACCTTCCTCTCCTCTTCCACTACTCAAAAATGTTCAAAAAATGGTCATAGATAGCTTCTTGGTGCCCTAAAGCAAAATTTCAAAATTTGCAACTCTTGCCCAAAAATAGCCCAACTTCTGAAAGCCATAACTTTTGATCCAAGCACTTGATTGAGCTTAGTTTTTTTTCTTAAAATGAAAATCTCAATGTGCTCTATGTGCTTGAAATTTGACTTATCCATTTTTCCTGATTTCAAGGCCCCAAGACATCATTTGAAGCCTCAAAAGTTTAAAACCAATTTTAAAGAATTTTTCGGGAAATTTTAAAACTTAAATCTTTAATATCTTCTTACACAGACTTGATCCTGGCTCAAAAATTACCCAAAATGTACAAAATTCAATTTTGGAGCTTTGGTAAAATTTCAAGTCCCTATGTGCTCAAATGAAAACTTACTAAAAATGGAGGCCCTACTAAATTTAGCCCTTTTTGAGAATTTGAAAGTTCTAAACGACCCTTTAGGACTCTTTAATGGAAATAAATTTCATGGGTATTCACGAAACCTAACAAAAATAAAAATAAAACATTTTTTTGGATGATGCGAGATTGCCTTTATACTCTATATGCTCTTGTATCAACTTTCCACCTAAAAGATCAAACTAGTTGACCTAGACCTAAATTGACGCCAAAGCCCAAATTGGAATTCTACATGCTACATCACATGTCGGCCTTATAGACCTTACAAACTTTCCTGTCAGACATTTAGAGCTTCTCCTTCCTTTTGACTTGGCATGTGATGGGCAGCATTCCCACTCCTCAATCTTTGATAGCTCCTTGGCATGCATCGAGTAGAAAAAAGAAGATGGTCATATAAATGGGACAGCTAGTTGAGAAATCAGTGAAATCATATCAACAAAAAGAGGGTGATCTCATACAACATTTGTTATATTTATGGGATATATTAGTAAAAGAACACAAAACATAACAAAAAAGAGGACAAGTTCCACAAGATACAATCTAGAATAAGTTAAAAACTAGTGAACTAGATACGTTCCTCAACCATCTCCCCAAACTCCTCATGCAGAATTATATAATATTAAAAGAATTGTGTGCCAAATGAGACTATGACGCACATTGACAACAAATAAAATCAATCTTACATAGACAAAAGCCAATATGAGAAGAGTAACCAAGCACATATAGGCATCGTACTCCCCAAAAGTAATGCCCTTATACCCTAACAAGAACAGGAAGAGACCACAAGCAGTCAAGAAGTGAAGCAGGAGGTTAGATGATTTCTAAGGCTCATAGAACAAAGGGAGTAGAGGAGATAACTACAATAAGTTACAAAAGAAACCCCAATAGTACAAATCTAACGTCAAAGTCCACCTTGAAGTCGAAGACGATGTCAGAGTGAGTTGTAGTTGTAGTCAGGAAAACAAATATCAAAGAATTTCCTCTAAATATATTCATAGAAAGAAAAAGTAGGAGGAAACGGAAATATGCTTTCATTTACCATACGAAACCTAGGTTGATCTTTCAGACCAAGTTGAAAAGTCAATGCAGCCTCCTCTAAATAAGGGAAGTTGAGAGTTAGAAGACTCCTCCACTAATGGAGAAAGAGAAGAGTATAAGAGCAACCTTCGAGGCATAAAAGAGTTGTCAATCAAAGGAGAAGAAACCAAGCTAAAAAAACCCTAGGGCTAAGGGTGTATAAAAGATAACCTAGAGAACTTGGAGGCAAAACAAGTGCATAGAATGCTGAAGGTGCAAGAAAAGGTAAGGATTCTCGTATGGTTGAGAGTGCATGCGGACCAAAATGTCTGAACCAAAACTTACTGAATAGCAAGTTCCAGGCACTAAGTTTGCATCAAAACAAAACCATGGTGACTCCACCATCAAGCCCCAATTTAGAAAGGCAAAAGTTGCCCATGTTTACAAGCAATGGAATAGAGGATATTGGCTACGGTCTTCTCTAGTCACTCTAAGAGGTATAGCCTTTGATAAATATATAGAAATTGAAAAAAGCTCCCAAAATAAGTGGAAGATATTAAAGGCCTTTGAAGAATAATTCAGACTGCTTTGAGACAACAATGAAATAATAGCAACAATCTATAATACTAAACAAGGTAAACATCAAAATGTAAGAGCTTATAATTGTAGGATGAAAGAATTAATTGTAAAACTAGAAAAGGAACCTACATACGGTGTAAGAAAACGAGGGTTTATTAGAGGCCTTGTTCTTTCGCTAAAAAAAAAATGATAGTTTTGCCCTCATCCTATTGCATAAGTATATAATAAGGCAGTGGATATAGAAAGCAAAGATAAAATATCCTCTAACGCCAAAAAAAGCAGATGAAGATTATGAAAAGGAATAGTACAAGTGTAAAGAAAGTATATGCTTTGGATGATGAAGGAATCGAAGGTGGAGATAAAAACCAGCGAAAAACTAAAAAACTCTAGTGCATTGATTGCAAAAGTGAAGGTCACATCAAAACTATTGTCCCTAGAAACTGTTATGTGACATTTGTTAGGTTTTGGATCATTCAATAAAAGAGTGCCCATACAATTTAAAGAGTGCTCTTTACATAAGTAGAGATCCACTCCACCAATCACACCACCAAAGCTATAGAACAATGCATGCCTAGGTGGCTATCAAATCAAAGAAGAAATAACAATAGATTCAATAATAATAGTGGGGGAGATAGAAGTTGAATAAAGTATGATTCCAAGGGACGACCTACAATTGTTTCCTGCCATTCAACGCCTCCTTTCTTTTTTGATGTTGTGGTACCTCTAGAGATCTCCCCTTCCCCTACTCCTCAGTGATGTCATTCATTTTTTAACTTTGTCATTTAGAAGATGACTTTTCTTTTAGGGGGGTGATGTAGTTAGAATATTTTGGTATTATATTTCACTCAATGTTTATTCTTGATAAGTTTGTTAACTCTTTTATCGACTTTGAAAGTTAAGAGAAAAATAGTTCCTTGGTAGTTACCAATGAACTACCAATGGTTGTGGTTACTTGGCAAATATTAGGGGCAAGGGGGTGTTGTGACCTTTTTACACATCGCCCCATTGCAATCGGAGACCCCCTCTTTCCTACTTTCCGTGTTTTGTTAGTTTAGGATTTTGGCAATTAGACGGCAATTTTGAGCTTTCATGCTCGAGTCTCATTTTTGAAATGATCTTGCCCAAAGGTTTCCCATGTGCCAATTAGGGTTTCGAGTTTTGAAGTCAATAGGATCATATGTTTTAAATGCCCAAATGTTTTCGTGATCCTAAATTTTGCATAAGTTTGAGATTGCAACAAGTTGTAATTTGGGAGTAAAATATGTCTAAGTGTTGCAAGTTGGTGTTATTTTGTGCTACGGCGTCAAGAGTCCTATATAGGAGTCGTATTTTCCACTCCTAGGAGGTTAAGTTAGGTCAAATTCGCATAAGTCCCAATGGACTCCTATTTTCCCTCGTTCAAATCCAGTTAAAATGATGAAAGTCTCGATGCAGAATGATAAAATTTGATAAGTTTTGACTTTTTCAGTGTGAAAAACACCAGTCCCAATGGGAACTTTTCTCCCCCATGAAAATAAGGCATAAAATCAAGTTGTCCAGATGGGAGACGTTTTTCCACCAAGTTTTGAAGGTCAATTGCACTCTATCCCGATGGAAGGCATTTTTCCACCAAGTTATAGGTGTTTTGGGGAAAATCCCAATGCATCCAGATTCTCCACTGCAGATGTCCAGATGGACCACATTTTTCCACTAGGGATGAAAATGACTAAGTTAAGAGCTATATCTTGTCCAAATAGGGATCGATTTTCCCTTGGAGGCTATTTTGACAAGTTTTAATGAGATTTTTGAGTCCAGATGAAGGACGATTTTCCACTGGGGATGCTTTCAAGTCTAGATGAAGGTTGTTTTTCCCCCAAAGCTTTATGTGATGAGTTAAGATGAATTTAAGTGAATTTATTTGTCCTGATAGGGATCGAATTTCCCCAAGTGGCTGGAATTTAATGCAAGTGAAAGATTTTAATGACAAGTGTGCCCCAAATTAATTGTCATAATCATTTAATGATCAAGTGTTAATTCATTTAATATCAAGTTGTGTTATCTCAATGTGAATCGATTCTCCACCGGGTCGATTTGAAGTAATGTTTTTTATCCCACATTGCTTGTGTGATGAACTCTCAAGGCAAAAACATGAATAAATACACCCAGCCAGCATAATATAATTATTATATTGCCTTGATATGACCGTTGAAGCAGCTGATTGAGGGTGCGCTACAGCAGATTGAAGGCGATTTTTTATCCAAGAGTGGAAGTGTGCCATGTTTGAAGCATTTACATTGCTGACTGAGGGGCGCCATAAGTAATTTGGGCGATTTTTATGTTTGGCGCCACCATTGTTGGGACTTGGGAGCTACAATTTTGTGTGGCTCATTGCCTCACATTTGGGGTGCGATTTGTAAACATTTCATTTGGCGCCATTGCTGGTAATGACTACGATTTCACCTAAGTGATTGTTTGGCACCATCGTTGGAGAGCTTTGATATCATTTGGAGGGCACCATTGCTCGTCCTTGCCTGGGACATTGAAATTCCAGATCTGAAGTATTGTTCCCAGCCAAGGCAATTTTGTTTTGGACGCTATTGTTGAGAGATTGAAGGTATTTCGTGAAGACGCCATTGCTGGTATTCTCAGACTGATATATCATTCCCAGCCACTTGTTTGTGCCCAGGAATGGCCATTTTGGAGCTTTGGAAAACAAAACAACTTAAGAGTGAAGGTGTGTCATGGCTGTGACCACTTCCAGCCATTGATAGCAATCATTCTCTGAAAATTTTCGAACTTTTGGAGGACATTTTCAGACCTTTAGAGGGTGTATTCAGACTTCAATATCAAAAAATCAGACTTTAATACACCATTTTCTGAGTATATTCAGACCTGGGTATAAATTTTGAGCTTCAAATACTTAATTTTCTGAGTATACCAGAGTGCCTTCAGACTTATATTTCATGATCAGACCTTAAATAAGTTTGAAAATCAGGGTTTTGTCAGGGTTTTGTACCCTATTTTGATAAAAAAATCATGTTGTTCTCAGAATTTGTTACCAATTGTTGAGATTTCTGATTTTAGGCCATTAAATTTGACAAAATCATTAAAAACCGGAACTTAGGAAATTCTGAAAACAAATTATTCGAATTATTTTTCCATGATATTAACTTCGGGCTTCATACAGGTACCATGTCCAAGACGGGAATAGCAGAATGAAAGAAGAAAATTGAAGATAGTACAAGAGGGATTATATCCGGAGTCGCTGATATCATCCTGATGGAAGAAGGTCACGGATGCGAACATGGAGTACCTAGACATGAAGCAGATGAGACAAAGAATGTTTGGAGTGAAGAATCATCTTCCTTCAACCCTATCGGCTAATATCATGTAGAGTGGAATCTACCAAGCGGCCAGCTTTCCACCATCTATCCAATGCAGTGAGCTTGTTATTGAGTGTGCCAAGCATTATGATCCAAGAACCAGGATGATCAGATCACCCAAGGGGGCAATGCTTGCATACTTAACCGAAGAATCAATTGCGAAAGTGTTTGGAATTCCCAAGAGTGCGGATATGCAAGAGAGGATGAACATTATAGAAGGGTGAGGGATGCTTTCACCATGTACGTCACCAGACTGCTACAAGGTGGGATCCACAAACGGTTGTCCAAGGAGGCAACAAGGCAAATTGAGAAGTAAAAATCATGATATATACAATTTCCTACCTTCACATACCTACAGATACAGGGATTTCGATCCAAACAATACAAGCTTCCTAAGTATCCGACAGATAAGATGATTTTACTTGAGGTAGTGAGACAACTTTTGGAGTATGATTTCCTCCAAAAGGAAAAGCATAGAACAGGTATAACTCTTCCTATTGCACTTGGGAAGACATTGGAGGTATGCCGCACCGCAACCGTAGCAAATTCAGTTATTTAAGAACTAGAGTTCTATCACCTTGGAACCTACAAGAGCAGGGACTGATTTGATCCATTTCAGAATATCGTAAAGATCAAGGGAAGAAGATTTACACATAAAATAGACATCAAGGACTATTAGGCTAATCCCATGGAAGAGCACGCAGTTAGGAAAAGGATGTGGTCTCGTATGTCAGTGGACTTCATGAGGAAGTGCAATCTTTTCTCCATCCCAGATCAGGTTCAAGATGATGATGATCCAGTCTATCTGCAGTACATAAATGAAAAGGACAAAGCTTGTCTTGTTGCCCAGTTGGACGCAACTTGAGTTGGTGGATTTGAATGTGTTAATGAGAGACGTGAATGATTACTCCAAGGAATGGGTGTACAAGTACGTCAATGAGTTAAGGAAGTTGAAGGTCACCTTTACCTATGAGAAGATGAGAAATGAGGAGTCCTCCCTCAATGATGATGAAAGAACAATCAGTGATGTAAGACCACATGATGATGAGGAAAGTCAAGTTCCCAAAAGAAGCAAAGGTATGCCTGGAGAATCACAAGCAAAAGGCAAGGAGACTGTTAGCCAAGAGTCGAGGCAGAAAAAGAACAAGTCTAACACTCCTTTATCCACTATGAGCTCCTCATTAGTGAAGGAGAATGATATGACAGAAGGATGATGAGTCCAGACAAGATTTTGATACGGAAATCCTACCAGAGAACAATCAAGAGTTACATGCTACAGCACAGTCGGCACCACATGATGATGATGGAGAACAGTTGGGATCTCCTACAATCCAATTGGAGGTCAACTTGGGCAACAATGTGGTAGATTTGACTAAGGACAAGGATACAGATGATGATATCGTTTCAGCCTTAAGAAGACTTGATCAGGACATGCGCCTCGAGGATGGGATGGAAATTTCTACTATTCCCGATTGGTTGTTGTAGAATATGGAGAAGAAAATGATAGAGGTACAGCCCGTAGAAGATATTGATGATTTCTTAGCCAGGACTAGCAAAGAAAGGAACAGAAGAAATGTAAGGTATTCTCTACGATTACTAGAGACGAGGCAGGTGTGCGTATTGCACAAGTAGCTGTCCTAACGGATGATAAGACCAGAGATGCTATCACTCCTATGGATTATCAAGTTACCACAATTGACCTTGGAACGACTACACAGAAGCAAGAGTTCCAAGAGTTGAATGATACTGCCAAGGCAATTGAGGCACAATTGAATAGGACAATTGAAAAGAAGGAGATGCTTGAAAATGAGAATAGGAGACTCAAAGAATACATTGAAGGGATGAACTCCCAAAGGCCTGAGGATCCTACTTTTGTCTCACCTATTGCTATTGATCATGGGTTCCCCTTTGACTATGAGGTAGCGAGGAGTACACATCAAGAGGTTGGAAAGTGGATTGAAGATGTTGCGAAACATGCAGATGATTTCCTAGCTCAGTTTGTCCAAGCATTCGATAAGATGGCAATGCTCATATTCAAGATACAGTATTTGGAAGGAGTTTGGGATGATTTCCAACCAGTGTAGGAGAAGACAATTCCTCGCCTCAAAGTGTTGAAGCGAATCTCGATGCCTACGTTGATCCAGGAGGGAGTTGTGCATACAGGTGATGTTTATGATTCTCAAGGATGGTATTGTTCTTTGGCTATGCGGAAGTCTGCTTATGATCATGCAAGACAGGATTGCACAGAGATGGAAGGGTCAATACAAGAGATTCAATCCAAGATCTTTACATCTATTGATGAATTATTGGGAATGGATGTTCATGCTTCCAACAGTTTACACTTAGAAGAATTGAAAGAAAAGATGAAATTTGTTTACTTCAATCAATTAGAATCTTTGAAAAAGAGTCTGATAGATGATTTGGTTTCTCTCGTGATTTACATCCACAATTTGCAAAAGCTTATGCCGGATTGGAAAAGTATCTTTGATGCTTGCTTAGATGCCTTGGATGTGATTGATGTGCAACAAGAAGCTTTACCCAGTGTCACCATGGAGGAACTCAACTCAGTCTTAGCGAGATTCGTGGAGTATGCTGCTAGAGAGAGGGATGCAGGAACAAATCTTTTAGAAGTTTCCTTGCTTGATAACTAGGCGTCATCCTACTGGACCTCTTCTTTTTTGTTGCAAACCCTAACTAAGGTTATTTTAGGGCAGTGTTGGCAAGATCTTGGCGCTTGATTCTAAATGAATATTGGCCATTCATTTCATTTGAGACTCTATAAACCCATTTGCCTCTCATTTGTAAGAGAGATTTTTTAGAATTGTTGTCTACATGCTGCAAATTTGAATACAATCATTGAAGTTTGGTGGTTCTATTTAGATTTTGTATGCATTTGTGGTTCTCATTGTCTCCAAATTTAGATTAAAATTTAGATTAGAAATTAGATTAGAATTTGTTTCAAGTATTTTAGATTGGATGAAACAAGTGTTGAATGTATTTAAATGAAATTTGTATAATCCATACCACTAGCTTCTTGCTGATTGTAAGTTCGCCTTGTGTGGTCAACTGGAATTGAATTGAACTTAACTTCAATTGTTGCAAGTCCATTGGTATGTATTGCCGTGATGGTATTAACGTTGATGGTGATAATTTGAACATCCATAACCTTACCTTAGATGATTGCACTAAGCATGTGTTGAATTGTTCTTCGATGGTGAAACCTTGCCTAGTTGAATTTCATTGAATCATTCACTACATCTTGCATTCTAGGTTTTAGATTAGAATTTCTAAACCCTTATCCCTTTTGCATTTTATTTGAAAATCCTTTGTTAGATTAGATCAAGAGCTATAATTGCAAAATCATTCGAAGTCATTGGCAACTTGTCCTCATTCATGATAAGCTTGACAAATTCGAACAATTGCATAAGTCCCCAAGTGAAAACAGCAAATCACATCAGCCATTGAGTTACCCACAGGTCAAGAACTGACCATAGAAACCTTGGAATCGTCTTAGTTGATCAAATATTTAGCATTTGAGGTGATTTTGCTCAAGAAAGGGTAAAATACTTTGGTATTTTATTCTATGTTCGATTGTGCCTAAAACACACATCAACATGGGGTTATATAGATCACCCGTAGTTAGGGAAAAGACATGTTAGAATTGCTCCCTAAACTACAATTTCATATAAGAGCATACATGAAATGAATAAAAAAAATAGATGATACTATTCTGCAACTCTTGGTATACATCATTTATGTGTTTTAAAATCTACTTACTTTGCAATAGATAGTCATTTTCAATTGAAAAGTAAACACCAAAGACTAGAGTAATTATTATTGAATCCAATATAAGATCAGTTAAATCTTTACAAATAACATGAACATTTTAAGTACTTGCCATGTGATTTATTCACAAATCCATTTTTCAAACTAATTCATCCAATAGAAATTATTTTATGATATTTGCAAAGTCAAAAGCCTAATTATGTATAAACCTATAAAACTTTAGTATTTTGATATACCATAAAAAATCAACTTTTCTTCTCAAGCTGTTGAAAGGGGTCCTAAGGACACAGTCCCTTGGAAAGATCCACCGCCACTATTTTCCTTCTTGTATGAAACATCCAAAAAAGATAACTAGAATACTCAATACTATTAGGAACAAGAAACTTTCAGATCAATTTGGTTACAAATTGAATTCTTTTAAGTTCCGTCATTGGAGATCAACTCAATTACAAGTTACAAAATCAATTACAAGTTACACTCTTTGGAGGCTCATGGTAAGAGATTTACTAGGCTATGAGTCAGATTTTTTGGAGGGTATGAAAAAAGATTCATCTTCATCTATCACATGTATCTAACGTTACATGGATTTTCAGAACAGGTAGCCAAGGGAGCACAAGAGAAAATTTCCAGACAAAGGGACTGCGGACCCAAATTTGGGGATGGCAGGGGCTAGCAATACAAATAATGTAGTACTTGAAAAGTTAGTTATAATAAAATATATAATAATACCAAGTTATCTAAGTTTTCTATGCAAGTTAAATTGTAAATACTAACCTAGTAGACACAAATTATGAATACAATGCATTCAAAATTCCGAATTTCAACACATTGCAAACAAAGAGTTTAATGAGCATAGTTGAAGTTAATAAAGGACACCTTGCAAGGTGATAAATAAGTGGAAAAAAAAGACTTCAGCTGCTGCCTGAGACAAATGTAACTATTACTGAATACTATTTAAGATCAGTTAAAGCTTTACAAAGAATGTAAACACGTTTTGTAATTTCCATGTGATCTATTCTCAAAGCTATTTTAAAAATTAATCCATCCAATAAACATTATTTTATAGTTTGTGCAAAATCAAAAACTATTCATATGCAAGCCTTAAAAAACCTTTGTATTTTGATAAAACATCAACTTCCTTCTAAGTTGTTGAAAGGAGGCCTAAGGAAGCATTCCCTTGGAGAGGACTAGCACTGCCATTTTCATGCTGCTATGGTTGTACAAAACATAAAAAAAAGTAAGCATTTTTTGGGCAACAGTACTCCCAACCATTCCCAAGTTGACCAAAGCAAATGTTTGTCTTTTTAGGGCAATGGATTGCCCCCAGAAATTGCTATATAACTTTTTGGCCCCAGCTGCCTTTGGGACACTCAAGGGATACCAAGCATCCCTAGTCATCTGGCCAAGGGGTCAGCTCACTGTCCCCTATAGGGTGTTATCCCATGCTTGTACAGGAACATCTTGGGGGCATCCACCCTTGCAAACAGCAGTGGGGGTTTTAGGGAGACATTTCATAGCCATCCCCCACATCCTAGGGATTTCCTTGACTTGGAAATGGTTGTGAGGGGGCAATACCTGTGGAACACTATTGAAATCATGCTGGAAATAGATTGAAATTAGTTATGTAGGGCATTGTTTTAAAATTTTGGACTAATATGCACAATTCTTTTTTTTTATGGAGTAGACCTTAGCAAAAATTGTATAATCTCTCTTTTTAAAATATTCCTAAACCTACATTATTTTTATTTTTCTAATTTATACAAAACTGCAATAGCTAAGAAATGCATTATACCAGCTATTTTAACTTGATTAATAAAAGTTGTAATGTCCCATGTCATAACATTCCTAAACCCTACAAAACATTTTTTCTAGTTGATGCAAAACTATAATATATAAGAAAAAATAGAATAGCAGCTCTATTGAACTTCATTAATTTTCAAATATAATAGTTAAGGGAAAGATCTTAAACTCATAAGTGATGATGCAAGGTACTGCAGAAAACCTTCTAAATATTATATTGAGTTTTCATCTTATATTAGGTAGTAATATGCATTCAACAAACTGGATCTGAGCAAGGTATTAGTTAAATGCTAATAAAATGTCAATAGGTTCACCAAACTGAAGTGGTCCACTTACAAATAATGTTGTCAGCAGTACAACTCGGAGCACGTATTAAATAGCATTGAAAAAATTACTATAGGCTGTGATTAACACCTGGAACACATGGTTTGACCGGATATAAGATGGTAGGGCGACTCAGAAATATGTACAGCAACCCCAATACTTATTATAACAGCTGTGATAGCTTGTAGGAGGTACAACAATGTTGAAAGTGGGTATTGATAGGAAAATCAACAGAAGTGATTAATATTTGTTGCCTAGCAGCAAATACATCTGATTCCATAAGATATCATTAATAGAACTCTTCCTTCTAAAAATTTGGATTCATCTGCAAACTTCAACACCACAAAAAATCTCAATAACAAAACTGAAAACTGGAAATGACTTCAATCTTTCAACACAAATGCAAATGCTAAATTGAATCATCTCACTTGGATAAGAGGATTTTGTTCTCCAATACCAGATTGAAACCAAGAGGATTTTCATCCTTCAAATTTCCACACACCAAGGGTTTCATCCTCAAATGGGAAGATGAACACAAGTGCTCAAGCTTCAGAAAAGAATTTAATTGCAATGACAAAACTAGATAAGGCCTTTGATTAATTTTCCATTCTTTTATAAATTCATTTCAGCCCCCCAATTTGGATTTCCTTTTCTCTCCTAAAAACTCCCTCCAAAGCATCTAGAAAACAGTTTTTCAAATAAATATTACACAAGGCCTCATGATGTAATGATATTTAAGTTGTCCTTATAAAATATAATTATTGGCTCCAACTTAAAATAAAATTATTAATTGTTTCCCTAACTTATACCTTAGCCTACACAAAATCAGAAAATAGGTCCCCAATAAATTTTATTTAAAAAGGGGACATGACAAAAATTGTTTTAACCATTAGGAGAACCAATTGTCAAAGCAAAAGAAGCAAAAATGTTGATTTTAATACTTTCAGATTAATATAAACTCAGAAATCAGAATTTAGTTTCTAACTAGATTAATTAGCTGAAAGATTTAGAGATTTCTAGATTTAGGCATAACATAGAAATGAACAAAAATAAGAACAAGACACGGTTACCCTACGAAAACCTCGTAGGAGGAAAACACAAACCAAGCCAAAAAAGATCCTCAGATCTGATTATGGATTATATTCATATAATGATTACAACACTTATCTCAAGTACTTGAAGATGTCTGAGATGTTTGCACTTAGGGCTGATGAAATCTTCACAAGTCTGCACTTTCATAAGCATCAAGTCTGCCCCTTTAACACACCAACCAGCAATCAGGTCCACACCCTAGATCTGCACTTTTATTGCATCTTAAGTCTGCACCTTTGCTTGAGACTGGACTGCAACCTTAACGCCTTGAATCTAAAACAGTCCGCCCTCTTTATGATGGTATTTGCACTTGATATTAGCACCTTTAATGACAGATATAATTCGCAAATATTCCTTCTTCAAACTTCGCATTTAGGCAGATGTATAATTCGCATGGAGAGATCTTGTGTTTAGTGAATAATAATGTGATGTTGTCATTTATTTATATGTGGAGCAAGATCTTAGTTAGGTCGGATTTTGCTTTATAATTAACTTTTATTTATTAATTTCCTTTTAAGCGAATTGCCTTGATAGAATAGGGTCAACCCTATTTTATGGGAGCGCGTTTGATTGTGGCGTGAGGAATTAGGGAGTGCCATGAGAGATAGGGCCCAGCCCTACACGTTGAAGGAGGGGCCAGCCCTTTGGGCGGATTCCAATGTTGCCTAAGGCAATTGGAATCCGCCATTCCTTCCTAATTATAATCAACACTCCCTCTTAATTAGGGAGGAGAAACATAACCATAATCTTCCATCTTGAACACAAGCAAAGAATGGATTACATAATCAGAATATTGTAGTCTTCCATCTTGCACACAAGCATATAATGGAACTACATAACATAATCTTCCAACTCGCACACAAGCATAGACTAGATCCAGCTTACATTGCCCATAGAGGGTGGAAAGGATATTTTCTACCATCTTACATTGCCCGCAAAGGATGGTTAACAATTACTCTTCTCCCTAAGAAGATTACAATACCACCTTATATTGCCCGCAAAGGGTGGTTTGATACAACACAATGTATCCCTAAGGTTGAGACTCCCTCTCAATCAGGGTTTCATTTTCCAAAACACCAAGTCTGTCTCTGAAGTACACAAACTTCACTTTTGACAGAGGCTTGGTAAGAATATTTGCAGCCTGCTCATCAGTGCTAACATACTTCAACTGAATGGCGTCTCTTTGCACCATATCTTGAATGAAGTGATAATGAGTTTCCACATGTTTTGACCTGTCATGAAACACTCGATTGATAGACATTTTGATACAACTCTGATTATCACAATGAATAATTGTAGGATCCCAAGGCTGACCAAACAGCCGAGCAAGAAGCTTACGAAGCCACACTGCTTCTCTAGAAGCTACGCTTGCTGCAATATACTCAGCTTCGGCAGTACTTAGTGCAAATGAAGATTGTTTTTTGCAAGCCCAAGAGATCACTGCGGATCTTAAGCTGAAACAAATGCCGGAAGTGCTTTTCCTGTCTTTGACACTTCCAGCCCAATGTGCATCTGAATAACCTTCCAAGGTTATTGAAGTGTTAAGTGGATACTTCAACCCATAACCAGTTGTGCCTCGCAAGTATCTTAGGATGTGTTTGGCTGCAACAAGATGAACATGTTTGGGCATTCTCATGAACTGGCTAAGAGCATTCACTGCAAAGCATATGTCTAGTCTAGTGTTAACTAGATATATCAATGATCCAATCAACTGCGTGTACTCCGATGGATCTGCAAAATCAGAATTAGCTACAAAAACACTTAACTTCTATTAAGTTAGATTCCATAGGAGTAGACATAGGTTTACAATCCATCATTCTAAATCTTTTCAAAATATCAATAATATACTTTCCTTGACTTAGAAAAATTTCGTTAGATCTTTGCCATACTTCTAGACCTAGAAAATAATCCATTAGACCTAAGTCCTTCATTTCAAATTTTGAAGCTAGTTATTTTTTACATCTAATGATAAGTTCATCTTTACCAGTAAGAAATAAATCATCCACATATAGAACTAGAATTAGCATTTCATCATTGGATAACTTAAAGTAGATGTTAGAGTCAGCATCATTTTTACAAAATCCTAAACTTAACAAGTATTTATCAATTCTTTCATACCAAGCACGAGGGGCATGTTTGAGGCCATACAGGACTTTCTTCAATCTGCACACATGAGTTACTCTATCCTGAATCTCATAACCCTCAGGTTGTTCAATATAGACTTCTTCCTCAATGACACCATCAAGGAAAGCAGTATTAACATCCATTTGATGTAGCTTCCAACCTCTAGCAACAACAATAGCTATTATAGTTCTAATAGAGGTATATCTAGCAATAGGAGCAAATGTTTCTTCATTATCTATGCCTTCCTTTTGAGAAAAACCATGAGCTACAAATCTAGCCTTATATTTTTCAATACTACCATCAAGATTATGTTTAATTTTAAATAACCATTTAGAGGAAACAACAAATTTACCTTTGAGTCTGGGCACAATGTCCCAAACATCATTCTTGATGATTGACTGATACTCTTCATCCATAGCAAGCTTCCAGGCATGATGGTTCAAGGCTTCTTCAACATTGCAAGGTTCAAATTCAATGAGATTGCACATCAATGCAACGTAGTTGGAGAATACTTGAGGTCTCTTGGTTTCTCGGAAAGTGCCACTAGGAGAAGCAAATCTTTCGGCTTCTTGAATGGTGTTTCTTACCCAAAGTGGCCTCTTTTTGGTAACAACAATGTCACTAGGTATGTCAGTGGGATTCATAGGTTCTGGTGGATCATTATGTTCTTCTTGAGGTGGAGGTTCAACAAGCTCCCTCTGAATCTCGGGGTTAGTATCAACATTCATATCTTGATTGTCATTAGCTTCTTCAATAACAGAAAAACCTTTTGATTTCTTAAAAGCAATATCTTCTTCAATAACAGAAAAACCTTTTGATTTCTTAAAAGCAATATCTTCTTCAAAAGTAACGTCCCTACTTACCTCAACATACCTTTGACCTGGAATATAGATCCTGAAGGCCTTGGAGGATTCACTGTATCCGACTAGCATGCCTTTCTTCCTGGAGGGCTCCAACTTGGTTCGCTTTTCCTTGGGCACATGAACATAAACAGGACTTCCAAAAATTTTGAAGTGACTGATGTCCGGTTTGGATCCTGTGAAAGCTTCTTCAGGAGTCATGTTCTTTAGAACACGGTGAGGACATCTATTTTGAATATATACCGTTGTTCTAGAAGCCTCGACCCATAGAAAGGTCTGCAAATCTTGATCATGAATCATAGCCTTTGCAGCCTCAACAATAGTTCTATTCTTCCTTTCAGCAACCCCATTTTGCTGAGGATTGTATGGAACACAAAACTCCCTCTTAATTCCTGACTCAACACAAAAATCATAAAAGCTACCGGAGGTACTCACCTCCATTGTCAAATCTTAAACATTTAATTCTTTTACCAGAGTTTACTTAAGACTTCATCAGATTCTTTAGATTTCAGGAAGTAGATTCAAGTTTTCCTAGAGAAATCATCTATGAAGATTACATAATAAAGAAATCCACTAGGAGATGCTATAGACATAGGACCACATAAATCAGAGTGAACAAGTTCTAGTTTATCTTTAGCTTTATTTTCACTTTTATGAAAAGGGATTTTAACATTTTTACCTATAGCACAACCTTTGCAAGTATTATCATGAATTTGACTGAGTTTAGGCATATCTTTGACTAACTTTTCAAGAGAGGGAAGTGCTTGATAGTGTAAGTGTCCAAGTCTCCTATGCCATAGCTCACAGGATTCGGGAGCCTCATTAATGAGGGCTTGAATAGGGTTAGTAGAGAGCTTATATAAACTATCATATCTATTACCAATTACACGAACAGATTTAAAACTAGATTTCTTACGCCAAGCAAGTACTTTTCCCTTAAAAAATGCAATTTGATAACCTTTATCTTTTAGAGCAGAAAAGAAAATTAAGTTTCTTTTAATTTCAGGAACAAACAAGATGTCACTCAGGTGAAGTGAAATACCAGAGTCTAAATTTAAAGTAGTGCCAGAACCTCTTACCGAATATTGAGCATCATCACCAATTACCACGTGAAGACTGGTATCCTTTTCTACTAAGCCTGACAAATGATCACGGTAGCCTATGATGTGTCTGGAAGCACCACTGTCAATCAACCATGTATTACTATTTGTATGTATGCTGTTTGACAAGGCAGAGATGAATAAAAATTCATCATTTTGTTCTGAGACTTCATTTAGGTTGGCTTATCTTTGAGTAGGATCATTCTGACATTCTTTAGCATAGTGACCAAATTTGTCACATCTGAAACATCGAACGAGAGATATCTCTTGGTTTCTTCCAAGAATGTTGAGAACTAGGTGGTCTGAATTCTCTATTTCTCTTTGGATAATGTTTCTTCCAATTTCCATCTTTCTTACATTGGGCTGCAAGCATGTGTTGATCATCTACATGAGGACTTTTGAGTTGCCCCCTTGTGATAAGGCGTGACTCTTTTTGAATGCAATCATTTTTAAGGCGATCAAGAGTAGGTAACTCAGTTCTACCACTTATGGTTTGAATAAAAGATTCTCATGAGTGTGGTAAACCATTTAGGGCAATCATAACAAGGTGCTTGTTTTCCATGTTATGTCCAATTGAACCTAGCTGATTCTTTAGTTCTGAAATTCTCATAAAATAAGAACTAACAGAATCTTCTTTTGACATTTTGGTATTAAGTAATTGTTGTCTTAAAGTAATTGCCCTACTGAGATTGTTAATTTCATAGGTACCTTGTAGATGACTGAACATTTCCCTTGCAGTAGTAAATGAGGCAATAGAGGTGACTAGGTGGTCTTTAACTAAATCAATGAGAAGCTTTCTAGCCTTGACAGCATCCTTTTTGAATTGTTTTAGCTCAGCTGCATTCGTAGGTTCAGTTAGCTCTTTCGCTTCTATGAAGTGAAGAAGATCTTCTTCCTCTAGAGCCAACATGATTCGAACCTTCCATGTAACAAAATTAAGATTTCCATCAAGCTTGTCTTCAACTTTCAGCCCAATTGACCTGACCTGTGAATGAGACAACAATCTGGAAATAAACGAGTACTAAATTCTGAAATTTGAAAGTTGATCTAGCCTATATCTCTGATACCATGTTGATTTTAATACTTTCAGATTAATATAAACTCAAAAATCAAAATTTAGTTTCTAACTAGATTGATTAGCTGAAAGATTTAGAGATTTCTAGATTTAGGCATAACATAGAAATGAACAAAAATAAGAACCAGACACGGTTACCCTACGAAAACCTCCTAGGAGGAAAAAAAAACCCAGCCAGAAAGGACCCTTAGATCTGATTATGGATTATATTCATATAATGATTACAACACTTATCTCAAGTACTTCAAGATGTCTGAGATGTTTGAACTTGGGGCTGATGAAATCTTCACAAGTCTGCACTTTCATAAGCATCAAGTCTGCCCCTTTAACACACCAACCAGCAATCAGGTCCACACCCAAGATCTGCACTTTTATTGCATCTTAAGTCTGCACCTTTGCTTGAGACTGGACTACAACCTTAGTGCCTTGAATCTAGAACAGTTCACCCTCCTTATGATGGTATTTGCACTTGATATTAGCACCTTTAATGACAGATATAATTTGCAAATATTCCTTCTTCAAACTTCGTATTTAGGCAAATGTATAATTCACATGGAGAGATCTTGTGTTTAGTGAATAATAATGTGAAGTTGTCATCTATTTATATGTGGAGCAAGATCTTAGTTAGGTCGTCTTTTGCTTTATAATTAAATTTAATTTATTAATTTCCTTTTGAGCGAATTGCCTTGATAGAATAGGGTCGGCCCTATTTTATGGGAGCACGTTTGAGTGTGGCGTGAGGAATTAGGGAGTGCCATGAGAGATAGGGCCCAGCCCTACACGTTGAAGGAGGGGCCAGCCCTTTGGGCGGATTCCAATGTTGCCTAAGGCAATTGGAATCCGCCATTTCTTCCTACTTACAATCAACAAAAAAGAGCTCTAAAAATTTAATCCAATGAAGGGGTTAAGACACAACAGAGTTAGGCCCAAAACAATCCTCAAGTTTGAGGACAAATATAATGCACGTTAGGATCCTACAATAGTTCTCACTACTATTTTCTTTACCTATGTGAAACAAAACAATATCGTAATGTTAAACAAAAGTATTTTGTTAAAATGTTGTAAATCAAATGCATCGAAAATGGCATGTGATATCATCCTAGATTGACTTTTACTTATGAAATCCTTGTAAAGATTTTAAGGAACCAATGTTCTGTAATGAGAAAGGACGATCCACATAGCTCATTTCCATTCTATTTTATTTAATAGAATGTGCTAATCTCATTTTAGTCAAATAGTCAAATGTCTCAATCTTACAAATTTTTCATTACTTTTAAATTCACCGCATGTTTCTAGTAATCGTCATTTTTGCATTTTCCCTTGACATTCAGCAGTCCTTCAAGACATTAGATATAAATCAAGTTGACAAAGACATTGTTGTGACCATTTCACACATCGCCCCATCGCAAATGGGGACCCCCTCTTTTTGCTCGCCTTTTGCTTCGTTTTTTTAGGATTTTGTTAGTCAGTTAGTTGTCTGGATTTAGGGTCAAGCCTTAGGGTTTTTATTTTTGTCTTTTCAGGCCAAAATCCAGTCGTTTTTGAGAGCTTTTGAGCTTCCTTTTCTAGGATGCAAATTTTGAATGCAATGAATTCGCCAGAATGGTTTAATGTTCAATTGGAATGTTGATGCAGAGCTTAAATTTGTCTAAGTGTTGAGAGTGAAGTGTGGATGCAAATTTTGAATGCAATGAATTCGCCAGAATGGTTTAATGTTCAATTGGAATGTTGATGCAGAGCTTAAATTTGTCTAAGTGTTGAGAGTGAAGTGTGAATTTTTGTCCGATTGAATATTTTGACTAAATTTTGACTTTTTTGATTTTTGGTCCTGGGCATTGGAAATGATTTGTTTTTGCCTTGTGAAGTGTTAAAATGTGAAAAATCATGTTATTTTGGCCTGTAGGAGCAAAATCGCTCCTGTCCCTCAGTGAAGGACGAGAGCTCATTTTCAAATATCTCACTATTCCTGCAGAGTCAAGACGAATTTCAAATTGGAAGTGATGGAGAACGGCGAGATCTTTCCATTGAATATAAATTGAAGATTTTCATGAGCACCAAAATGCCTCCAGGGGAAAAATCGCTCCTGTCCCTCAGTGAAGGACCGGAGCTACAAATCAAATTTTGCCTTGTCCTTGCAAGATTTCGTTGACTTGATGATTTGAAGAGGTCCAAAGGAAGATGCTTTACCAAATGAATATAATTTGAAGTGCTATCACAAAGGAGAATGGTCCAGAATGCAAAGTTCGCTCCTGTCCCTCTCCAAGGGACCAGGGCGAAGTACCTTATAGCTCCTGTCCCTCTCCCAGGGACCAGAGCGATGTCCTTCATTGGGCAAAATCCAGGCAAAAATCAAGACAAGTTTACGTCCAAAGGCAAGGAAGAGCGTGAGATGAACTCATTGAATACAAATTGAAGATTTTTAAACGTCCACAAGGGTCCCAAAATGCCCAGTTCGCTCCTGTCCCTCAGGAAGGGACCAGAGCGATTTTTGTTATAATTGATTTTCTTGCCAAGTTGCAGACGATATCAAGGCATGGATGAATGGGGTAGAGCATGACGAATCCGTTGAATATAAATTTGGGACCTGACAAAATGAAATGAAGGCCACAAGAGATGGATCGCTCCTGTCCCTCTCCAAGGGACCAGGGCGATGTTGGATATATTGGCCATTTCATGCAAGATTTACGTAAGATCAAGGGTTTGTAAGGTCTTAGAGGGTCCATGGCATGATTAGAGGGTGATACACAAAGATTTTGAACGTAAAATAATCATCAAGTTGAACATAGAGACCATATCGCTCCTGTCCCTCTCCAAGGGACCAGGGCGATTTGCTTTGGACTCTTCATTTTGTTTCAAATGCGTACTAAGTCAAAACTCCACAAGATCATACAAGGTTCGAGACATCGTTTGAAGATCACATGCAAGAATTTTGAACGTCCAAACGTTGCTAATCAAGTTAAAGAGCTCATATCGCTCCTGTCCTTTGGACAAGGACCAAGGCGATCCCATCAAAAACACTCATATTCCTTCACAGTCAAGGCAAGGCGAGGATGAACAAGGTAAAGGACGGCGTTTGGAAGACATCACAACGAAGATTGAAGTTTAAAGTTGCCAAGATTAAGGAGAAAGACATGGATCGCTCCTGTCCCTCTCCAAGGGACAAGGGCGATGATCCTCTAAAATGTCCGAACACTTCACGAAAACAAATGGAACAAGCGTAGAAGAAACGAGCAATGAAGTTATTCGCCCTACAATGAAAGTTCGAGGATCAAAGATGCATATTGAACGTGAAAACATTGAGATCGCTCCTATCCTTTGGACAAGGACCAGGGCGATGAACACCCAAAGGCACTTATGCGCACATGAAAGGCAATCAAATTCGAAGGACCCATCAAAATGATCGATATTGAACATAGAAAGGAAGGAGATGAACGTTGAAAACATGACAAAATCATGGATCGCTCCTGTCCCTCTCCAAGGGACCAGGGCGATGAGGTACGTCCCTTTCATTTTCATAATTTTGGCGCCAAATAAACATTTCAAATTTCCCTTAAATGCTAAGTTCGATAAAATTGAAAATCCTATTTAAATTAGCATTTAATATGGCGTTGATCATTTATTAATTATTTTGCCTTTATTAAAAAATCGAAATTTATAAATTAAAACGAAAGGCATTTAATTAATCATTAATTAATTAATAAAAAATCGAATTGGAGCGCTCATATATGGAGGTCGGCCTTGTTATTTAATTAAAAAATCATTTAAAAATCATTTTAAAAAATTGTTTTATCTCCAAGTCGGCCCTAGTAAATGGAGAGATGCAAGCGCTATATATAGGGGGGTGAAAACTATTATTTTCATATCATTATTTTATCCTTCTACATGCGAATTGAGGAAAGCGAAGATAGTGCGAAGTGTGTTTGAAGAGGTGCGAATTCCATTCAAATCCAAGGTGGTGCTATTACATCAAAGGTGGTGCGATACTTCATTTGAGCGAATTTGAAGACCACGCCAAAGGTGAACTTGAAGATCACGTTCAATCCAAAGGTGGCGAAGTTGATCTTTTGAGGAGATAACTTTGAAGATCATTTATACATCAATTTTGCCTAGGCGAATTTTATCTTTTTGCATTCTAGAACTAGCTCTCTATTGAGGTATGGCGATTTGATTTTATTGCTTTTATTCATTCATCGTCATATTTTAAATTTTGAAGTTTTGAATTTTGGTTCTCTTAGCTCAATCGTTGTTTTTTAGGAAATGATAACTCTAGAGACTTATCATGACGTTTCCTAAAAACTTATCTCTCTAATCTATGTTATTTATTGCAAAATCAAGTTCTTATAATGAAATGGTGTGTAGGTATGGCGACTCCGAAGACGGGAGCATCCACCAGCCGTTCAGCTCTCATGAAAGAAGATCAGAAGACCGAAGAAGTGGAGACCAAGATCGTATCGAAGTGGAGCAACATTGGAGATACAAACTTGGGGAACTTTAGCACGAAGAAGTTTCGAGAGGTCCCTTACATTGGCAAGCCATCACCTGTCGCCCGGAGAATAATAGAGAGTGGCATCATCAAGGCGGCCGGTTTTCCTCCAGCTATTCAGTGCCACGAGTTGATGATCGAGTGTGCCCGTCACTACAATCCACAGTCCAGGACAATTGTGTCCAATGAGGGAAACATTTTGGCGTACCTTTCAGAGGAAGCTATAAGTGAAGCTTTCCATATTCCAGAGCACAGGGACATGATATACAAGAGCATTGAAGGAGCCAGATCAGTGTACGATGATGATCCAGATGCTTGCTTAAGCATAATCAATAAGAACTGGCTACTCAAGAGTCGTCCCCGTCTAAGCAAGGTACCGAACACACCGCACAGGATTGATTTCCAGGAGGAGTACAGAGATTTGATTACTATGCTCAACCGAGTTACAGGAGCACCTCATGCCTTCTATTTTGAGAAGTGGATGTTTTACTTCATCCAGGTGATTGTTCAAGGAAAGGGTACAATACATTGGGCTAGGATAATTAGCCATTGCTTAGACGTACAGTTGAGGAGACTCAGGGCTACTAAGTCCTTCCACATGAGTTCATACGTCATCTATGCTTTGATCAGGAGTGTTGAGTACGCAGGACTACCTCACAGAGGAGTGATTGGAAGAGGACCCGGCGAGGTCAGAGCTTGTGAATCCTATACCTACTTGCATCATCCGCCAGGGAAAAACTACAAGTTAGTCAATGATACCTTCACGATGAACATCACGAGGACGTTGCAAGGAGGGATTCACAATAGATTATCTCAGGACGCCCAGGAATTCATCAAGAGGTACGGTGCTTGGTTCATTCAGTTTCCCAAGTTCACTTACATTAGAGTGCATGGATGTCCTTTACCACCATACATGTTGCCGAGGTATCCGACAAACAGAATTGTGTTACTTGAAGTAACAAGGCAGTTGGCAGCATATGTGAAGGCATTCAGACACAGACATCAGAATGGAGTCCAAGTACCTATTATTTTGGGTAATTCAATTGAGGTATGTCCTAATGTCTTAGCCATGGATGACGCAGAGAAGGAGTTAGCCTTGTATTCTTTTTCATCTTTTGCTTGGAGAGAGAGTTTTGATCCACATGGACATTTAGAGGAGACGGTCGGTAGAAGATTTAGACATGAGCATCAAATTGAAGATTTTATGATGAACCTCCTAGATGATCTTGAAGTGAAACGAAAGATACATTCTAGATTGCCTTTGGATTTCATCAGGAAATGCAGGATTTACAGAGTGGCCGACCAAGCTCAGGACAATGGCAGGCATATCCAGTCTTCCTATGATAGAGAAAGCAAAACAATAAGGTTGGATTGGAATGAGCCCGAGGTCGTGGATTTAGACGCTTTGATGGCACCAGTTTTGTCTTGTACTCGCAGATGGGTAGACGTTCAGCATCAGAAGTTGAGAGAACAAGGCATAGCTATGTCTTTTACTTTGGAAGAGAAACCAGCCGAAGGTGGAGCAAGTGTGAGTGAAGGCAATCCTAATCCTAGAAATTCGGGTGAAGGTAACCTTCGATGTGCCAGTGAGGGTAATCTCCATCCGAGAGGTTCGAAGAGAAAAGAAAGGTCAGAAAAGAAAGAGTCTTTCAAGAAAAAGCAAGGTGCCAACAAAGATCAAACACCAGGTACTTCTTCCAGACCAGAGGATAGAACAATTCGAGTGGAAGAGTCCATGGAGTCTATGGTACAGAATGACAGGCAGGAGGAAGGACAGGCACAGCATGTTTCATCGAATGGATCTCTCCAAGACTATGATTTAGATGAAGATAATGAAATGACATCTCCTCCCAGACAAGAAGAAATAGTACATAAAGAAATTCAAGTTCAAGAAACAAGATCGAATATTCCAGATTGGTTGAAGGAAAGATTAACCAAGGTGATCGTAGTAGAGGACGAGGACAGTGCAATTGATTTAGAGAGCCTTGTTGGACGTTCACATGTGATAACAGAGAAGAAGAAGGCTACAAAGATGTCCAAGATGATTCGAGATGAGACTGGATCCAGAAAACTGCAGATAGCTACACCGGCAGCAGACAAATATGAGGGTGAGATCCTAGCAGAGGATTATGATATACAGACTATTGAGTTAGGACCATCCACAGCAGAGCAAACAATGGATGATGCTATCGACACATTTGAGGCATTGAAGGACAAGCTTAGAGAAGAAGTGGAAAAGAATAGAAAGCTTGAGAGAGAGGTCGGTGCATGGAGGACATATTTCAGTCACATCAATGAACCTTTGGGACGTCAGGATCCAGTTAGATCACCAGTGCAGGCATTGCCCCTTCAATCGATCAATGAAGCAGAAAGATTCAGGAACCTGGTCCAGCGTACATGTAGTTGGATGGATAGATCTCATACAGTGGCCATAGAGTTTGTTACAAGGTTGACGAAGATCATTCATCAGGCTATCCAAGTTCTTGAGATAATCCACAGATTGATGGTAACAGTAGCTGCATTTGCCCATACCAAGGACGTTATCATCCCTGTCTTGAAAGTAATAAGACATACATCCAGAAGAATTTTAGCGCAGGAGAGGATCTTGGAGGGTGATTCTCACAGTTTATTTCAGTGGTCAACCTTACTCCATATAAAGAGTGTTCTCTTCGAGGATATCAGTGTTAGATGTGGCCAACTTGAGGAAGTGATCAATCCGATCCAGGACAGAGTATTTGAGGTACTTCGTACCATTCTTGGCAGAAGGATCGAGGTCGAGACAGATGTGGATATGCAAGAATTTGAGGATAGAATCAAGATCATCTTTCGCAAGGACGTAGATGTTACAGATGAGCAGTATGATCAGATGTTTGCCAACATGCTCCTGATTGATAGAACGAAGGAACTTGAACCTACTTGGGACGCAGCTCTTCTAGATGCATTCGATCAGGTCATCCACTTAGAAGAGAGTATCAAGAATCTTCCCGAGATTCCAATCACAGAAATCGAAGGAATCGTGACAAAATTCATTGCATATGCTAAGAAAGAAAATTGGAAAGGGAATAAGATTCTAGATGAAAGGTTGTTACAGATGACATGACATCTTATTTCTCATTGGTTGATACCTCCTAGGTTTTTGTGCCGAATTTAATATTTGGCTATGTATTTAATATTGTTCAGTAAAAAGGAGGTCATTTGTAACAAACCCTAATTAGGGTTTAGGTGTCATGATCTTGTCCGTTGATTTACTTTCAATCTGGACCTTTCATTGTAACTGGGGATGCTATTTATACCCCCATTTTTCATTTCATTGGGTAATAGATAATAGAGTAATAGTCAGATAATAGTCAATAGTTGATGTAAGAGAGATTAGAGTTAGAAGCAATTTTATTTTGTAGCAAGATTGAGTCTTGAAGAGAGAAATTCAAGCAATTGTTGTACATGATGACTTGGAAATCAATAAAATATTGAAGTTATGGTGTTTTGTTGCAAATTTCTTGAGTTATCTTCATGGTTGTTTGATACACTTGAATCGTGCTCAATCGAAGTAGTTTGTTAATTTGAAAGACTAAGTGTGAGATTTGATATTTGGTAGGATTCGTAATCCAAACCACTCGCTTCTTGCTGATTGTAGGAACGCCTTGAGTGGTCGACTGGAGAACACTTTGAGTCCTTAATCTTCAATTATCATTGTGTCTTGGATATGTACCTTCGTAGTAGTGTCCTTGATCTTTGATGCATTGAATACCATTATATTACCTTAGAAGATCGCACTAATTTCAATTGAGTTGTTATCTTATGGCAAAATTGAAGTTGGTTGAGTCTTGCCAAATCTCGTCCATACTAAGTCATTCATAGGGTTAGGCTAGATTAGACCTCTTTAAACCCTATCTTTTGCTATTTTTTGAAAGTTCCTTTTAGTTTAGTAAAATCTTCGAGCTTTAGAATGCGTAAGACCCCTTGGAGGAAACAGCAAATCACATCATACCACTAAAAAAGCTTGTCCACACGTAGAGACCCTACTAAAAGAACCTTGGAGTCTACCTAACTGATCCTTTTTGCAGATCTTCAGCAGTTAGAGACTATTTTCTCAAGAGAGGATAAGATGCCTATTGGTATTTTATTCTGTGTATGATTGTGTATAAAATACACGTCAACAGACATGAAATAGAAGTTTCTTCAGTTCATCCATCAACAGATACCCTTTGTTAAAATGTGATTTCCACTAAAATCATGTTCTAGGATATAAGCATGTTTACTTTTTGATAATACATCTATATCGCAGGCATTATAGCACTTAAGTTGGGATATTTTGCAAAACGATGAAAGAAGCAGAAAAGAAACACTAGATACATACCTTCTTGAGTTCAAGTTGTTTATCATCTGTAATTTTCTTGCGACATATCAGCCTCAAAACAACACCAGGATTCAAATTATCCTCAACCTACATTAGTAAAATGTTCTAAGTTAACTTCTCATATCACTACGAACCAAGCATTAGATTATATCAAGACTGCAACAGCATAATAATTAAATAATTGTTGCTCTAAAGCACCTCTTTTTCAGCAAAATATTTCCATGGCTAGTACAATGAAGATATAATTACCTCAATAACATACACAACTTTCTCTTTTAATGTTGATGAGGCCAAACCTGCAATGCTCCTTTCTTTAAGGGCTTCAAAAATATCTTTTGGAATGTGTGTATCAAATGTTTTCTTCAATGGATCTTGAAGACCTCTTTCACCTTTCAATTTTTTCTTCAGGATGTCTGAGCTGAGACATCCATTCCATGCGAACCCACCACATCATCACAATGATTAGTGATAAAATTAAAATCTAAGCTGCACCATACTTGCATTCACATATTTCAATATAATTAAGATTCTTAAGCAATATGTTGTATATTATAATACTTCTCGTGCATGGCCAAAATTAAAGTATTAAAATCTCTTAAGTTTTGGACCACCTACTAAAAACCCTTTTAGCAGTATAGATGACAATCCATTAGCTCCTTAATCTATATCTTTTGCTTTTGATGAAAAAACATCAACAATCTAAAAGAGTATTATTAAATTGTTTCTATCAAAAATTACACTATTACCAGGAACAAATATAAGCATCAAGCATATTATGGTGCTAGGACATGTATGATCAAACCTCAAAGCATATTAATGATTCAAGTCTTTTGTTTGCTGAGCTTTCAAACTTGGCCATCCCATCATATTGCTTCTCTTTGATCCTCGAAAGTATAATCCTTTGCAATCCAAATGTTTCTAAGTCTCTCAACACCAAAGTTTCAAGCATCTCTTATCTAGCATACCATCTCCATTGTTTCTCCAAAACTCCAAAATCCAACCATGTGGCTTAAATACTTTGCAACACCATACTATTGGACTTGTCCTTCCCTTTGTAATATTTGTTTAACATCCCCAAGCCCCAATCCTCAAAATTCCTAAATAAAACACTTTGACTATTTTATTCTTGCAAGACTTTCAGACTTCCTCATCCCTCCATGCCTTCCACTCATCCTTGTCAGGCCATCAAAGTAACCTTTCCATATTCACTCCATAATCTTGGTCTTTGTTACCAAAATTTGCCTTAGTCTTTTGGAAAGAGAAATTGGACCATCCTTGAACAAAGTACTCCGTTTGCTTCTTCCCGAAATCCTCGACTCCCACTTCAAAATTCCTCTAAGTCTTTAGTAGTCGGAGTTGCAGCCTTCCCTTAATCAGGTACTTGTTCCCTGTCACCCCTAACACTCTGATCAATTGCCCTCTGAAAGTTTCCCAAGTATCTTTTTCAGACTTTCGGATTTGGTCATACTTCTGTCCCTTCCTCGACTCCCCAAAGCTTATTTCAAATGCAAAACTTTTCTAAGTGTTCTTTGTCAGATTTGTCAGACTTCCCTTCATCCCGATACCTATACCAAAGTAGGAAGCAGCTATCCAGCAATCAGAATGCACCTTTAATCATATTTGACCATATTTTTTAATTAATTTGATTTAATCAGAACACTGCTTTTTAATTTTTAATTGATTAATAAATAAGATCAAAAGTGCATTCTAATTGCTAGATAGACAACAAGTACCAAAGTATGCCCTACTCTCAAACACGTGACAATCTAAAATCTTTGTATAGGCAAAGAAACCATCCTTAGAGTCAAAACTTTAGCCAATTCAGGATGTATTAATAAGTCGGTCATTTTTGGGCATGCTAAAATTATTTTAAGTATTAGTATAATGTTGTCTGAATTCTCATACAAAAATGCATATATAAAGTGCATTGGCACATGAGCATATGTAATTGATTATTCTTCTTAACAACAAAACCTAATGCTAACAGGACTTAACAATTTTGTTTTGCACAGGAAGGGGGCAAAGAAGATGAGTTTAATTTCAGATGTCCTATTTATTATGAAATCTGAGGCCAGTATCATTCCTTACATAGAGATTCTTTAGACTCCCTCTCCTCATTCATACATAATTCTGATAGGCAATGATTAGCTCTTTACAGCCAGAAGATTGTCATTGTTACAAATTGAATACTTCAGGGAACATCTATAGCTACTACATTGACCAGTTCCTTCTATCAGCCTATTACTAGAATTGGCAATATCACACACCCATTTGACGAAGTTGGTTGACATAGGAATATGTACAACAACATCCTCCTATGTGAGCTGCTCATACCAGGAATCTGGTACCTACCTCTACTTAACTTTGAGCACATTTTAGTTCCCTTCATCCACAACCCAACCAATTAGGATGGACACCTATCACTAGTTTGTTCCCTCCGAGGAGTCCTCAGTCCTGTGTATTCCCCTTTAAGCATTATCATATCCTGGATGGCCCCCTTTACAATGATATAGATGATGTTACCATCCCTTTTATTCCACATGATGATGACAGGCCCTCTACTTCAATATCTGATAGTGATGTTTGATTGCATGGATCCCCACTCCGGATCTTCAACCTAGGCCTCCACTGATTCTTTTAACTTTATAATCTTGATTGATGTGCTCTATTTTAGGTGGTTCATTGGTTTGTCTTTTAGTCAGCTTTTATGTTAGGATTTCCTCTATCCTAAGTCTTTGTTACTGTAACTAGGTGTCTTTTGGAGTTCCATTGGCCCATTTTGGTCACCAGTGCACATGAAAACATTTCTTCTTAAGAATTTACAAATAGGTCACTCAACATTTTTTTTTCCTATTCTTTTTAAGTGAATTTTATTCAGAGTTGTTACAATAAGAAAGGATATTAGTAAGCTTTTATAAGCTAAAACCCAATATTTTGCCCTTTAGAGTAGATTTATATTTTAGGCAAGCCTTAAAAATTCTGTCTAATTGGAAAGGAAAACAACATATGCAAAACAAATGAAAGCACCATTGCAGAATTGAAGGATATTTATGCAAAATTCTAGTGAAGAGAAAAAAATGTGTACCCATGAAACAATATTTTCCCAAATCGAGCTGAAATTGATGGCTTTGACATTTTGACATAATTCTCAACATTGTCAAAAGCTTCTCTTAAATCACCTTTTATCTTCTCCCGCGTGTACCTCCATGGATGAGTCTCATTGATTGTAAGAGATCTCATATCAATTTCCACATCTAACTCAAAAAAGAAAGGAAAAAATTAGTGCAAAATAAAGATTGCCATTGAGATGACCAAAGAAAAAAAAGAAAAAGGAGGAAATTTATGGACAAAAATGAGGCTGTTAGAATCTTGAATTTTGAAAACTAATTTGTTCATTACAACTCTGTACAAAACCTCTTTTTCAGCACTAAGATTTGATGTCTCGGTATGCTGAACAGACAATTTGAATAAACATCAAATATCATAGGTTTTTATTCAAAACTTAATTTCTGGATGACAGCTCTGAAATATGAAACCTCTTTTCAGCACTAATCCTTAAATTTACCATTATAATTCATAACAAATATATGGTTTTTTCAAAAAACTGAATATTGAGGAAAATACTTATACCAATTTTATAAGCGATGACCTTTGCAGAAATCCTGAAATATTTATATTACACCATCATGGTTGTTAAAAAAAAAATTAAATGAAAAATCATGTCAGACAAACAGAGGCTACAACATTTTGGGTTTAGTTACCATTGAAGTAGCCCCCAAAAGATTATCTTCACGCTGATATAACTACTAAATTTCTAAAATCATCTGAAAATCAAGAAAAAGAACAGAGGAATCCAAAGGGTTGTGGTGTAGTGGTAAAACTTGCATCCATTAAGAAAGCAACCTGACCTCAAATAACCACACCGGAATAAGGCAACCCATATTGTGGAGGACATATAATCGGTGTAGGACGGAGGCTTGTGTCCTGCAGAACCAATCTAGGAAAGGTGATGTTCCTAGTTACCCTCAATTAATCCAAAATGCCAAAACAAGAATTAACAGTTTCTAGAAATGATTGTCATTAATTTAGCCCTGAAATATTTCTTTCAAACTTACATAGCTGTAAGATTTATATAAACAAACTGAAAATGAAGAAAAATAACGAGACTATATCAATTAAATGTAACTATCATTATAAATCAATGTTGCAATTATGAACCTTTTGCTACCATATTGTGTATGAAGATAAATTTTCACTAGGTCTTATTTAGCCTAAATCAATAAGATTTTGAACCCACTAAGAAATATACCCTTCTAGAGTATGCTCAGTTAAAAGTCAATCCTGTTATAGATTACATAACACATTGCTAGATGTGACCCGGTTAAGGGACTTCCCTCAAACTTGCTAGAGTACCAAGCTGACTAATAAATCCATGAAATAGTGTACCCCCTTGCATGTGTGTACCAAGCTGACTAATACTTATACAGATCTGTTGCTTGCACTGGGTGCAGACAGTCAGCTGTTGCCCCGTGTTCATGCTTTAGTCCACAATGTATACACACATTAACTTGTTTTAATTTTGATCCCTTCTTGGCTCTGTCATTGGTTCATTTTGGTATGGGAAATTTCCTGTTTGGGCTCACCTCTCCCCCTTTTTTCTTTTCAGTGTAAATCCTAAATTGTTATTGTTGTTGGTCTGTAGCTTTTAAGTTATATAACTACTTTAAAAGCAAGAAAAAAAATCTGTGAGTAACGATTTTATAATTAATTACCACTGAAATGGACCTACAGTTGGACCTCAAGGGATCATATAGAAGAAAGTTATGGCAAGGGATAGATCTTGTAGAGGGAAAAAAGTTGTTAGTTGGGAGTGATCCCTAGAACAAAATGAAAACCAAAGGATTATTAGGAGAAAGGTGGGAGCTAAAAGGAAAAATAGATGAAGCCACCAAAGAAAAATGGAAAGGGGAACAAAAGATTCAAAAGAGCATGAGAAGTGCAGCTAAAAAAGTACAAAGTAGTGATAAAAGTCAATGGAAAGAAATCAAACTCACAAACATAATATGAGGATATCTATGGAAAGAGGGGAAATAGATTCAAAAGAAGATGAGAGAAATATTTAACAAAAGTACAATGTTACAATAAAAGTTAATGGAAAGATCATTTTCATAGTAAAGATTCACACTGATATAGTTGCTAAATTTTAAAAATAGACAGCCATCGAAGTAGCCCTCAAAGATTTGTTTCAAAGAAAACAGCTGCTGAAATATTACAATAAAAAGAAAATCAAGAAAAAGGAACTGAAGCTATAACAATTTTAGTATTAATTGTCATTAAAGTAGCCTTGAAAATTTTGTTATACACTGATGGATTACGGAGTGTAATGGGAAATATCGACGCAAAAAATACACACAGTTGATTCCAGAATCAATCTTATGAAAATAAGATAAAAAATTAAAATTGAGGTTACAACAATTTTAGAAATGACTGTCATGCCAGTACCCTGAAAGAATCGTCTCCCACAAAGATAGCTGCCATATTTTTTAAACGTATTAAAAGTCAAGAAAAAGACCGAGGCTATCTCAATTCGGATGCTGATTAAAGAGGCCTCTAAAGCTGGAAATTCGTAATTATAAAAGCAATACTCTGGAAACAAGTAAAATACAAATCTGTCCAAGACTACTTGAAAGTTTAAAAGCTAATACCGTCTAAAGGATGGGGGTTCACTGAAATGGTGTAAAGCTTCTCGTCTCGCAGATGTGCAAATGATTCGCCTGCGAAGGGTTTGAACTCCAGCTGCAAATTATCCGGCGGATTGGCATTTTCATCAGCGGCAAACCACTTGTGAACGCTAGACTTGGCATATTTTATGTCAACTCCAAGCTTCGGGTATTTGGATTTATAATTCTGTCTCTGAGCAGGGAGCGGAGGGGTTTCAGGCTTAGACGACGAGTGCGCTCTCCTGTGGGGCGGAACATAAGACATTTTTTATTCTTCTGCAGTATTATCGCATGGCAGAGGGAATATTGCAGGCTTCAACTGCATATAAAGAATACTTTAAGTGAAAATCTTCAGAAAAAGAAAATTTTCAACTGCAACGCTTCGGAAAAAAGGAAAATCTTCAACTGCAACACTTCAGAAAAAGAAAATTTCCATCTGCAACGCTTCGGAAAAAAGAATATCTTCAATTGCAACGCTTCAGAAAAAGAATATCTTCCAGTGCACCGCTTCTGAAAAATGTATGGGAGAGAAGAAAAATCTTCTTTTATATTTAAAAGAAGATGCCACGTCGTGTTTTGAAATGACTTCAGAAAAAGAATATCTTCCAGTGCACCGCTTCTGAAAAATGTATGGGAGAGAAGAAAAATCTTCTTTTATATTTAAAAGAAGATGCCACGTCGTGTTTTGAAATGACGTTCTTGCTCTTCTTTTATAGAATTTCCAGGAACTTAAAACCGCGTGCGAGAAACGCAGAGGAATTTACGAGTTCAATTAATGCTTAGTAATGAACAGACATTTTATCATTTTTCATTTTTAGAGGAATTTACGAGTATAATTACTGCTGATATTCACTACCTATCATATGTCATTCAGATTTATTTTTTATATTTTTTATTTTATTTTGTAATTATTATTTATTTAAGTTTATTTTTACAATATTTAAGTTTGATCTTATTTTTCATGGGAATAAATCTCAAATTTAAGTATTCAAATTCAAATTTTAACTTAAGATCTGAACTATTTTTAGTAGTCGTTTTGATTTCAATTAGGATATGTTTTGTGTGACATGTTAGTATGTCTTATTATATTAGAACATTCAATGTGTCAGTATTACACATCTAAACACAAGGGGGCTTAAAATGAATGTCTAAAGCACACTTCAATTTCTAAAGGAATAAAAGAATATAGATTTGTGTCGCCTATATATAGACCATTTGCACATTTGTATATTTTGTCTTCAAATATTCACTCAAAGTCATAGAGCCAAAAAAACTAGGGGCTTGACCTAGGAGAACTTGATCCTAGTGATCTAGCATATTCCTTTATTACATTTAAAAACTCTACAATCATTACCAATGCATCAGATATCGAAAATCAAAGTAAGCAAGTTTTAGAAACATGTGTTTTACTAGTTCAAAGTCACTCATTAGGTCCTTCAAAGCCATAATGATTGAAATTGTCCCTTAAAAAAAATTGCACGTCTAAATCTCAAGATAGTCATCAAATAGAAGGAATAAATCTTAGAACAGTATCGAATTAGCTCTATATATATTATCAATTATGTGTAGAATATTTTCTATTATATTCCTCTGTTGTACAAATTATTTCATTACACCCTTACTTTGGCCTCTAAGGTTTGCAAGTCACGTTTGTTTTAAATTTAACTATTAATTGATTTTCATTTTCTTATCAATCCTTAAGTTATCTTTATCTATCTTGTCCTTTAGGATTTTAAGAGTCAATTATATGCCAAATTCTCTTCACTCTCACCCCCTTTTATGAAGGAGTGTTTATTTGAAATAGAATATGACTCAATTAATAATGATGTTCCCCTAAGAAATGTGAAGACTATGATTACAATGAGCATGTATCCCAGCAACAAAAAATTCTACAGAGCTTGATAGCCTAGCTAATACTAGAAAACCTTTGCAATTATAGGATATGATTCATAATTTATTTACCAACAAATTATTTGGGTTGGAGAAATTTTACAGTTTTGGTTCTAAGCTTGTTGTCCTTGGCTCTTTTACTATTGTATCTATCATCCCTCCTGTATCCACAATCATGTCTTCCTCTACCATTGTCCCCTCTCCAAAATTTTGTTCTCTTGAGTTTACTCCTCCATTATACCCACATCTCACATACCATTTTCACATATGCTTCTCTTCCCTTTAAACCCTTAACCATTTCCATTACCACTTTCATCATGCATAAAACCATGATTCCTATCATTCCTCTAACTAGTATCATTCCTAATATTGCTAATGTATCCACCACAACCACATCCTACTCCACACATCATCCTTTTCATATGCATATATTGTGTTACATGTTCTTGTATATTCTTGTGTATTATCTTATTCTTCTCGTTAATCCTCCTTACATACATCCTACTAAACCTTCTTAAATGGCTTATTTTATAGCTCCTACATATGTCATACTAATGGTAACCAAACCTCATTTGATACATATCCTTCTACCATCCTAAAAATCCTATTTCAAAAGATTGATAACATTGAAAAAATATTTAATACTAATCCTAGGGGCGAGACAATGAAGAGTTTATTGAGGCTAGAAGCACATACCAATATCCCAAAAAAATTGCACATCATCTACTCGTGTTTTGTGGTACCTCATTTTTTAATGTATAATGGCAAATATACACCTAGAACATACATTTTTCCTCCTTCACTACTACATGTTCGTATTTTATGTACAAGGATAAGTTCTTAGGTGAAATTTTCCCTAGAGAGCATTAAAATATTCTTCTATTGAGTGGCTTTTCTCATTTCCTTATGGGTATATACTATTAAGACTAGAGGACTAGTTGTTGTTGTACATTTTGTAAAGTCCTAGGTCTAGGAGTAATTATTTAATTTTTGTAATATTATAATTAACATGTCTATATAAAAAATGACATGTTGCTTGGATAGATTCTAAGATTCAATTATTTTGTCTATTTACTACTTGTCATTTATAAGAAGACATTGGATAGGGATTAATAGGTGGACTATGAAAATATATTTAATTAACTATCTATAGTTTGTATTGAAGAGGTGTGTAATTGTAATTATTGGCTCGTGTTGGGGTATTTGAGAGTTGCACATGGACCCCTTAATTATATAGGTCAAATTGGTCAATCAAGAATTATAGTCTATGTTGCGGGGATTTTCTTTTGGAGTATGATTAATGGATTGAATGTAGACAACCTAGACTTGACATTGGCTTAGGGTTTTGAGTACATGGTTCTGGAAAATTGTTCTTGGTTTATTGGGTCTTCTTGTCATATATAGGACTTGATATGGATATTGTGTGCAATGTTTAATGCATGATTGTGCTATCAAAATACATCTAGTTTTAGAGTTGTATATCTCTTATGAGCACAAAAATATTATCCTATTGTAATTATTGGTTATTAATTAATGTATTGGATTCAAAACTTTAGAAGCTAGGTTCTTCCCTTGCTAGAGTTTTCCCAAGGTATATCTAATGTCATTTTTCATGTCATTATTATGTTTGATTATTCTTCTTATCTCTTCTATTCTTACACTTTATCTAAGCGTTACTATGTTGAAACTCTATTAAAATTTAACTAGACCATAAATCTTCTGATATTATCACCATTGTATTAAGTAGGATTTAACTAGATCATAAAATTTGCAATACTTTCATCATTATATTACATGTTTCATGTCATTTATTATTAGAGTCTCTTATTTTTTTAGACCTATAGAAGGAAGAAGTCTATTTTGTACTAATATTTTCTTGAGTGGGAATTTTATACTCAATCTTGTGTTTTAGGAAACAAATAAGGAAAAAAACTTTTGGAATGAATATTAAGAGAAGTAAGAGGATAAACTCAAAGTTTTGGAAGCTCAATATCAAGTATTTTCTTATTAGCGAAGATCCATGGGTAGTAGTTAAAGGATAAAAATCATTCTATGCTTAGACACATGATTTTTAGCATAAGTATTTGTATTTAGAGCATTCTATGTTTAGACACATGATTTTTAGCATAAGTTCACTTAATTGAACTTTAGTGAGCTTTATTTAGCTCCTTTGTGCTATTTTTAGTTTTCCCAATATTAGATTAGGACTTCTCTTTCTTTATATAAAGCAAGTCATTATGCATTGTATTATTTATTCTATAATCTCTACTTTTTAGGAATATAACATATCTTTCTTGCTACTCTCATTTGTGGAAAGTGTTCTTGTTTGTTGTTTGATCTTGCAAGATTGTGTTGCAAAGTTCAGCATGTCATTAGAGTTTGGATTCAGCAAACCCATTCTCAATATTTGAGGGTTTCTTTCCTCAAGAGTGTTACAGGATCACCAAATCTAGTTTTTTGTGTGGATCTAAAAGTGGGTTTTTTGACAAATCTATACATCCAATCATCATGGAGAAACAAGTTTTATGGGTTCAATTCTTGGGCACAAAATACCAATTTAGGCATCCATTAGTTTTTCAAAATTCATCAAAATTTGTGAGAAAACTAGAAAAAAGCATAAAGGAGCTAAACAAATCTCAACTAAATCTCAAATAAGTGAACATAAACTAAAAATCATGTCTCTAAATATAGAATTCTCTAACACCCCCCCTTAAGTGAAACTTAGGGAGAAGTAATAAACCTCTAAATGAATGAAATGCAAGAATGGGCCCCAACAATTAAAGGCCTAATGAGATACCCATATACAAACCAGTATAATCTATCACAAATGGAGAAGAGGAGAAAAACTCAGTGAGAGAAAAATCCTCTCCAAAAAAGATAAAAGAGAATGAAGGACTAAGAATCCTCCAAAATAATGTTCCAAAAGGAATAGGTGTTGGAAACTTGAATTGTTGTGTTATGTTGTCATTGATGTCAACCTGTCTTGTGTTGTCATTGTTGTCATTATGTGTTGTAGATGGTCCAGAAATGTATGTTCAAATGTTTTTGTGTGGTTTAGTAGTGATATTGAGTAAGTATGAGGTGTTTTTGAAAGGTTGGTTTAGTGGAAGTTTCAATATGCAAGAAACAATATTTATGCATTAAAAAAGTATTTAATATAGTGGAAGAATGTTTTGCATTCCTTCAATATGTGAATATTATGGAGTGTGGTTCTAGATATAATGTTTATAATCTATGTATGGTGTACTATCAAGTTTACATAACCTTTATTGCTTAGATGGTTGAGTTATTTGTTGTTATTTCTAACAATAGGGTGTCTATCAAGGTAGTAGGACATAATAACCCAGCCAAAATAACCTTGGACAGAATAACCCGGTCACAATAACCCAAGGACAAAATAACCCAAGACAAAATAACCCATGGTCAAAATAACCCATGGACAAAATATCCTTGTAAGAATATAGAGAAAGAAAAATAAAATTTATAAATTAAATGTATGTTGCTAAATTTATCTATGCTGCTAATCACATCACCAGATTTTGTTTGTGTCGTAGTATAGCATCGACTTGAACATTTATTTGTAAAATATTTCTAACAATGCCAAATTGTTATGAAGAATGTGTTGGTTCCCTAAAAGTATATTGTTTTTTGTACACTCTTTTAGAAAACCCTAGGAAATTTAAAATAATGTTCAAAAAAAAATATTATAAAATATCTTCTTTTATGAATTTGGATTTCTCCTCTTTTTATCAGTCTACACACTCTTACTTCTTCTCCCCTTCTTCCTTTCTTTACTTCTCTTAATTCTATCACTTTATATCTTCTTAATATCTCTTCATAATGCATTTTCACTTATTTCTTTTCATAATAACTCTTAATTAGCTTATCCCATGAAATTGCCTTTGTTTTTGTAATTATTTACCATTTTATAGGTTATTTAAGCATATTAAAGGTGTTTTCAAGCTATTTTAGGGGTATATAATAGTTATATGGTCTAAAAATGACCTAAATAGCCTCTATGGTGCCTCACAATCCCTTTTTTTATCTTAAAGATTAATGTTGCTTAATTTTTTGTCGTGCTTGTTTATGTTCCTTGTAATCATATTTATAATTTAGTTTAATAAATAGTTTTTGTGACTATTTATGGTCATTTGGGCACATTAAGAGATAGCAATGCAAATTGGAGCAAAAATTTGGCACAAGAATTGGAAAAATATCCACACTTCAAACATTGGGGATGCAATCATTCACAATACTCCCTTCTAGATAGAACCACATGCATGATGACTTTTAATATTGTTTCACTTTTTGCAGTTTCCATGGCCTCCATTTAAAATGTTCTCTCAACTTGTTTTAATTCCTTCTACATGATTTAAATTCTAATGTTCTGATTGATTTTATGTCATTTCTAGTTTACTAGCTTGATCTAAAATGACCACGAGTTATTTTGTCCATGGGTTATTTTGACCATGAGTTATTTTGTCCATGGATTATTATGACCTTGGGTTATTTTGTCCTTGGGTTATTATGTCTAGGGTTATTTTGGTCGGGTTATTATGTCTGGATACCATCTATCAAAATTAATTTGGAGAATGCTTGGCAGTTCTCTGATATGTGGTTTTTAGTGTTGCAACTTGAAGGACATGTATATTTTGTTTGTGCGGTGTTCTAGTTCAATTATACCTTTCTGGTCCAAATATAATTTGGTGGTTGAGCTTGGATGTTGATATGGGTCCCACCATGGTGTGTGTGGATTTGCATTATGTTTTTTGCATTTGAGAATGCTTTTAGGCCAACTAGTTGGTGTGCTACATTGTTTATCTACACGTTCCATTTGATGCCAACCTTGGAGGATGTGTTAGCATGTGCAATTCATTAGACTTGTTTGGAAAGGATGTATTGTGATGTGTTTGGGTCCCCCTTTATCTCCTGGAGTGGAACACAATAGATGTTATAGGTCTAGATGGTCAAAAAAATGTAATTTTGCATATTATATCCATGGCCGACCTAGTTGAGAATTTCAATGAATTATCTTGTATATATAGGAGTGTGGATGTATGAGTTGTGTATGGGATGTCTGTGAATTGATGTGAAGTGGATATGAATGATGCATTAGAATATTTGGCATGATAAAAGTGTGAAAAATAGTTTGTAAAGATCTTGAGACAATGTTTGTTGTCAGATGTGTTTGCCATGATATTGGTTGTTTGACACAATGGTTCAAGGACAATTTCATGATTGGGAGATCTCGTTCATTTTAGTTCATTAATCATCTGCACCTACTAGAAGAAGGTGTGTTCATTTTGCCAATTTGTGTAGCCCTTTGTATGTTGCCTTAGCTTTTTCAAGGGCAGTGAGTTCCTTGGCCTCGAGCCTAAAAATTGTAATTAGTTATTCATATTGTGAGTGTGATTCTCACCATGGTTTTTCCTTGTTTAGGGTTTTCCACATAAATATGGTGTTTATGTGATTGTTGTGTTTTGTGTTTTCATGTTTCATAATTATAGTAATATGCTAATTATGGTTTAAAGTTTAATAGATTAGAAGTGAAGTTTTTTGAGGTCTAAATTGATTCACCCCCACTCTCAGTCCTATGGTGTGTTCAACAATAGGAACATGAAAAACATTCTCAAAGAACAAAGAATTTATAGACAACTATCACATGACAACTACTACAGTGTTGAATGAAGAACCTCCTCTAAACCAAGATGATGATCAAAATCAAGAAGACAATATGAATCTGCATGAGTGTTCCCAAGGACACTACTTGAATAATGAATTAATTGACAAATTATGGAAAAACATCTCCCAGTCAAAGATATAGATGCCACATGAATACACATGAATGATCCTAATGACACTACTCAACCATGCAAGATTAAACTCTTAGTCAAAATTATTTTTGAAAAAAATTACAAAAGATTTTTATGGCCAAATCATTTTTTCACTTTTTTTTAAAAGAAATTTCTTATGAATTATAATGAATTTTGAAAAATAAATGGATACCCAGTTGGTATTTTGCACCCAAGATTTGAACCCAAAAATATTTGTTCTCCGTGATGACCATTTTTGTAGATTTTAAAAAAAATCACTTTTAGATCCACAAAAAAAGCAAATCTAGTGACCTTGTGATGTAGAGGCTCGAGTTCAACTCTCAACAACATGAAAACATTTCAATGCCAATCAGGCATATTTCACAACAATGGGCTCAACTCCCTTCATATCAGGGTTAAGACACATACTCCAACTTTGTTTGGTAACAACACTCACCTAAGGATAACTCAAACACATAGGTTCTCACAAGCCACCCCCAAGGTAAACAATAACTTCACAACTTCCATACAACCTTCCAATACTTAGGAACCATCAATAACCCTTAGTCTATCACTTAACACCAACCCTCAATTAAGACTTCAATCTTCTTTTCACCTTGACACCTTACAAACTTCCACAAGACTCACACACAAATACATCCTTATCATTCCTCAAAGGGCTTCCAAACACATACCCTCATGAATATTTACCCTCCCAAGAAACCCAAAATTGATATAACAATGTTTATTGAGGATTCATTTTTTTTAGACAATCAAAACATGCTTTAGGACAATCATGTAAAGGACAGAGGCAGTCATCATTGAATGAACCATTCCTTTGTTCACAAACCTTCAAATGCAAGAAATAATGATGGGAATCCACCCTAATACTCCTCTTGACATCAAATCCAACCCCAAATCTACTCCTAAACATGTAAAGTGCAGTGATTCAAGGCACTGTCAAAACTGTGACAATCAACTTCAAGGATTAGGATAGTCATAAATCACCATGAATTGGTTGGCTTCCTTGTTCATATAACACTTGGATCATGCCAAAGGGACCCTCACTCGCCCCTCTCTTCACTTACAACACCACCCAACACATTTGTTGCATTCACACCCTCCAAAACTCCAAGAGATCATTGTATTTCAGACTGTGGCACTGTCAATCAACATTTTGACATCAATTTCCATGTGCAAAATTGAGCATGGGTCCTTGCAAAGAATATGACATGAAAATACATATTTACAAACACTTTTCCACCCTTTGGCGAGGTCATTTAACTTGGAAATAAAACAAAACCCATTATTATGTAGTCTCAGGTTACCCTAGATGAGGGTTTAAACAATCTTCACAAAAATCAATATATCTCTTTTCAAAAGTGAATGAAATCAAGTGAGAAAAAAGGAAAATTAAAGAGGATTCATCCACTGACCATATCCAATGACTTAGACAAATGAATTATATTTAATAAAATAAAATGCTTAAGAACGGATTGGTACGTTTGAAACACGAGTATTTGCAGAGAACTCAACATTGTTTATTAATGTTCTTCCTTGGTACATGCCTTTCAAACTTTTAGTGAATGAAGATAGGACTTTATAAAGGTTTCCAAGCCTTCCCAACTTCTATAACTACCTTTTTGAACCAACATGGATAACAAACACCTAATTACCTTCTCAAACACAAAAAGTTGCTTGTGACAACATTGACAATTTTTTACAATATGAGCAAATTTTGTCTGAAACTTGATCCTAGACCAAACCATGACTAAAAATCACTTAGATAATCCAAATAGACCCAGAAAAACCTTACATACCATTAAACATCAATTTTGACCCATTGACCTATTTCTCACAAAGTGACAACTTTACAAAAAAATTTGACAACTTTGCAAAACTTGACCAAATGACTCCAAATCACTTGTTATCACATTAGACACACTAGAATAGGATAAATAAGCCTTATTAAATCATTTTCAACCTTCTTTGAGCATTTTCTATTCTTTTGACCATGTTTGACCTTCTCAGGACCTTATAGGTCTATATTGAACAAAAATGGCTTAATGCCTTACAATATGATTTAGTATGACTTCAAATGGTCCCTTGGACCTTATAAAACCTTAACAAAACATTGAAAACAAAAACCAACATAAAAATTTCATGAGGCCTTTAGGGCCTAGGTGCTCCTGCACCATACAACCCCCCTAAAAGAATTCCAAGCCTATTGGAAATGGAGGTGTAACAGATCTGCATGTTGCACATAATCTCTTAGGTCCTCAAATGTTTCTCCATCTCATTTCCCCTTGTTAGACAACTCAGATAACCAATTAACAACTGAGAGGGGGGGTGAATCAGTTGTTAACAAATTATAAAACTTTAAGCATTAAAACCTTATTATCAGAATACATAAACCAAATACCAGAATAGCAGATATAACAGTTAAGCACAAATATGATCCACAAAACATTAACCAATCATCCACAAAAGTTAACACCAAGATTTGTACGTGGAAAACCCGATAAAGGGAAAAACCATGGTGGGAAGCCTACCCACAATCAAATAATACTTATACAGTAAGTATGTAATTACATAAAGAGGGGCCTACACATGCAGGAAGGCCAACAACCTAGAGCGCATTGCTCATCACAAAAGGAGCCTCACTAACTACAAAATAAATCCAAACTACAATGCAAAAAGAAGAATGAACTGCAAGAATAACATCTCCTATGCCTGAATACAGTTTCAGTTAAGCTTAGTATCGAAGGTCTTAAAACTCTTACACAAACCCAATTCGATCACCTATGATCAACCAAAACCTCTGCATATGATTACAATCTTATTCGCACATAGATAATCGTATATCCCAAAAACCCATATTCCCATGATCTACAAAGAGATCTTACATCATATTTATACCAACCTGGGACCTAAACAATTAGGTCGGCCACCTAAAAGATTATACAATAAATTCATAACATAAACCCACAATCCAATGATCAATAAAGTTGTCCTAAGATCGAAACAATATAATCCAATCAATAGATCTAACCATAAATGCATGTCGGGATCATCCACCAGCACGTTACATAAACTGGTCCATAACCTAGTCGAATAAGATAGCATTAGGTCTGGACCCAAATCCAATACCATCGATCAATAGGAACACAAACAATATAACCACCAACATCCTGAAAGTCATCTAGAAGTCGCGCCAACACCACTTATCACATGCGTCAAAAGATCTTCAACAAAGCTCTCTCGATAAAACCCTTATTGGTGACCAAAAGGCTTACTAGAACAAATGATAGCTCTCGAGTCATCAAATCTTGAACCAACTGATCATGATACATATCTGAATAGCATGAATGACATATCCAAACCAATTCCACAAACCGAAGCATACTAGAGCATACCGGATCAACATCATAATCCAACTGCTCTACCGGAAACCGGTAAACAACCAAAATAGTCAATGTTGCCATCAATGCAACACATAATCAATTCCTCCAATTGCCAACAATATCCCCCTTTGGCATTGATTAAAACACTAGATGTGAAAAACATCCAAGTGCCAAGAAATACCTAATAAGTCTCCCCCAAACGAAGACAACAAACAATCTCCCATAAGATGATATTACAATGAAGTTAACAAACTCCCCATATGAATGATATCCTTGTTAAGCTCCATTTTTCATATATATTTCTCCCCCTTTGACATCAATGCCAAAAATCTGACATGAACATCAAAGAAAAAATAATAAATCCATTGAACCACACAGCTGACTACTCCCCCTGAGTAGTAGCACCAACACATCAATCTGGAATGAATAGTAGCTATGTAAATGCATATCGGACTTATGCCATCAACATCACCCAGGTCTCTACCAAAGGGGCAAAAACCCCCAATCTGTCTCTGAAGTACTCAAATGATTCCTTAGGCAAAGGTTTAGTGAAGACATCTGCAATCTGCTCTTTAGTGTTCACATAAACTAGTTTGACTTCATTTGCTTCCACCTTCTTCTTCAAAAAGTTGTACTTGATAGATATGTGCTTTGTCTTAGAATGAAATACCAGATTCTTTGATATGTCAATAGCAATAGAGTTATCATAGTTAATAACTACTGATTCATTACAGTCCACCCTTATATCCTCCAACATTTACTTCATCCATAGAACTTGTGTACAATTAGTAGCAACAACAACATAATCATCTTCAACAGTAGATAAAGAGGTACATGACTGCTTCTTGCTGATCCATGAAACAAGTTTCTTTCCAAGAAAGAAAGCTCCACCAGATGTGCTCTTTCGATCATCAACATCTCCAGCCCAATCTGCATTTGTATATGCACATAGTTTAAAATCATCATTTTTAGGATACCACAAACCATATTCAGTTGTTCCTTGCAAATACTTAAAAATCCTTTTCACCACACTCTCATGATTCTCTCTAGGATCACTCTGATATCTTGATACAATACAAACTGCATTCATTATATCTGGTCTAGTCTGAGACTGATATAACAAACCTCCAATCATAGACTTGCACCTTTTAGGATTTATCGGTGTTGATGCGTCTATGTTAGTTAATTTCTCACTTGTAACCATAGATGTACCAACTGGTTTAGAATTTTTCATACCAAATTTCTTCAACAACTCCCTAGCATACTTAGTTTGGCAGATGAAAATACCTTTATTAGTCTAAGTAATCTGCAAACCTAAGAAAAAATTCATCTCACTAATCATAGACATCTCAAATTCATTCTTCATATTATCAGAGACTTCCATACATAACTTATCGTCACCTCCAAAAATGATATCATCAATAAAGACTTCAACAATCAATATTTCATCATCAGTGATCTTGTAATATAAGTTACTATCAGCATTACCTTTAGTGAAACCAAGCTTCAAAAGATATTTATCCAATCTTGCATACCAAGCTCTAGGGGCTTGTTTCAATCCATATAAAGCTTTCCTTAACCTACAAACCATGTTTTTGTCATCTGAAAGTGAATATCTATCAGGATGCTCAATGTAAACTTCCTCTTCAAGATCTCCATTCAGAAATGCACACTTAACATCCATCTGATAAACCTTGTAGTTCTTATGGGCAATATAAGCAAGAAATAATCTCACAGCTTCAATCCAAGCTACCAGAGCAAAAGTCTCACCATAATCAATTCCTTCTTTATGAGAATATCCTTTACAAACCTGTAGTGTCATGAAAATGTGACCCTTGCAATTGTCAACCACATTAGGGTCCTCATGCACGCAATTCAAATCCCTAAGCCTGATCGAAGACCAGAGACTTTCTCAGCACCTAAGAACTGCATCTTGCTTGGCCTCTGCATTGCCTGGACTGCATCATGTCCTGCAAAAAAGGGCAGGATAGGGGTGTGGCGCCCCTATCCCCTACCCCATTTTGGGGCAGGACCCTTTTCAAATGTGCTTTGGAGGTTGCACATTGAGCGGGAGAACTCCCTTAGTGTCTACCTGCATGGAAAATCAGTCAATTAACCCTAGTTGATGAGTATATAAGTTACATTTTACCTCTCATTTGCATAAGTTCAAGAAGCGATAAGACAAATACAAGAGATCACACATTCAAGCATTCAAGAGCATTCAAGCATTCTTTTCCAGCATTGAGCATTCTCAAATCTCCTTTCAAGGCTAGGTGTTGCATTCAAGTCAAGGATTCAACCATTGAAGAGGAGATTCATTCCAACATTCAATTCCATACAAGCAATTCTAACAACATTTCTATCACAACTTCCCTTGAGGTGATTTACATTTCATTCTTTCATTTAACATTTACTTGCAAGTACTCTCTTTCATCATTTGGTTAATTCCAAAACTAGGGTTTGACCCAAAGGCAAACCCCCAATCCCAACACCTTTCCCTCTCTTTTTTGTGTGTAGGTTGCAGGTGCACAACTGTACTTTCAAATTCGGGCTCCATTTGGAGAGGCACACAAACCCTTTTCGTTTCATGGATTTTTTTCGGAGGACCATGTACATTCCCGCCACGGTTCGGGCAAATTTTTCCCAAATTCCTAGGGTAACTTCGTCTCAACAAATTATTGCCAGACCCATGTGCACAGCTTCATCCTATGCTTCTATCTTGAGTTATAATTAGATCTTTGTCACTTTTACACTTGATCATAACTACACAATTCAATTGATTCAAATCTCAATCTCGGAAGAGGGGATTCACTTACCATCACTCAGAATTTAATCTCTTTCTCTAGAGGTTGAGTCTAGTGTATCTTCCCCTCTCTTCCAATGTAATGTGGAAAATGTGTTTGAAGAGAAATCTGAAGTGAAACTTTTATCTCCCCTCAGAGGGAAGAAAAACTTTCCTCTAGATCTCATTCATTCACCATTTTTTCCAACATCACATTATGGTGAACCCGACATCTTACATGCTTTATCATGAAAATCATTACATATTTTTCATTTACAAGTTTAATTTTTCTGCAAACTTAGTGGTTAATTCATTCAAAACCCTAGTTTTTAATATTAAAATTGAACTTGTGCTTTGTAAAAAATTCTTGTTATTGTCTTAGATCTTAAAATGGCTTTCCTTGTCAAATTCAATTTCCTCATTGCCTTGGTCAATTTGCAAATCAAATTCACAAAATTAAGAGGTTAATTGTCAAAACCCTAATTTTTAACAATTATCTTGAACTTGTGCAAAAATTGAATTTTCATTTATTTTTCAAATTTGTGACTGTTTTCAAACTTATCTTTTGTCCTACAATTCAAATTTTCAATTTCCCTCCTTTTTCAAAATTCAAAATTTCAAAAATTAAGTGGTTAGGTCATAAAACCCTAATTTTCAAAGTTCACTAGATTTTGTGCAAATTTCAATCAATTTCATTCAAATTTCGATTTCGAAAACATTCTCCAAGTGTCCATATCCATTAGGTTTGACCCTTTTCAAATTTTCAGTCCAATTCCTTTTTTTCTTCAAAATCCTAATAGGGTCCTATTTCCACATTTGAGCCTTCATTTCGCCTATCTCGAAATTGTAAAATTCACTAATTTTGGGGGGTTAGCTTTAAAATCATCGTAATATTCATCCCTGAAAATTTTGAAAAAAGTTGGTCGAACCGTGTGCATTCTCGCCACGGTCCTCGACTTTTTTCCCAAGTTTTGGGGAGACAGTTATGACTATATTTGATAGCCTAAATCTAGAAGATTGGATGATTTTGTCGATTTTTTATCCCTCTAACATCGAAAATACCTCCAAAATTCAACATTTTTAATTTCAAGATTTTTTTAAAAATTGAGAGGTTAATTATAATCTGCCTTGATTTTAAAAATTCTGATTTTGTTAATTTTAAAATTAAGTGGTATTCCCTTGGCTCTAATTTTTAAAATTTCAATTTCTTTTCATTTTTGGAAATTGTGTCATTCTCTTCTTCCAATAAAGTTCAAATTATTTAATCATTATTTTCTTAAATTTTGCATTACTCAATTTTGTAAGCTTTGTTCCAAATTTCAAATTTCCCTCTAGTGCATGAATTTCACCACTATTATTCTTACTTACACTATCTGCATTAGACAAAGTATTAGAATTAAGGCTTCCCAAGGTTTAATTACTGAGGAGATGGGGCATAATTTGGGTGACTTCTTTAATGAGGATAATGCTAATTCTTCTCATCCTAATCATGTCCCTATCTATCCAATTGATGAATCCCATGATGAAGAAGAAGCTTTGACTAGAGTTTCTATAGACCAACTTTTAAAAGTGGACAATCAATTTGATAACTTTCAACAATGGATATCCCAAGAATACCTTAATAGTGAAGCTATTCCATTAATTGAAGGCCTTAAACACATGATTCAAAGTGATAAGAATAGAATTGATGTATTGTGTGGCATTGCGTGGCATTGCGTGGCATTGCTCATATTGTTGATTCTAATGTCATGCCTATCACGAGTTGTGCTGAGAACTTAGGTTATTCACAACCTTCAAATCAAATCAATTCTTCTATGCCTTTGACCACTTCAATGGCTAGTATTCCTACTTTCACTTCAAACATCATGGCTACATCAACTCAAAATGTTATTCCTACAACCACTGGTCATGGGGGCAATCCCTCTTCTTCATTTAATCCTGCATCTTTACCTATGTCTTCCATAAGTATTCCTATTATCCCTCAACCAATCAATGTGACATAAGGGGGCAATTCATTCAACACTTTTGTTCCTCCTTTAAGTGTCCCATTTCCTAGTCAATCATCACCTATGCCTACTTATCATAATGTCCCACCACCTTATTCTCAATCCATGCCTTCCTTCAATAACATCACACCACCTTCTCAATCAACCATGTCTAGCATCAATTCTTCTACCGAAGCAACCATTAACAATCTTGCTCAAACCGTGTCTTCCTTACAACAACAAATTGCTTCTATGAGTCAATCCAAGTTTAGTGTGCCCACCTTTGATGTTCCGAGCCTACTTTCTCTTAATATTGTTAAAGTTGTTCCACCTAAGCATGTTGAGGTCCCTCAATTGTAATTCTATAATGGAAAAGGTGACTCTCTTACACATGTCAAAACATTTCAAACCTTCTGTACTGATTTTGCTTATGATCAAAGAGTGCTTGCAAAACTGTTTACAAGAACATTAAGAGATAAGGTCTTACAATGGTATTGCTCTTTGCCTTCTTATTCCATTACTTATTTTCAAAAACTAGCAAATGCTTTCATCCAATAATTTCAAAATAGCATTGGTCCTAAAATCACTTTGACTGATTTAATGCATTGTAAATAAGTTGTTAAAGAAAAAGTGATTGATTCATTGGTAGATATAAGCATTTGTGTGCTCAAATTTATTTTCATGTACCTGATAATGATATTCAATGAATTTTGATTTCTAATTTGCAAAAAGATATTAGGGAAAAGCTTCTTTTGTCTGAGTTTACTTCCTTTTCGTAGTTGTGCGCAACACTCCACAATTATCAACTGGTTATGAGTCAAATAGAGCAATCTACTCTTATGGCTCTGAGTGATAAGGGGGAGAATGTTCAACAACCGTTTGTGAAGTTAAAACCAACAAAAAGCTTCGTCAAGTTCAATGATACAATCAACAACAACAATGTGAATGCTACAACATGTGTGCCTTCTATTTCTAAATTTTTCAAAAGAGAAAGATAGTTCACTCCTTTGAATGAATCTTTACATAGTATTATGTCTCAGTTGTTGCAAAGAAATATTATCAAACTTCCTCCTATAAAACAAGTCGATCCTTCTAAACTTGCATCCCCTTATTTTGATAACAATTCCTTTTGTCAATTTCATTGTCAACCTGGTCATGATATTGAGAAATGTTTTGTATTGAAAAATAAGATTCAAGATTTGATTGATAACAATACTATATCTGCGGTAGGTGTGAATGATAAAGGGAATAAATTAGTAGCTCCTCCTAATCAAAATCTTACAAATTTTACTGATCCTTTGCCTTCTCATACCTCTAAAGTGATTGAGACTGAGTATACTTCTTTTTCCTCAGAGGAGTTCACTTCTATGGCTCTGAACTTGGTAAATATGGTAGAAAAACAAGATACATCTAAGGATTCTTGTATTACATTTGACCCTAGTGAGACCATTAGAGAACCTAATGGCCCTTTATACATAGTTGTGAAGGTTAAGGGAATCCCTTGTTGTGGTGCTCTCATTGATCCCTCTTGCATGGTTAACATCATCACTGAGGAGTATCTTTTTACTTTATGATTGCATAAACCAATACATGATGCCTCTAATGTAGTTGTGAAGTTATTTGATGGCTTCTCTTGTCCTACCATTGGCTCTATCACCCTTTCTGTTGAAGTTCATACTAAATCTATGGATTTTGACTTTGTTATCATACCATCTTCCAAGAAATTCCATGTGAAGTTGGGATATCCTTGGCTATCTTCCATGAAGGATATTGCATCTCCTATCCATAAGTGTTTGGAATTTCCTCACAATGGAGAAATCATAACTATGAACTATAGCTTATTTCGTCCATTCGAAAGAAGCCCTAGTGTTCCTATTGATTTCTTTTGGCCTAAGCAATTTCAATCTCTCCATCAAGGAGCTATGCTCTTTTTCAATCTTATAAAAAATGGAAGAAAGATATGATCCTATCCTTAAGTCAACTTAGATCCCCAACACTTGACATTCCTATCATACTTGAAGATGAAGTCCTTCCCCTCATGGATAGAACTAATCTCCATCATAAGGATTATCTTCAACATATTCCTATGGATGTGACTATACCTTCTCCTAAGAAGAAAAACAATATTTCTCCTAAGGTTAGACCTATACCTCCTCCTCATGATGGACCTGGTCTCCTTCCTACACCTATCCTTCCTCTTTTATATGGCATAGTTCCACCTCCTTCCTTTTATAGAGAGAAGAGGTTTGCTTCTCCTCTTGTTCAACCTAAAAGACCTCAACCTAAACCTTCAACTATCAAGGAGAGAAATATTCCTACTTTTTCCAATGTTCCTCCTCCTTCTCAGCCTTCCACTAAGACTCGATGGAATTGTTGTGTGAGAGAACTTCGATGAATACGCTGTGTTTGAGCTCGTGAAGTTGTCCCTCAAAATACTCAATCTCCTAAGACTCCAATAGTTGATATGATTCCCTTTTATCCTAAGTATGATGTTCAACCTACATCTCCAAATCATAAGTTGCATTAAACATGTGATGGTTTTACTCCTATTCATGTTCTTGCTCCTCTTTCTCTAAATTTTGATGAGGAAATGAGTGAAAATTTTATTCATGATGGCAATACAACTCCTAATGCTTGTGATAGCGAGTATGAATATGTTGATGTGGAGAAACATTTATCAACTGAATTTTCACAAACCCTAATCCTATCTCCTAGAATCGAACAAAGTGACTTACCCCATGAGCATAGTCCTTGTTTGGATTTTGTGATAGCTCCATCTATTGTGCTCGATGTCACTCCTTTGGCATGTTGCTCGCCTTCCCAAAACAGTGATCAACAAGATTGGGAGGCAGATGTCATGCTAGATTAGCAATATTAGCACTGTAGATCTTCTCTCTCTCTCTCTCTTGCTCTTTTGTGACCATTCTTCTATGTGTATCTTTGTTCTTCTACTTTTCCCTCAATGACTACTTGAGGATGATGCAAAGTGTTGAGATCTCTTTTGGTATCTTTCATGTTGACTTGAAAGACATCCTCTCTTCCATTTCTTCTAAGGTAGTGTCCTTTCTTTGGGGAATGATGATTATTATATGCACATATACATATATGATATACATGAGTAATCATACAACATACTGACCCCAAGGAAAGGAAAAATACCTCGTGCTTTGTGTTTTGTGTTAATTATATTTGGGTTTATTACTCACTCAGGGGCTAAATCCTTGTGATAATGTGCTCCCTCTCTTTTCTCTATCTTGGGTGTATCCTACCTTAAAGCCATTGCTCTAGATAAGGCACGAGCGATCGCTTTAATGTGGGGGCATACACTTCACTCATATTTTCCTTTTCGATACTTAAAATTATTTAGTGAACTTAGCTTTGCTTTATAATCTTGGTATATGTTGGCATTGCATGAAGATTGTATTGATGAAGTATAGTGTTGTCATTGATGTCAATAGTAACTGGTAATGAAGATGTATTGCAACCGGTAATGATACAATAAAGCAATCGGTAATAAAGCAGTGAAGGCAACCGATATTATTATTGAAGCAGAGAGATCAACCGGTAACCCTAACCAATTGATAAGCAGAACCCTAACTGATGGAGCTTGGAGAATCGGTTGTGATGATCTATGACCAAATGATGATCGGAGATGAAGATGTCACGTATGCATGTTGCACGTGATGAGTTTTGAAGTGGATTTGGTGTGTAGAGATAACCATTTATCTTGGGAATGATCAAATGCATAACATGAAGTGAAAGACGTGTGATGAGCTACAAGATCCAATGTGCGGTGATCCAGGAGTGGTTGTAGTTATCTAGAACAATGTATAGTAGATTTGTATGCAATCTAACGGTCAAGATTGAACCAATATGTTTGTAATCTTTATGAGATTTGTAGGTTTTGTATTGTGTTACCGACCAATTTTATTTATTTTAAGGTCGATGATGAGTTGTTTGTAATTGCGTTGGCAATTTGGTTAAAAGTGTGAGTGATTGTTGCCGAACTAGAAGGTGTGTTTGCAGAATATCGTGAAGGAAGATAGGAGCAGAAAAGGATTTGATTAAGCAAGGAAGTGCTATTACTAGATCATCAAAGAACCTGTTGTTCTCTAACCATTACAACAGTTAAATCCCTTAATAAGGTAAGATTTAATAGGCTTGTTGTTGAAATCCTCTAACCAAGTGATCCATTAGCTTGGATTTGAAATCCTCCACCAAGGTTACCTTTAATAGGGTATTATCTTTAACAGGGTATTGTAGTCAATCCCTTAACTAGGTGGTCCTTAACCGGATCTGTTCTTAACATGACATTATTGTAAAATCTTCTAACAAGGCTTGGCTCCTAACAGGGCAAAATTTAGAAGAGTTCAAAATACTTGTGGGTATTCATCCCCATCGTGGTTTTTCCCATGTGGGTTTCCACGTGAAAAAATCATTGTGTCAAGTGGTGAATGATTTTGTGGGTGTGTTTTTATATGGTTGATATGAATGACTGGTAAATCCACTTAGATATGTTTAGATGACCGGAAATTATTTGAAATGAGATATTACTAATATTAGTGAAGTGGTTTAATGTTTTGGTTAAATGGTATTTGAGTTTTCAATATGTTGCATTGTATCATTGATGTTTTTTTCAACCGGTAAAGTTTGATAGTGCAGTTGCAGTTTTTGATACAGTGACTAAACCAGATAGTTTAGTGATTGGATTCTAAGTTGAAAGTTTGTTTGGTGAAAGTTTAGTTTATTTTATATCTATTGATTTACCCCCTCTCAGCAGTTGACCAGATCATTATAGTTTCATCATATTATCATAAATCCTTGCAATAATGTGCTCCCTCTCTTTTCTCTATCTTGGGTGTATCCTCTCATATTTTCCTTTTCAATACTTAGAATTATTTAGTGAACTTATCTTTGCTTTATAATCTTGTTATCTTTTTTGTGACTCATAGTAAGGGGAACCTCACTACTTGTAGCCATGGTTTTCCCCTTCTCGATCTTCCCTTTTACTTTGTCAATCGATGTCATAAGATCCTAAGTCCATTGGGGGATAGGTGCATCTTACCTCCTTGACGTGGTAGAAGTTTTTCAATCTTGTTTCCTTGTACTTTACCGATGGTATTGGCGTATGCTTATACTCCCGCTAAACTAGGGGTTAAATGTAGTGTCATGAAATTGTGACCCTTGCAATTATCGACCACATTAGGGTCCTCACGCATGTGATTCAAATCCCTAAGGTTGATCAGAGACCAAAGACTTGCTTGACACCTGAGAATTGCATCTTGCTTGCCCTCCATACTGCTTGGACTGCATCCTGTCTTACAACAAAGGGCAGGACATGGGCACCACGAGGACAGGGGTGTGGCACCCCTATCCCCTGCCCCATTTTGGGGCAGGACCCTTTTCAAATGTGCTTTGGAGGTTGCATATTGAGTGGAAAAACTCTCGTAGTGTGGACCTGCGATACAAACTTAGTCAATTAACCCTAATTGACGAGTATATAAGTTGCATTTGCCCTCTCATTTTCATAATTTCAATAAGTGATAAGACAGATACAAGAGATCACACATTCAAGCATTTTTTTATAGCATTGAGCATTATCAAGTCTCCTTTCAAGGCTAGGTGTTGCATTCAAGTCAAGGATTCAACTATTGAAGAGGAGATTCATTCCAACATTCAATTCCATACAAGAAATTCTATCAACATTTCTATCACAACCTCCCTTGAGGTGATTTACATTTCAGTCTTTCATTTAACATTTACTTGCGAGTACTTTCTTTCATCATTTGGTTAATTCCAAAACTAAGGTTTGACCTAAAGGCAAACCCCCAATCCCAACACCTTTCCATCTTTTTTTTGTGTGTAGGTTGCAGGTGCGCAACTATACTTTTGGATTCAGGCTCCATTTGTAGAGGCAAAAAAAACCTTTTCATTTCGCGGATTTTTCGGAGGACCATGTACATTTCCGCCACGGTCTGGGCAACGTTTTCCCAAATTCGTAGGGTGACTTTGTCTTGACAGATTATTGCCAGATCCAGGTGCATAGCTTCATCCCATGCTTCTATCTTGAGTTATGATCATATCTTTGTCACTTTTATACTTGATCATAAGTACACAATTCAATTGATTCAAGTCTCAATCTCAGAAGAGGGGATTCACTTACCATCACTCAGAATTCAATCTCTTTCTCTAGAGGTTGAATCTAATGTATCTCCCCCCTCTTGTAAAAAAATGTGGAAAATGTGTTTGAAGAGAAATCTGAAGTGAAAATTTTATCTCTCCTTGGAGGGAAGAAAAGCTTTCCTCTAGATCTCATTCATTCACCATTTTTCCCAACATTATAAAACCAATCTAGCCTTATTCCTCACAAATTGTCCATCTTCATTCAATTTATCCCTACGAACCCATTTAGTCCCAATGACATTCTTATTTTTAGGCTAGGGAACTAAAGTCCATGTATTATTCTTTTCTATCTGATCTAATTCCTCTTCCATAGCTTTCATCCAACATTCATCTTTACATGCTTCAATTACTGATGCTGGTTCAATTTTAGAAATTAAACATACCTCATCAGGTGCCAACCTTCTTCTTGTCATCACTCCTTTATTCTTGTCTCCAATGATCTGATCTTCTAAATGATTTAACCTAACATATTTAGGAGTCTTCTGATTTTCTATCTCTGCTCTGATCTCCAGTTACTGTTGAATTTTCTAATACTGCTAGAGAAACTGGTTCAACATTATGTTTCGATGTAGGTGCTACTGGTTCAGTTATGATCATTTCCATTGCTGATTCTCTCTCATACTTGTTCTGATTTGACTTCTATTCAGCTCATCCACCTTGACATTAGTGCTCTCCACAATTATCTGCAATCTTTTGTTATACCATCTATATGATTTTCTTTCATTAGAATAACCAATAAATATCCCTTCATCACATCTAGGATCAAACTTTCCAATGGAATCATCTCTTTGGATATATCATTTACTACCAAAGATTTTGAAATACTTAACTGTAGGTGTATGACCAAACCATAACTCATAAGGTCTCTTATCGATGTCTCCTTTGATATGAACTCTGTTGAATGTGTTTACTGTCATGCTCACAACTTCTCTCCAGTAGATATGAGGTAGATTAGCTTCCATCATCATATCTAACCGCATCCAAGATAGTTTTGTTCTTCCTTTCCACAACTCCATTCTACTGAGGTGTCTGAGGTGCAGATAACTGTCTTCTTATCCCATTCTTCTCACAATAACTGTTAAATTCAGTGGATGTGAATTCTCCACCTTGATCAAACTTAATTATTTAATCTTCAATCCTGTCTCTATCTCAACTTTAGCTTTAAAGATTTTAAAATTTTTGAATGCTTCAAATTTCTCCCTTAGAAAAGTAACCCACATCATTCTAGAATAGTCATCAATGATTAGCATAAAATATCTCACCTTGAAAACTCTTGATTCTAGTAGGACCACACAAATCAGTACAAATATAATCAAGAACATCATTATATTTTTTTTGTATTCTCTTAAAAGAAGTTTTGACTTGCTTTCCCATTTGACATTCCTTACATACCAGATTATAGGACTTTACAATCTTAGGTATATCTCTAATTGCCTTAGTAGAACTGATCTTTACAGTGCACTCAAAATTCACATGATACAACCTCTTATTCCATAGCTAAATCTCATCAATTTGTGCAATGAAACATGTCTTCTCACCGGTGTTCAAATGAAAGATGTCACCTTTAGTTTGAGTACTAGTTGCAATCTCCAATCCAAATCTATTGATAATCTTGCATTTTCCATCCTTGAAGTGTAACTGAAATCCCTTATCCATCAACTATCCTACACTAAAAAAATTATGCCTTAAACCTTCAATATAATAAACATTATCAATATCATGCTTACCATCCAATGATACAGTTCCTCTTCCCTTGATCATGCATGCTTTGTCATCTCCAAATCTAACTAGACCGCCATCAAATTCTTGCAAAGATAGAAACTTCCTTTTATCTCGAGTCATATGATATGAACATCCAATGTCTATTACCCATTCATCCTTGTCTTCAAATTTAGCAGCAAGGGCCTTTTCTTCAGGTACTAGATCATCTTCCTTGATAGCCAAGAATACCCATTCCTTTCCATTGCTAGATCCACTAGCTGAATCTTGTGTCAGTTCATCATCAGAATCAGTCACACCTTTCTCATCTGCATAGTAGCATGGTTTGTCTTTGTTCCTCTTATACTTGCGCTTGTTCTAATAATCACGGTTAGGCCTAAAAGATCTTCTAGATCTTTCCTCAAATCTTGAATTCCTTTCAGGACATCTAGATGCTAAATGACCTATCTTATTACATGTGAAACATTTAAAAGGTGATTTTCCTTCATACTTACTTCTTGTTGGACCTTTAGGTACTCTTCTAGCAAATAGGGCTTCAAGTTGCTCGAACTCTTCATCTTCTTTCTTCATTTCCTCTAGTTCCTTAGCATATAAGGCTTTCCAATCACTCTTATCATTATATGATGTAGATGCATGAAAAGAAAGTTCAGATTTTGCAACTCTAGAAGAACCAAATTCCTCAAGCTCAAAAATAGATAACTTCTCAACCAAGGTATCTCTATTAATAGAGGTGTTTGCCATTGTTCTCAACTCATTAATTGTAGTAGCCTTCATCTTATAAGCCAGTAGAAAAGCTCTCAATACTTTAGAAACTATTTCATCTTCACTCAGAGATACACCACAACATGAAATTCCGAGAACAATTTCATTAACCATCTCCATAAAAGCAGTAATCCTTCCATCTTCTTCCATCTTTAGGTTCTCATATCTCACCCGATAACTATCAAGTTTAACAATTTTAATAGTAGGTTCATCTTCATTCAGAGTCTCCAATTTATCCCATATAGCCTTTGCAGTTGATTTGTCAGTTAGTCCCATAATTTGTTGATCAAAAAGTGCACACAAAAGGGCTTCTCTAGCTCTACAATCATTTTCAATGTCCTTATCCAAGCCTGGCGGAGGAGGATTGCTAGATGCCATATTATGAGGTATATATCCTTTCTTGGTGATCTCCCAAATCTTCTTGCCAAGATATCTCAGATGAGTCTCCATCTGATTCTTCCATAGCCTATAATTTGTTCCATCAAGCCTAGGAATATCTCTCGGGAAAATATCTGCAAATGAACTTGATGAACTTGAACTATTAGATGCCACAAGATCTTCCTCAAGTGATTAAGCTTCTACAAAGAGGACCAGGCTCTGATACCAATTGCTAGACAAATAAGATAACTAGTGAACAACTGAGAGGGGGGGTGCATTAGTTGTTAATAGATTATAGAACTTTAAACATTAAAACCTTATTACTAGAATACATAAACCAAATACCAGAATAACATATATAACAGTTAAGCACAAATATAATCCACAAAACATTTACCAACCATTCACAAAAGTTAACACCAAAATTTGTATGTGGAAAACTCGATAAAGAGAAAAACCATGGTGGGAAGCCTATCCACAGTCAGATAATACTTATGGAGTAAGTATGTGATTACACAAAGAGGGGTCTGCACATGCAGGAAGACCAACAACCTAGAGCGCACTGCTCATCACAAAAGGAGCCTCACTGACTAAAAAATAAATATAGACTACAATCTAGAAAGAAGAATGAACTGCAAGAATAACATCTCCTATGCCTAAATACAGCTCCGGTTAAGCATAGTACCAGAGGTTTTAAACCTCTTATACAAACCCAATTCAATTACCTATAATCGACCAAAACCTCTACATATTATACAACCTTATTCGCACACAGATTATCCTATATCCCAAAAACCCATATGCCCATGATCTACAAAGAGAGCTTACATCATATTTATACCAACCCGAGACCTAAACAATCAGGTTGGCCACCTAAAAGATAATATAATAAATTCATAACATAAACCCACAATCCTATGATCAACCAAATCGGCCTAAGACTGAAACAACATAATCCAATCAATAGATCCAATCAGAAATGCATTAAGATCATCCACCAACACATTACATAAATCGGTCCATAACCTAGCCAAATAAGATAACATTTGGTCCAGACCCAAATTCAATTCAATCCATCAACATTAACATGAACAAGATAACCACCAGCATCCCAGAAGCCATCTAGAAGCTGCACCAACACCATTTATCGCATGAATCAAAATATCTTCAACAAAGCTCTGTTGGTAGAAACCTTACCGATGACCAAAATGCTTACTACAACAAATTATAGCTCCTAAGTCATTAAATCCCAAACCAACTAATCGTGATACACATCTTAATAGCATGAATGAGAGATCCAAACCAATTCCACAAACCAAAGCATACTAGAGCATACCGGATCAATATCATAATCCAACCACTCTGTCGGAACCTATCGAAAATCGGTAAACAAACAAAATAGTTGGTGTTGCCATAAATTATAAAAAAATAATGCAACACATAATCAATTCCTCCAATTGCCAACACCCCTTCCATTTAGTTAGATACTTGAAGAATGCACCTGGTCTTGATCCTTCACCACCTCTAGCCTTCATCTTTACTCTTGGCCTTCCTACCCTCTTGCTTAAGCATATGAACCCGTCAAGAAAAAAATTCTGCCCCTTCCAATCTAATTTCTTCACCAACTACACTGGAACAAACATGATAGTAATTTAATGTACAAAAATCAATGGATTAGTATCAAAACATATCACAAAATTTTCTTCATTCTCTTCAAGGCTCCTTGGTAACTTTTGCCACATATCAATCTCATCATACATCTGATCATTCTCTATTATATATCCATCAACAACATTAATTTCGTCACCATACATGTATACCTCTTCTCCTATCATCATTTCTACTTGTTCAAATCCACCTTTACTTTTCTATTCTTCATCAATGGTTGCATACATTTCCCATAAATTAGGTTCCCAACCTATGTTTGCTTCTTCTAAATCCTCTTATTTACCTTCTCTAGCTTTCTCACTACACACTTCTACCAAGGGTTCTTGTGCCTCTAGTTCCACCATCGTCATCAGTGTTATCCATTTGAGTAGCCTTTGAATAAGCCATACCACTTTCCTTTTGACTGTCAAGTCCCAACTTGGTTGTTGTTACATTCTTGTCTCTAACTCTTCTATCTCTTTCTTGATTTGTTCCAACTCTTGCCTGAACTATCTATCCTCTTTTTGACTCCTCTCTTTTTCTTTCCTCTTTCTCTCTTCTTCTCTCTTCCATGAACCCTAGACTCTAAAGTATTCCCTCAATGCACTCACCAACTCTCTATCTTCTACACTCATCTTGTCCTTGCCTCACCTAGGTGCCTCCTGTCCACCCTCCTAGTCTTTTGGCAACCACTCACTAGGTTATCCTCTCAACCCGAACCAACACACAACTACCAACCACACACAAACTCTTCTCTACCCATATCTTCTAGGCTCTGATACCACTTTGATGTAGAGGCTCAGTTTCAACTCTCAACAACATTTTGATGCCAATTAGGCATATTTCACAACAATGGGCTCAACTCCCTTCATATCAAGGTTAAGACACATACTCCAACTTTGTTTGGTAAAAATACTCACCTAAGAATAACTCAAAAACATAGGTTCTCACAAGCCACCCCAAGGTAAACACTAACTTCAAAACTTCCATCCAACCTTCCAATACTCAGGCACCATCAATAACCCTTAGTCTATCACTTAACACCAACCCTCAATTAGGAATTCAATCTTCTTTTCACCTTAACACCTTACAAACTCCCACAATAATCACACACAAATACATCCTTATCATTCCTAAAAGGGCTTCCAAAAACATACCCTCATGACTCTTTACCCTCCCAACCAACCCAAAATGAAATAACAATGTTTATTGAGGATTCATTATTTTAGGATAGTCAAAACATGCTTTAGGATAGTCATGTAAAGGACATGGACAATCATCATTGAATGAACCATTCTTTGTTCAGAAACCTTCAAATGCAATAAATGATGATGGTAATCCACCCTACTACTTCTCTTGACATCAAAACCAACCCCAAATCCACTCCTAAACATGTAAAGTGTAGTGATTCAAGGCATTGCCAAAACTGTGACAACCAACTTCAAGGATTAAGACACTCATAAATCACCATGAATTGGTTGGCTTCCTTGTTCATATAACACCTATATCATGTCAAAGGGACACTCTCTCACCCTTCTCTTTAATTACAACACCACCCAACACATTTGTTGTATTCACACCCTCTAAAACTCCAATAGATCACTGTATTTCAGACTATGGCACTGCCAATCAACATTTTGACATCAATTTGCACGTGCAAAATTGAGCATGGATCTATGCAAAGCATATGACATGAAAATAAATATTTACAAAGAGTTTTAAACCCATTGGTGGGGTGATTTAACTTGGAAATAAAACAAAACCCATTATTGTGTAGTCTCGGGTTACCCTAGATGAGGATTTAAATAGTCTTCACAAAAATCAGTATATCTTTTTCAGAAGTGAATGAAATCGAGTGAGATAAAAGGAAAATTAAAGAAGATTAATCCATTGACCATATCCAATTAACTATTAAGACAAATGAATCGGATTTAATAAAGTAAAATGCTTAATAACAGAATGTTATTTCTGAAACACAAGTATTTACATAGAACTCAGTGTTGTTTATTGATTTTCTTCCTTGGTACATGTCTTTCAAAGTTGTAGTGAAAAAAGATAGGAATTTATAAAGGTTTCTAAGCCTTCCCAATGTCTATAACTAAATTTTTGAACCAACATGACTTACAAACACCTAATTACCTTCTCAAACACAAAAAGTTGCTTGTGACAACATTGACAATTTTTGACAATATGAGCAACATTTATCTAAAACTTGATACTAGACCAAACCATGACTCAAACTAACTTACATAAGTAAAAATAGACCCAGAAAACCCTTACATACCATTAAACATCAATTTTGACCCATTGAGACCTATTTCTCACAAAATGACAACTTTACAACTTTTTTTGACAACTTTGCAAAACTTGACCAAATGACTCCAAATCACTTGTTATCACCTTAGACACACTAGAATAGGGTAAATAAGCCTTATTAAATAATTTTCAACCTTCTTTGAGCATTTTCTATTCTTTTGACCATGTTTGACCTTCTCAGGACCTTATAGGTCTATATTGAACGAAATGGCTTAATGCCTTACAATATGATTTATTATGACTTCAAATGGTCCCTTGGACCTTATACAATGTTAACACAACATTGAAAAAAAAAAAAAAAAAACATAAAAAAATTCATGAGACCTTTCAGGGCCTAGGTGCTCCTACACCACCTTGTAACACTTTTGAGAAAATAAACCCTCAAAGATTGAGAATTTTTTTCACTATTGGTGCTAATGCTTCCTTGGTTTCTCTTTAGAGTGAGTTGTGTAATCAGTATTTATTCCTATTTACTATCCAAATGAAATGGCTATATTTTTGTGAGATGCAATTTTTACCATATAAACACTCTTACATTCCAAATTTGTGAGGGTGACTTATCCTCAATTGATTAGTTCATTAGACTATTGACACCTGCATTTTTTACTAGCAGTTTAATCTTACATGGTTGAGTAGTGTCATTGAGGTCACTCATGCAAATTCATATGCCATTTGTATCTTTGACTAACAAATGTTTTACCATTATTTGTCATTTATTCATTATACAAGTAGTGTTGTTGGGGGCACTCATGCAAATTGTCTTCTTCTTGGTCTTGATCATCATCTTCGTTTTAGAGGAGTTTCTTCATTTGACACTATAGTAGTTATCATTTGACCATTATTTGCAACTTCTTTGTGCTTCAAATATGTTCTTCATGTTCCTATTCCTTTTGGAGCATTATTTTGGAGGCTTCTAAGTCCTTTGTTCTCTTTTCTCTTTTTTGGAGAGGAGTTTTCTTCTACTGGTTTTTTTCTCCTTTTCTTTGTTTATGAGAGATTATATTGGTTTGTACATGGGTACCTCATAGAGCCTTTAGTTGTTAGGACCCATTTTTACATTTCATGAATTTAGAGGTTTTTGACTTCTCCACGAGTTTTTCTTAAGCAGACATGTTAGAACATTCTATATTTAGAGACATGATTTTAGCTTAATTTCACTTAGTTGAGATTTATTTAGCTCCTTTATGCTTTTTTAGTTTTCCTAATATTAGATTAGGGCTTCTCTTACTTTCTATAAAGCAAGTCATGGGTAAGTGCACAAAGATGGTGGTAAAAAAGAGGGGTATAAGTGGACACTTTTTTTTGAAATCAGGTGAACCTGAACTTAGAGGCAAAATTTGAAAGTCATCCACTTAAGATATGAAGATAATCAAAGAACAAATATTGTAGTACTCTGAATCTAGTTTCCAAACTACTAAACGTTTTCAAAATTGGATAAGATTAAGGGGGTCAAATCCTTTGCACATGAAAAACTGACCCTATTTTTTTCTGAAAAACATAACATAGTGTCTGACGTGCGCATCAAAAAAATCATAGTTAGATTTAGTATTTTGACAAATCCTTTGGCAGAAAGATAGTTAAGAGTGAGAACTATAAGATGTGTATTTTTTTGTAATTTTTTGTTGAGTATTGTTTTTTTAATGATTTTTCCAATCGAGCACATTCGGAAAATTCGGTACCTGTTCGTGCACGAAGCATAAATTGCACTAAACAAATCGAAAATACAATTTTTTTAAAAAATTGTAAATAATCAAGTGCACTACAATAATATATAAAGTTTTTTAAATTTGGATACGTATATCAAAAGTTATTCAAAAAATGGTGCACTTATGTCTGTGAGAACTATGGAGACACTAGGAAAAGAAATTCAATAATAATATGTTATTGTTGTTCAAATTGAAAACAAATTATATGGTTAGAAAGCTCAGAAGATGGGTGAAAATATGGTGGCAATTTTAGAAATACCCACTTTACGAAGTGTAAACCTGATGATGACAAAGTTGATAAAATAAAAACATCAAAAATGAGAGAAATGGAGGGAAATCAAACTTGCAATCCGTAGCTTTGTCATCCAGGCCTATTTCCAAGCCTAAATAGTCAAAAGCACGTACGGGGTACTTATGGTTTAAAAAGCGTGTATGGGGTATGTATAGTGTAAGCAGTGCGTACGCACTTGTTTCCCTATAAACAACGCGTAAGCGCTATTGTATAATATGATGTTCTATGTATTATATGTGTATATACATATAATATATGTAATATATAATATGTGTATAATATGACATTGTCTATATAATATGTTTATATACATATAATATATTAAACATATTGTAGCGTCCTAAAATTGCGACACTTGCAATTTTGACTGCATTTGGGTCTTCACGATGGTGACGCAACACTGAACTGGAATGGAGACCCCGAAACTTGTCCACGACATCAAAAACTGCATTTTTTAGCACCCTGGCCTGATCCTCCTTGCACCCCGTTGTCCCTGGAGGTGGGACCATGGCGCCCAGTGCCCTAGTCCCTGGCCCTATTTTTGGGCCCAATCTCTTTTGGGTCTTGGGTCTTTATGTTTGCAAATTGGAAAATAATGTTTCCTGGTCGGCCTAAGGTCGGAAAAATCAGTCTATCAACCCTAATTGACAAGTATATAAACTACATTTTCCTCTCCCATGGGGGTAGATGGAAAAAAGGCGGAAGCGACATTCAAATATTCAAACATTCAAGCATTCAAGCATTCCTTCAAGCAATTGATCATTCTAAGTCTCCATTCAAGGCTAAGTGTTGCATTCAAGACAAGGATTCAACCATTGAAGAGGAGATCACATACAACATACAACATACAACAACATTTACACCTTCGCATGTAGGAATACAAACATTCTTACAACAAGGTATCAGTACTTGTTTACATTGCAATCATTTACATTTACAACATTTTCATTTCTTGGTTAATTCCAAAATCGGGGTTTGACCTAAGGGAAAACCCCTAATCCCTAACCCCCCAATCATCCTCTCTTTTCTGTGTGTAGGTTGCAGGTACGCGGCTGTAATTGCAGATCTGGAATCCGTGTGCAGAGACGAACAGATCCCCCTTCGTTTTGCGGATTTTTCGGAGGACCGTGTGCACGCCGGGCGCCATCGTCCCGTCAACTTTCGCTCAAATTTGCAGGACAGCACCGTCTCGGCATTTTACTACTAATTCCAGGTCCGTAGCTTCATCCTATATTCCTATCTCTGTTTATAAGTGAATCTTTCTCACTTTTCATGCATTCCTAGCTTAATCCTTCTATCTACATTCTTTACAAAAGAGGGTAGCCTTGCTGTCATAACCCTTGAAACTCATTTAGAATCCAATCTTGCATTGTGTGGGATTGGATCTTGTGGGTTTCAACCCCTCTTTTGAATGTAAAGTCTCCCCCAAGTGAAAACCGTCAATCCTAGTGACCTCCCTTCTCTCTCCTTGGAGTTGGAGAGGGGAGAGCAACTAGGGTTCGATTTTCTGCTTTACACATATATATACACATGTAAGTGTATCGTCTCTCCCTCTCAAATGCATACAAGGTCTCTCTCTCTCTCTCTCTCTCTCTCTCTCTCTCTCTCTCTCTCTCTCTCTCCTTCTCCTTCTCCCTTCCTCCATACCCCATCCCTCTTTCTCTTCTTCTCTCCTCCATACCCCACTACAACTGTGTCTGCACTTCTATAGAAGTAAGTGAATTTATTTCTTATCTACAACTTCCTCTTTGATTTTTATCATGTATCCTCTCCTAAAAAAATTGACTGATGGATTTTTGTGTGTATATTGAATAGGAGGAATAGGGTTTGAAATTGAACCACAGGTGTATTACCGTGACAAACAAGGAAACCTGTAGCAATATTCTTCTCGAATGTGTTTTTAATGAGCAGAGCAGATGTGGAAAATAGTGTCAACAAAGCAACATGATGAGTCAGAGTACCTACAATATGTTTTTCAAAAGAAAACAACAGGTAGGAAGAGAAAGAGGGAGAGTAAGACATACGATGTCCTATAGAATGATAGTGGTGGGTATGCGAGAGTTCCCATGTTGTTACACAATGCCTGTCACCTAAAGAAATTAAAGTTTGTTTTATGCATGGCAGTGGTAGTATATGATGATCATCACTTGTCAAACAACTTGGAACGGTACATACCCATGAAAGAAATCAAGTGTGTAATTCTTATAGTCACAATCAAGATCAGTCTTATAACCTTGCAAATTTAATAGCATCATAAGTTTTAGAACTTAGGCAGTACTCTTAGGGTTAGGTCAAGCTCTTACACTTGCTTTTTAGTGAATCCTCATTGTTTGTTCGCTTGGAGTCTCGTTGTATGATGTTCTATTCATAACTTTAAATTTAATATATCATTTTATTAGCCCACCATATGACCGTTTAGGTGTCATTAGAGGTCGTATTATTTCCTAAGAGGTCATATGGTACCCTGTGACCCCTTAAGACCCCTCCTCTTTCCCTCCCCCCTACTCTCCCCCTCTCCCTCTCTCTCTCTCTCTCTCTCTCTCTATCTCTCTCTCTCTCTCTCTCTCTCTCTCTCTCTCTCCCTCTCCCTCCCTCTACCTCTCTCCCTCTCTCTACCTTCCCCCCCTCTCTCTCTCTCTCCATCTCACTTCCTCCATACCCCTTCTTCTCTCCCAGCCCCCCTCTTCTCTCTCCCTCTCCCTCCCTCTCCCTCTCTCCCTCTCTCTACCTTCCCTCCCCCATCTCTCTCTCTCTCTCTCTCCCTCTCTCTCTACCTGCAATATGTTTTTCAAAAGAAAACAACAGGTAGGAAGAGAAAGAGGGAGAGTAACACAGATGATGTCCTGTAGAATGATAGTGGTGGGTATGCAAGAGTTCCCATGTTGTTACACAAAGCCTGTCACCTACAGAAATTAAAGTTTGTTTTATGCATGGTAGTGGTAGTATATGATGATCATCACTTGTCAAACAGCTTGGAACGGTACATACCCATGAAAGAAATCAAGCGTGTAATTCCTATAGTCACAATCGAGATCAGTCTTATAACCTTGCAAATTTAATAGCATCATATGTTTTAGAACTTAGGCAGTACTCTTAGGGTTAGGTCAAGCTCTTACACTTTCTTTTTAGTGAATCCTCATTGTTTGTTCGCTTGGAGTCTCATTGTATGATGTTCTATTCATAACTTTAAATTTAATATATCATTTTACTAGCCCACCATATGACCCCTTAGGTGTCATTAGAGGTCGTATTATTTCCTAAGAGGTCATATGGTATCATGTGACCCCTTAAGACCCCTCCTCTTTCCCTCCCCCCTACTCTCCCCCTCTCCCTCTCCCTCTCTCTCCCTCTCCCTTCCTCTACCTCTCCCCCTTTCTCTACATTCCCCCCCTCTCTCTCTCTCTCCATCTCCCTTCCTCCATACCCCTTCTTCTCTCCCACCCCCCTCTTCTCTCTCCCTCTCCCTCCCTCTACCTCTCTCCCTCTCTCTACCTTCCCTCCCCCATCTCTCTCTCTCTCTCCCCCTCTCTCTCCCTCTCTCTCTACCTGCAATATGTTTTTCAGAAGAAAACAACAGGTAGGAAGAGAAAGAGGGAGAGTAACATAGATGATGTCCTGTAGAATGATAGTGGTGGGTATGCGAGAGTTCCCATGTTGTTACATAATGCCTATCACCTAAAGAAATTAAAGTTTGTTTTATGCATGGCAGTGGTAGTATATGATGATCATCACTTGTCAAACAACTTGGAACGGTACATACCCATGAAATAAATCAAGTGTGTGATTCCTACAGTCACAATCAAGATCAGTCTTATAACCTTGCAAATTTAATAGCATCATATGTTTTAGAACTTAGGTAGTACTCTTAGGGTTAGGTCAAGCTCTTACACTTTCTTTTTAGTGAAGCCTCATTGTTTGTTCACTTGGAGTCTCATTGTATGATGTTCTATTCATAACTTTAAATTTAATATATCATTTTATTAGCCCACCATATGACCCCTTAGGTGTCATTAGAGGTCGTATTGTTTCCTAAGAGGTCATATGGTATCTTGTGACCCTTTAAGACCCTTCCTCTTTCCCTCCCCCCTACTCTCCCCCTCCCCCTCTCCCCCTCTCTCTCTCCCTCCCTCCCTCTCTCTCTCTCTCTCTCTCTCTCTCTCCATCTCCCTTCCTCCATACCCCTTCTTCTCTCCCACCCCGCCTCTTCTCTCTCTCTCTCTCTCTCTCTCTCTCTCTCCCCCTCCCTCTACCTCTCTCCCTCTCTCTACCTTCCCTCCCCCGTATCTCTCTCTCCCTCTCTCTCCCTCTCTCTCTACCTGCAATATGTTTTTTAGAAGAAAACAACATGTAGGAAGAGAAAGAGGGAGAGTAACACAAATGATGTCTTGTAGAATGATAGTGGTGGGTATGCGAGAGTTTCCATGTTGTTACACAATGCCTGTCACCTAAAGAAATTAGAGGTGTCATTAGAGGTTGTATTGTTTCCTAAGAGGTCATATGGTATCCCATGACCCCTTAAGACCCCTCCTCTTTCCCTCCCCCCTACTCTCCCCCCTCTCCTCTCTCTCTCTCTCTCTCTCTCTCTCTCTCTCTCTCTCCTTCCCTATCTCCCTCTCTCTACCTTCCCTCCCCTCTCTTATGTCCCTCTCTCCCTCCCTCTACCTCTCCCTTCCACCCATGTTCTCTCCCTCTATCCCTCTCTGTCCCTCTCCCCTCTCCTCTCCCTCTGTCCCTCTCTCTCCCTCTCCAATCTCCTCTCCCTCTCTCTCCCTCTCCCACCCCCCTCTTCTCTCTCTCTCTCTCTCTCTCTCTCTCTCTCTCTCTCTCTCTCTCTCTCTCTCTCTCTCTCTCTCTCCTTCCCTCTACCTCTCCCTTCCCCCCATGTTCTCTCTCTCTCCCTCTCCCCTCTCCTCTCCCTCCATACCCCTTCTTCTCTCTCTCCCTCTCCCTTCCTCCATACCCCTTCCTCTCTCTCTCTCTCTCTCTCTGTCTCTCTCCCTCCCTCTACCTCTCTCAAGAGTGAGTACGAGGTACTGAAACTATTAGTTCCCTGCCCTGCCATAACTTTTTTAAGGCTTAGTAGCGCATACGCAGTACTTATTACTCATAAGCATGTACGGGGTACTATTCCCATTATTTGATACCCTGTGATAACATTTTTAGGCTTATTAGCGCGTACGTGCTACTTATCAGCCCAGAATGGGAAAAAATAATACCGTTGGGCTTGTCAACATTTTATGGTCTAACAGCACGTATGCGGTTATCAATGTAGCACATACACGGTTTATAGACATAGTTTTAGTTGCCCAAGAGCCTCAATTAATATGGTCAGATAATTGCACCGCACAATCCAAGAATGCAAGGATGTTTTATTGGCTGACAAGGATGCATGTGACAAGCGGTGTACAACATTTTTGGAATTTCACTGAGGCTAGACATGGTAAGGGAGAGCACGATGGTGCAGGAGCATGTGTGAAAAGAGCCCTAGCCAAGGAAGAATTGAAGTACGAAGGTGGTTCTGAGTTGGTAGATGCAGAAATAATTGTGCGATGGTGTAAGTCTATGATGGGTCCAGGTAATCCAGGTACGTCATTGGTTCATAGATATTTTTGGTTGATTATTGAATCTAACATTGAAAACTATCTAGATTGTTGTACAGTTGCAGGATCGAGTGATATGCACTCATTTATGAGTTCAAATTCAAGTTCACTGGTAATTTATACGAGACAAATGGTATGTTTTTGCTCTTCATGCATGTATTGTTTGTGGGAAGAATGTGAATTAGAAGAGTGGGTTGACAAATGGTCTTGTAGACCGTTGGTTCCCATTGATTCATATCAAATTCCCAAAGCACTACAATTGAGCCAGATGGAGACATCAGTGGATTTTGACCATGTATCCGACCTAGTGGATTCATGTGATTTTTTTATTTAATTTTTTTGCAAGTATTCTTTTTGGTTCATTTTTTTGTACATCATACTTTATTTTTGGTATTAATTAACACTTTATAAAATGCAGGTCATGTGTATGCAGTTCTTGCAGAAGAGAACAATGAAGAAGGAACAAATTACTATTGAGCCTAAAAGAAAATTGACAACCACAATCATTGACAGAGAGGGTATTGAGTACCCAATAGGGTCTGTTGTTGTGATAGAAACATGGCTTCGGAGATACCCTATCAAGAATTATGATGTTTGGTTGTTCGAGGACTTTGAAACACACAGACATATTCTTCATTTCTCTAACCTCATTGTTGCAACAAATATTCATTTGATGAAGTATCGTGGTAGACCTCATAACAAGATTTTATGGAAAGTTCTTGAATTTGACCACAAGGCAATACTTGACACAATACGGGTTAGAGCCGATCCTGAAGACTCACTTGATTGATTCTACGGTTCAGAGTAGAATGATTTTGAGAATTTTGTATAAATTGTTGATGAATTGTTCTATATCCATTTTTTGTATATATAAATGCCCATGAGCTGATTTTTATATGTTTAGGGGCATAATTTTGTATATTTAAGTGGCAATGAGCTGATTTGTACATATGTACATGCCAAATTTTGTATATTAAAATTGCGATGAGCTGAATTGCACATATTGTAATGCCAAATTTTGTATAAAATCCCATGAGATTATTTGTATATTAAAATGGCGATGAGCTGAATCGCATATATTGTAATGCCAAATTTTGTATAAAAGCCCATGAGATTATTTGTAAGACAATTTTTTGTATAATCAAATAGCCAAGAGCTGATTTGACCATATTTAGAGGCAAATTTTTGAATAATATGTGACAATGTTTTGTGACTATTTTGATTCTTGTATAATCATGGATAATTATTTGAGTCATTATCGGGTCATAGGGGTCATAGATTGAGACTAGATACAATTTGAGCAAAAATTGTCATTATTGTCAAAAAAATTGTCAAAAAAGTTGTCAAGCAACTTCTACATTGCGTCGGTAGGGTATGACTCTCGATGTTCTAGTGCTTTGGGATGCACAACAGGGCCATGCTTAGTGTAAAATTTCCCACCTAGACATGCTCGCGATGTCGGTTTGTGCACATAAGGAACAAAATCAATTCTAGCCAATCTTGCAACTTATCCTTGCAAGCAACTGACAGTTTTTTGAGCAGGCGAAAAAATGCTACTAATTGAAAATGGCTTCGAGTCGTCAAAAAATAAGATAGGACATTGTAGAGGAGCCTCACATGACCCCATGGGATCAAACAGATTGATCGTATATGTTGTGGATTGGAAGAAACAGTCCGTCAAATTTTGACAATTTTTTGGACTTAGGGCACTTGAGAGATCGCACTGGTAGGGTATGACTCTCGAAGTTCTGGTGCTTTGGGATGCACGATAGGGCCATGCCTAGCGTAAACCTTTCCACCTAGATGTGCTCACAACGTCGGTTTGTGCACATGAGGAACATAATCAATTCTAGCCAATCTTGCAACTTTTCCTTGCAAGCAACTAATGATTTTTTGAGCAGGCAAAAAAATGCTACTAATTGAAAATGGCTCCGAGTCGTCAAAAATTGAGATAGGCCATTATAGAGGAGCCTAACGCGACCCCACACGATCAAATAGATCGACCGTATGTGTCATGGATTGGAAGAAACAGTCCGTCAAATTTTGATAATTTTTTGGACTCAGGGCACTTGAGAGTTCACACCGGTAGGGTGTGACTCTTGACGTTATGGAGCTTTGGGATGCACGACAGGGTCATGCCTAGCGTAAAATTTCCCACCTGGAGGTGCTCGCGATGTTGGTTTGTGCACATGAGGAACAAAATCAATTCTAGCCAATCTTGCAACTTTTCCTTGCAAGTAACTGACAGTTTTTTCAGCAGGCAAAAAAATGCTACTAATTGAAAATGGCTTCGAGTCATCGAAAACTGAGATAGGCCATTGTAGAGGAGCCTCATGCGACTCCATGGGATCAAACAGATCGATCGTATGTGTCGTGGATTGGAAGAAACAGTCCATCAAATTTTGACAATTTTTTGAACTCAAGGCACTTGAGAGATCGCACCAGTAGGGTATGACTCTCAACATTCTGGTGCTTTGGGATGCATGACAAGGCCATGCCTAGTGTAAAACTGCCCACTTGGATGCACTCGCATTGTCGGTTTGTGCACACGAGGAACATAATCAATTCTAGCCAATCTTGCAACTTTTCCTTGCAAGCAATTGACAGTTTTTTGAGCAGGCGAAAAAATGCTACTAATTGAAAATGGCTTCGAGTCATTAAAAACCGAGATAGGCCATTGTAGAGGAGCCTCACGCGACCCCACAGGATCAAACGGACTGACCGTATGTGTTGTGGATTGGAAGAAATAGTCTGTCAAATTTTGACAATTTTTTGGACTCAGGGCACTTGAGAGATCGCACCGGTAGGGTATGACTCTCGACGTTTTGGTGCTTTGGGATGCATGATAGGGCCATGCCTAGCGTAAACCTACCCACCTGGACATGCTTGCGATGTCGGTTTGTGCACATGAGGAACAAAATTTGACCATTGCGAGCATGAGGGTGCTCTCGCACCAAACACATTGTTGTTTATATTCATATTGTCGATTTTTGTTGTTTATATTCATATTGTTAATTACATATGCAAATATTCATTTAAATTTATAAAAGGGTAGCCACCAAATATAGTGAATACACAATAATGAACTGAATACAAGGAGTTTTGTAGGGTTAATTCAATATTTTAGAAATTTTATCAAATCATATTCCACGATTGCAATGCTTTATATCATATAATTTTATTGTTTATATTCATATTGTTGATTACATAAGCAAATATTCATTTAAATTTATAAAAGGACAACCACAAAATACAACGAATACAAAATAATGAACTCATTACACATTTATTGGATCGAATATCGATATTTATATATATATATATATAAAAGGCATGTCTGCCAAGTCAATACAAGTACTACAAAAATGTGGCATATGCCATGTCCAAATCGATATACAATAAAAATGTAGAATATATCTACATGTATTGGTCATTCTATGACCAAAACTAACACTATATGATCCTAAACTTGTGGTGGATCATCAAAATCAAGCTTCTTCAGTGTAGTACGCAACTCTGTAGATGGCTGCAAAACCACAATTCAAAAGCCAAGTTAGAATTCTTTTGTACAAAATAGTTCACAATTAACATCATAACTATTCATTTAACTTCAATTCCTTTGCAATTGAAATGTAGATTACCTCATTGGCTGATCCAGGAGCTAATGCCTTCGCTCTCCTCTCCTTATCACTCTTAGGAGTTTTCTTGAAGACATACTTAAATTGATCCACGTTATGGCCATACCGCGAAGGAGTCTATTGTAGATTAAATGTACAATTAATACAATGTACTAACATAAATATATCAAAAACACTTAAACGATATAGTATAGAGAACAATGACGTACCTGTGCCTGAGATGCTTCTCCAATGGACTGAGGATGGCTCACCATCGATGTAGAAACTGACGCTATTACCTATACAAAAAATGTACAAAGATTAAATACAATTAATATAATGATAAGTATTGAAGATTGAAAACAATTTATTTTACATATCAAACAAAAGTGTACCGGATCCTGAGATGCTTCTCTAGTGCAAGGAGGAGGGTTTGCCATTGATGAAATAGGTATGGATATTTCCTGTATGAAAAAAATATAAGATTATAATATATCACAAGTTCACATGTACGTGTGCATATAATCATGAAATCAAGAAAATAAAGTAGAGATACATACCTTCGTCCTCTCTTGATCCGCGGGCTAATAAGGTGTATTCAACATATCCACAAAGCTCAATGGCCACTGTACATGTAAAATAGACAAAAAACACTAAACCCCAACTAATACTTGATTTCAACATTTTCAAACAATTGTACAGCTAAAAATGTGTTCAATTACCTTCTTCACACATTTTGGCGTCTTCGAGGAATTCTTTTTCTTAGGATGAGCCCTAGACACAGAGGGGGTACCCTAAAAACACAAAATTAACATGAGATATTAGTACAAATAATAAATTAAACATAATTTTAAAAATCTAAAATGAAATGACTTGCATATTCCATCAAAACAATACATAAAAAGAGTTGTACAAAATATGATAGCATATAGCCTTGTAGGCCAAAATCGATTGTGGAGAGCGTGATGTCATCAATATGGGATATTTCATCCCCTGTCAACACCTACAAACCAGAAATTGGACCAAGTATTAAAGATAGTTAGTATATCTTGTATTTTTTTGAATTCAAAGTGTACTATTCTATTTTAACATGTTACAAAATTTACACCTCAGGCATCGAAGTTGCAGCTGTGGTAACTGGGGGAGGTGTATGGGATACCACTGATGCATCCTGAAATGCATATTATTTGTCTCAATTTAAATTGATGTATAAATGCAAATTCATTTATGTAATTACAAATTTAAAGTGACTGATAAATAAAATGTTATGAATTCAAATCAACACACCTGTGTCTGTATCTCATGGGCAAACACCATGTCCATCAACTCATCTGTCAGTGCCACATCCTCAACCATGTGAGCCTGACATCTACAACCACAAATCGTGCATAGATGATATGAGTATCCATCTGCACCAGCTGCATCATCTATCCCTGAGCAAATCCCCGAGCAACTAACACACATATGCTCGATGGGCTCTTTGTCATCCTCTAACGGCTCATCATCCAATACAATAGGGTGTGCTAATGATGTCCCATGTTGGATGATGGTACCAGTCAATGTTGTGGCCACCTGAAGAGTCTGTAGCTCCATTGACTCTTTCAGCTCTAATGGGACAACTTGATGCACCTTGGGTTTGGGTGCTAGGGGCGATGACTCTCCGTGGCTAATCGCCTACAGGCTCCAGGTCTATCTTGGGCAGAGCCACCACCTCTACCATGAAACTCTCTCATGTCAAAATAGTTTGGTTGCACATTGAGCACAAACTCACAATATATTTTTCTCAAAAAATATAATGGCACCTCATAATTATTACAAGGTGGATCATCAAAGACCATCCACCACCTCTGCCAAAAAAGATTCTTCATCTACACATTGATACACCAATGTATGGGAAACCTCTTTGTATTAAGAGGTAATGACTGACCAGTTTTGGGATCAACAAAAAGGGCACATATTTGTTGTTTAGAAATATTTTTGTTTTTTACTCCATCGTATGATAGCCCATTGGCATAGAATTGATGACACCTATCCCTAAAGCTTCCCCATTTGGTAATTTCTATGGAAATAGCTATGGCACCACTAGCTAATGTTTCTAGGCTAGTGGCGAGGGATTGATGATGGTCAAGTTCAGAAGTTTTCAATTTTACAATCAGTCTATTGATTTTAGACGTATTTTGTCCTAACTAATTAATTAATTCTTCCTTTGTTTCGGCTGTGCGGTCAAAAGGAGGAATTGGGGGTTGTTCTTGTGTGTTTTCAGGAGGTGCATTTGGTTGTTCTTGTGGGTTTTCAGGAGGTGCATTTGGTTGTTCTTGTTCTGGATTAGAAGAATCTAGTTTTTGAAACAAAAAATGAAAAAACCTAATCAAAATTAATGAAATTAAATTCAAAATGTAAAACAAATTGCATAAACTAGAAAGAAAGATACAAATAAACAAAAACTAACCTTGATCCATAGCCTGGAGGACAAATAGCACCCTGTTCGTGATTTAGGTTAGAAAATGAGAAAAAATGCGCTTTACGGGTAAATGAGACCCAGTTTTTTTTTTTAAAACTTTTTTTACTAGGCACTGCGTATGCGGTATTATTTGGATTATTAGCGCGTACATGCTCATTTTCCTATAAGTAGCACGTACACGCTAATTTTCCTAGGCATAGCGCGTATGTGCTACCTTTTCTAGGCTTGGGAAGAACAAACCTAAGCGCGTATGCGGGCATTTGAAATTTTAAAACCGCGTACGCGCTGCCTGTGTTTCTCAAAGTTTTTTTGGGTGGTGTCCACTTTTCTGACCACCATCTTTGTGCACACGCCCTCATTATGCATTATATAATTCATTATATAATATTTTCTTTTGAGGAACATAGCATATATATTTTTCTACTATTGTTTATGAAAGATGTTCTTGTTTGTTGTTTAATCTTGCAAGCTTGTGTTGTAAAATTCAATAGTTATTGATGAAAAGGAAAGGATATTAATTTGATTTTACCCTACAAATTAAAAGATCCAGATCACCACTAAGAAATTTTAGAAGAAGGTAAGGAATTTATCTTTTTTGGACTTGTATTTAATCTTGGAGGATGAGTGATAAAGAATTAGTGACAAAGCACTTGAATGCATTCAATGTCATGATGATCTAGCTAGGACTAGTTTGTAAATGTCATGTGTTCTTTTCTTAGTAATTGGGACAAGCTAGTTATGGTAATTAGAAGCATCATTTCAAAGATAAATTTTAATGTTGTGGTGGGTGCATTACTTTTTGACAAGATGAGGTAGAATAATTTAGATTCTACCAAAGATAACTTAACTATTAGAGATATTCCAAAAATAATGCTAAAGTAAAGAATAAATACAAGTGTGCTAAGTATAAGGGAAAATCTAAGTCTCTTATCAGATCCATGATAAAAAATTTAAATGATGGGAAGATTGAGCACATTAAGGAGGATTTCAAGTAAAATAAGGCAAAGGAGTCCAATAACAAAACAAAATTAAGAGTTTCTTGATGATGGTCTCAACATGGAATGGTTATTGGAATATGAGAATTTTCATGATCATGGATTATATCTAGGATTTAACTCTTCTATCAGAATCATTGGTTAAGATAGAGTTATGTTCATTCTTAGAGACAAAAGGGAAAAAACTCTCTTGAATATTTTACACATTCTAGGTATGGAAAGAAACATACTTTCAATTGAATAATGTTAATATTTAGGTGGTTATCAACAAATATGGATGCAAAATGATATGTTGGGCCATAATATTTGCTAGGGGAGTTCAATTTGTAACTTTATTATGTTTAGAATCTAGTACCATAGAATGTAATTGTTCTAATATTCCTAACTCATGGAATCATAAGCCTTAGCTAGAGAAGACCATGTTGTGGAGTGATCATATGTGCTAGATTGGTGAGAAAGGATTAAAGGACTTAAAATATAGAATCTTGGTAAACAATATAGCTAATTTTTTCTTATATTTTGATCTATTAACATTCTCTATATGAAAAAATAAAATTATATTAAATTGTATTTGAGCCCTACTAGATCTATAGGGGTTTTAGATTTGATTTATGATAATGTATCTAGCCTTATGGATGTACAATATATATTAATAGATATATTATGTATTTTTCATTAATGGATTGATTTGCTAAGAAATCATGATAATTTATCTCAACACCAAACATAAGGTCTTATAATTTGAGTTTAAATAACTTGTTGATAACCAAACAAGGAAGATCAAGGTATTGAGGATAGATGATGGTGAAGAATTATGTTTAGAAAATTTTAATAGATTTTAGAGGGAAAATGGTATTGTGAGTTATAAGAGAACTACATACACCCCTTAGTAATATGAGGTTAGAGAGATTTTTAACAAATTATTGATAGATATAAATACAATCTAGATTAGGAGAAAAATATCAAGGTAGAAAATATTAGATAGCTTGTAGCCTAATTAGCCCCCTGCAGGCTAGCAGAGTTGGCTTGAGTCTTGAGTTTTCTCCTTGAGGTCTTGGGTTCGACTCCCTAGCCAGTGAATTATTTAGCCGCGCACACTTGGGGGTGAGTGTTGATAGCCGCGCGGCCCTAGGGACTAGTCTCACCTTAGCTTGCCTCTATCCTAAGCCCCAACTTGGTTGTTAATGGCCAGGGTAAGGTTCCTGGTTTGAGCTTTGGGCTGAGATGCAGGGATACCCTGAGGATAACAAAACAAAAACAAAAACTTGTAGCCTAATTAACAAATATCCTAATATAGATCATATGGATAAAAAAATTGAGGATGCTTGGTCAAGAAATAAGCCTTTATTTTAGCATATCAAGATTCTTTTTTATTGAGAGGTATATGTACACATTAATGAATAATAATGAATAGTTAGTACCAAACCGGTACTAAGAGGGGGGAGGGGGTGAATCAATACAGACAAAACCTTTCTCCACAACTCAAACATCAGAGACTGCACTAACCGACAAGCAACATTACCGATTTAAGTCATGACACTATTGGTAAAACACAGTGAGACTGTGAAAAACACAAACTGGTAACACCTAGATCAATTAAAGACCTAATACCTTATCACAACTTCACCCAAATGCTTAAGCAAGTAATACATCAGAAATACTTATGACCATTGAATCAACTTGCATTACCACTTAACATAAAACACTAAACCATCACATGAAAAGCATCACACATGACACACTGATTTTTCACGTGGAAACCCAATTGGGAAAAACCACGGTGGGGATGAATACCCACAAGCTGTTCTTTGAACTCTTTTGAAGTTCACTCTATTAGGAGCCTAGTTCGGTTAAAGACTTTTACAATAGGTTCTGCTAGGAATCGATCCTGCTAGGGATCACCCGGTTAAGGGATGGCTAAATACCTGATTAAAGGTTAGAACCCTGTTAAAGGTTACCTCGCAAGAGGATTTCAAGAACTCATTGAATTGAGTCACCCTGTTAAAGGATTTACACAAAATCCTGTTAAAGCTACCTGGTTAAGGGATTTTCCAACTGTTGAAATGGTTAAAAGTCAACAGGTGATACACTGATCTGATAACAACACACAATGCCAAGGCAAATCCTCTTTAGCTCCTTTGCTTCTGCAATCACACTCTGTAGGTATCAACACACTTCTCCAGTCTGGCAAGAATCAAGTATCTCTTCACTTGGATACACACATACCATTTGCCAACAACTCCAAAATGAAAAACATCATCGACCTTATAGTAAACAAATAGGTCGGTAGCATAAACCCTAAACCCTAAACATTTAGGTTTAACAATTCAGTCAGTTTAATCCTGATCGTTAATCACACTGCATTGAATACAACAATCTTGAACAGATCTCAAGACGTTCTCCAATGTTCATTCTTTGCCGCTTCAGAAAGCTGATAACCCATCACGCGCTCTCCACCATTTACAGAGACTTCGCACATTCCCAAGGTAGATAGGATCAATCTCCATGCAAGATCCTCAAGGAAATCCTTCACGCGCACAAAGCTGACGTGGCAACCCGATCTGATCTTCATTACAATGCTAACTCATCACAAGATATCATTGGTTGAATCACACAGGCTTGGAATGCATCAACCAGAAACCTTGAAGCTAAGACTACCAATCGGTAGTCATGCCAAATGAAACCTCGATACAAAACTTCCCATATACCGGTTCTCATTCCAACAGGCCGCTTCACATTTTCACATATACCAGTTCACAACATCATACCGGTTCTCTTGCCAGTTTGATTATATCAATATACTGGTTCATACTTCAGCATATTGACATCAATGACAACATACAATATCATCATGTCATCAAGCTCTGCACATATACCAACAATCTCCCCCTTTGACATTGATGACAATATACAAAGATATCTCTTCTACTTCACATCTTCTCCCCAATACTATAAATATCTTCTCTACTTCACATCTTCTCCCCCTTTGACAATAATGCCAAAGTGGAGGCACACACATCTATGTTCCACTATGCTGCTCCCCCTAAGGAGTACCATCCTTCAACACATCAATCCTGAAAAAGATTTAGCAATGCAATACCTGACTGATGTGGAGTACACACCTTTAGTTCACCATTTGAAGGGGCAACACCCCTAATTTACCTCTTAAATAGGCAAATGTAGCCTTCGGTAGAGGCTTGGTGAATATGTTTGCTAACTTCTCCTTATTGGAAACATGTTCCAATACAACCTCTTTGTTCTGAACCTTCTCCCTCAAGAAATGATACTTGAGTTCGAAGTGCTTGGTTCTAGCATGCAAAATTGGATTCTTGGAAATATTAATTGCACTTGTGTTGTCACAGAATATACTCACCGGTTCAGATATAGGAACTTTGAAACCACTTAATACATGCTTCATCCAAATTGTTTGGGTGCAGTTCATAAATGCTGCAACATATTCCGCTTCTGCTATAGACTGAGAGATACAACTTTGCTTCTTACTCATCCATGAGACTAGTCTACCACCAAGAAAGAATGCATTGCTGGTTGTGTTCTTCTGGTCATCCACATTATTGGCCCAATTTGCATCTGTAAACACTTTGAGGTCAAAATCATTACTGTATGGATACCACAATCCATAGTCAATGGTTCCCTTCAGATATCTAAGAATCTGCTTGACTGCTACCAAGTAGGATTCTCTTGGACTTTTCTAGAACTGTGTAGTAATGCCCACTGCATGTGCATTGTCCGGTCTGCTATGTAATACATAGTGCAACTTACCAATCATTGATTGGTATTCCTTCTCATTTACCAACGCTGAGTTATCCTCTTTTGACAATTTACAACCAGTCACCATCGGTGTACCAACCGGTTTGTTGTCTTCCATGCCAAAGGTCTTCAACACCTCTTTGACATACTTGGACTGAGTGATAAAGATACCATCTTTCATTTGTTGAATCTGTAGTCCAATGAAGAACTTAATCTCCCCTATAAGTGACATCTAAAATTCCTTCTTCATCTCATCTGCAAAATCATGACTCATCTTGTCATCTCCTCTAAAAATTATGTCATCAACAAATACTTCACAGATTAGAATCTGATCTCCTTCTGACTTCAAATAGATATTGCTATCTTCACTTGTTCTTTCAAATCCAATCTTCACAAGATGGGAGTGTAAGTGTTCATACCATGCTCTAGGTGCCTGCTTCAATCCATACAAGGCTTTATGTAGCCTGCACACCATGTCATTGTCTTTTGATAGGGAAAATCCATCTGGTTGCTCTATATACACCTCCTCTTCAAGTATACCATTCAGGAATGCAGATTTTACATCCATTTGATATACTTTGAATCCCTTGAAGGTTGCATATGCAAGAAGCATACAAACTCCTTCCAATCTAGCTACTAGAGAAAAGGTTTCTCCATAGTCTTCTCCTTCTTCTTGAGCATATCCCTTACACACCAGTTTGGCTTTGTTTCTTATGACTGTGCCATCTTCATTCAACTTATTTATGAAAACCCATTTGGTGCCAATGACATTTTTATGCTCAGGTCTGGGTACCAAAGATCATGTGCCATTCTTTTCTATCTGGTCAAGTTCCTCTCCCATTGCCTTGATCCAGTCTTCATCTTTATGTGCCTCTTTAAATGTTTTAGGCTCAAATTTAGAGATCATGCAAGAGTTTTCTCTGACCTTTCTTCTTTTACGAATTCCTACATCCTTGTCTCCTATGATCTGCTTTGGATCATGATTCAACTTAACATACCTAGGAATGATCTTAGTTGTTTCCTCTTGCTTTTCTTCTTCATCATCATCTTCATCAACATCAACATCTACCGATATAGAAGCACTGTTACTGGTACTCGATTGTTTTGCAACTGGTTCCCAGAAGGTTGCAACCGATTCATCTACTATTTGCTCATTGTCGGTTTCCTTAGGTTTATCAAAAATTTCATTAACTCTAACATTGACACTTTCAACAATTCTCTGAGTCCTATTATTGAAACACTTGAGAGCTTTTCTCTTGGTGGAATACCCTAAGAATATTCCCTCATCACATTTGGCATCAATCTTGCTCTGATGTTCACTCTTGATATAACATTTGCTACCAAACACTCTAAAGTAGCTTACTATAAGAGTCTTACTGGTCCAATACTCATAAGGTGTTTTATCCTTACCTTTCTTGATGAGTACCCGGTTCATAGTTTATACTGCAGTGCTCATTGCTTCTCTCCAGAAGGTGTGAGCAACCTTCCCTTGAATCAACATCATTTTGGCTGCTTCAACTACATTTTGATTGTTCCTCTCTACTAGGACATTTTGCTGTGGAGTCTGGGGGGCAGACAATTGCCTCTTGATGCCATTTTCTTCACAGTACTTGTTGAATTCACCAGAAGTGAACTCACCTCCTTGACTAAGGCATTTGATTCTCTTACCACTTTCTTTTTCAACCAGTGCTCTGAAGGCTTTGAACTTTCCAAAAGCTTCAGACTTGTCTTTCAAGAATGTGACCCACATAATTCTTTAGAAGTCATCAATGAGAATCATAAAGTACCTATCTCCCTGCACACTCCTAGTTTTCATAGGACCACACAAATCAATATGCACAAGATCAAGTAAATTGTCTGCAGTGAAAGATTTACCTTTGAAGGTTGAGGAAGACATTTTCCCCAGTTGACACTCTCTGCACAAAGGATTCTCTAGTTTGCTCAGCATAGGGAATCCTCTAACTGCCTTGATCTTACTTGCCTTCACAATATTATCAAAGTTTACATGGCAGAGTCTCCTATGCCATATCCAGCTATCATCAAACTTAGCCATTAGACATGTACTGATATTTGCATTTAGCTGAAATAAGTTACCTCTGGTCTGCATACCGGTGGCCATCAGTTCACCACCCTTTCCTTTTATTTTGCACACTCCATCCTTGAATTCTAGAGTGAGTCCATTGTCATTCAGCTGGGCAACACTCAAAAGGTTGTGCCTGAGACCTTCCACCCAATACGCATTATCAACACTGCCTTTTCCATTTAGAGAGATAGATCCTCTGCCTTTTACCATACATGGTGCATCATTACCAAATCGGACCACACCACCATCATACTCTTCCAGAGACAGAAACTTACTTCGGTCATCGGTCATGTGGTGAGAACAACCACTGTCAATAATCCACTCATTGGAATTATCAAAGCGGGAGACAAGAGATTTCTTGTCTGACACATCTTCCTTAATTGCTACAAACACAATGTCTTCACTTTCTTCATCTTCTGATTCCTCATCAGTGACACCTTCATCAACTACTACAAAATAGTTTCTCCCGTTTCCTCCTTTGAACTTCTTGAACTTCTCCGGTTTGTCCTTATTATCACCATTAGGACAATTTACAATAATGCATCCTATCCTATTGCAAGAGAAGCATTTCAAAGGGAGCTTACCTCTGTATTTACCATTTCCCTTAGGAAGTCTCTTCGCAAGAAGAGCTTCAAACTCCATAAGGATCTCCTCATCATCCATTTCTCTTCCTTGTCTTGGTTTACAACTGGTGCTAGCTTCTTTTCCCTTTCTAGATGGTGCAACAGATTCTCTAAAGGCTGATTCAGTCTTCTAAATACTACCGTCATAATTATTTAGCTCATATGCAGTCAACTTAGCAATGATGGAGTCTAGGGATACCTTTGTCTTATCTATAGACCTCAACTCCTGAATAGAAGCAACCCTTATTGCATAGAATGGTAACAAGGATCTCAAGACTTTGCTAACAATAGTGGAATCATCTATTTTACCTCCTGCACTCTTGATGTCTTCAACAAAATTTTTGATTCTTATTCCATATTGTTGCATGGTCTCTCCTTCAACCATCTGCATGTCTTCAAAATTTCCCCTAAGGCTCTCTTCCTTAGCTTGTTTCACATGCTCATCACCACCATAGATATTCTCCAGAGCATCCCATACTTCTTTGGGATTGTCTTTATCTTGAACATCAATTAACTCAATGTTAGATAGACTGTTGATTAAGGTTTCCATGACTTGCCCATTCTCTTGAATCTCTCTTCTTTGATCATCGGTGAGAGTATCGGTAGGGATAACATAAGCATTCTCAACATAGTTCCAGTGTTGAGCACCCATGCTTCTGATGTATATCTTCATTCTATCCTTCCACATTTTAAAGTTTTCTCTGTTGAACTTTGGACCTTCCCTCTTCATCATTAGAGTAGGATCTTTTCCTCAAGTGGTTAAGCTTACAACACAGAGGACCTAGGGATGCTCTGATACCAATTGATGAATAATGATGAATAGTTAGTACCATACCAGTACTGAGAGGGGGATGAATCAGTATAGACAAAACCTTTCTCCACAACTCAAACAACAGAGACTGCACTAACCAGTAAGCATCATTACCATTCTAAGTTAGGACACTATCGGTAAAACATAGTGAGACTGTGAAAAATACAAACCGGTAACACCTAGATCAATTAAAGACCTAATACCTTATCACAACTTCACCCAAATGCTTAAGAAAGTAATACATAAAAAATACTTATGACCATTGAATCAACTTGCATTACCACTTAACATAAAAGACTAAACCATCACATGAAAAGCATCACACATGACACACTATTTTTTCACATGGAAACCCAACTAGTAAAAACCACGGTGGGGATGAATACCCACAAGCTGTTCTTTGAACTCTTTTGAAGTCCACTCTGTTAGGAGCCTAGTTTGGTTAAAGACTTTTACAATAGGTTATGCTAGGAACTAATACTGCTAGGGATCATCCAGTTAAGGGATGGCTAAATACCCAGTTAAAGGTTAGAACCCTGTTAAAGGTTACCTTGCAAGAGGATTTCAAGAACTCATTGAATTGAGTCACCTTGTTAAAGGATTTACACAAAAGTCTGTTAAAGCTACCTGGTTAAGGGATTTTCCAACTGCTAAAATGGTTAAAAGTCAACAGTTAATACACTAATATGATAACAACACACAATGCCAAGGCAGATCCTCTTTAGCTCCTTTGCTTCTGCAATCACACTCTGTAGGTATCGATACACTTCTCCGGTTTGGCAAGAGTCAAGTATCTCTTCACTTGGATACACACATAACATTTGCCAAAAAATCCAAAATGAAAAACATCATCGACCTTATAGGAAATAGACAGGTCGGTAGCATAAACCCTAAACCCTAAACATTTAGGTTTAACAATTCATTCCGTTCAATCTTGACCGTTAATCACACTGCATTGAATACAACAGTCTTGAACAAATCTCAAGACGTTCTCCAATGTTCATTCTTTATCGCTTCAGGAAGCTGATAACCCATCATGCGCTCTCCACCGTTTACAGAGACTTCACACATTCTCAAGGTAGATAGGATCAATCTCCATGCAAGATCCTCAAGGAAATCCTTCACGCACACAAGGCTGATGTGGCAACATGATCTGCTCTTCATTACAATGCTAACTCATCACAAGATATCATCGGTTGAATCACATAGGCTTGGAATGCATCAACCGGAAACCTTGAAGCTGAGACTACCAATCGGTAGTCATGCCAAATGAAACCTTGATACAAAACTTCCCATATACCAGTTCTCATTCCAACATGCCGCTTCACATTTTCACATATACTAGTTACAACATCATATCGGTTCTCTTGCCAGTTTGCTTAAATCAATATACTGGTTCATGCTTCAACATATTGACATCAATGACAACATACAATATCATCATGCCATCAAGCTCTGCACATATGCCAACACACATCCCTAAGGAGAATATATTCAAACTATATTTCAAAGAAAAGAAGTGTGTCTTTGTTGAGCGTAGTGACAATATGAAATGATACATTATTTAGAATCCTAAGAATATAAATAGTGCATAATTAGAATGCAATTTTAAAAGGAGATCTGATTTTCTCTTAAGCCTTTCCAACAAAAAATAAAGGATTAAAATAATATATTATAGATAAAGTCAAAGACTAGGGATGCTACACCTAACATGGAACCAAAGGTTAAAAAATAATTCAATAAGGATAATTAGAGATTTATAAGAAATTATGAGAATAAATTTAAACCCCATTTTGAGGTGGTTCACTTAGTCTAGAATGTAACCTGATAGGTACATTGTTGGAGTAAAACTTCATTGCTAGGATCAACAACCTTCATTGCTAGGATCAACAACCTGCAATATAACTTTCATAGAGAGAAACAAATATTTCACCAAATGAGATGAATGTATTGAGATGAGACACAAAATATGTATAAATGATTCTTATAAAACAAAGGTGTGATGAGGTAGGTATAGCAACTATTCAACAACCATCAATAATTATTAAATGCATTATGAACATTACTAAATATTATTCAACTAAATGCAACTAATCAAATACTATGTCAACCTAAGTAAATTTAAGCCTAAGTAAATTTAAGCTTATGTAAATGGGATAAATCCTCATTTACTCCAACACCCTCCCTTAAGTGCAACTTAGGTACTAGATTACTATGTAATATGAGTAAGATGCAAGATGGGTCTTGGCTACAAAACTATTTTCAGTACCCATGTACAACAAATTTATGCAATGCAATGGAAACTCTCACAAATAGAGAAAAGGAGAAAACCGCATGGGAGCAAACCCCTCTCCAAAAGAGAGATTAAAAAAAAATAAGATGATGCATGGAGGAATTTATCACACCCCCCAAGGAATACACACATCATGTATAGACAATCAAGAATCCCACATAAGAAGGAAGAAGAGAGACATAATATATCTCCATAATGAAGAAGCTCTAATACCAATGAAGTATGCCTAGAAACAAAAAATGATCTAATGCCTACAAGCAACACATCACCCCTTAAGAGGAAGATAAACAAATTAAAAATGTAAGAACACTCCCCATTCTACATTGGAATTGGTAGGAAACAAAATTCTAACATACGATGTCTCTAAAATCTACTTATATGTTGCCAACTCTTTGGATGATGAAGATTTCACAAACCAATCAAGAACAAACCCAATCACAATAGAAGGTGATAAACAAAGAATCAATGGAAACTAATTTTGAACATGATCTGAAGACAAAGAGGAAGTGATAATGTTGGTGTTGTGACTATCATCAAATAGAAGAGAGAAATCCTCAAATGTGTCCCCCAAATCTTAAATATGAGACTCCACAAACAATGAACCAATGTCTAGAAAATAGGAATCTCAATTAGGAAGACAAATAGATACTTCTTGTGATGAATCATTGACAAGAGATGAATGTGTGATGTCAACTAGAGAAGTAGGAGTTTCATATGGAGTCTCTAGATCATCATAACTCTCAAATTTTGCTTCATATTCAAACTCCTCTACGGTGCCATCATCAAAGAGAATATTATCGACATCATCAAGTGGAATAAGGAAATCTGAAGCAAGATCACAAGGAACAATGAAACATGTGGATCTCTAAAATATACCAAATAATGGTCCAAACTATATGAGGGCATTGAATACCTTTGAACTCGGGTTGGATGTCATGGATGAAGCTCAAACTGATACTACAACCAACCAATCCTATGATATGATCATTTTGATACCCCCAAACTAATTTATTTCATGGTATCTTTAGCTTAAGAATGGGACCATAAAGACGAGGCAAGAGATTAAACCATCTATAATGGGTGATGATTTCTTTTGCATATGACTCATAATTTTCCTTAGTCAAAGTGATAATAAAAGGATGTGTTACATAACCTGTGATTACATTTATGATACACTTCTCATATCATGAATAGATATCAACATTTGAAATTGTGCAAAACTAGGACTAGACTTCAACAAATAAAATGCAACATCAAATAACAAAGTAACTAGAAAATACCTTGTCCATTGCAAAGTTGAGAAAAAGAGCTTTTCATTGATATCTAGATTGCAAAAATTGACCTATATTTGCAAAAAATTATGCAAAAATGAAAAAAAACCCCTAAACAAGGCACTTTCTAAACACCAAATAAAATAAGCCCTTGAATGCTAAGAGAGAGGTGATACCCTTTGGTATGCAAGCCATACCAAATAAAATTTACTCCATAAGACAAAGGCACTAGTAGCCACACAACAATCCTTGCACCAACTCGTTCAAAACTAGACAAGTGCCAGCACATATAACAAGCTAGAAAAATGTAATTAGAGGCAATGTGACATATATACCTAAAGGTAAATGTCCAATCTTTCTCTCATAGGGCCCATCGTCAACACACAACAACAAACCCTAATCAAATATTTGTCTAGCAACTTTTATAATGTTATAAAGTGCGACTGGCTTAAACAACACACACAACTTTGACTTAGTGTGTGATGTCCTATGTGGGCCCACTTTCAAATTTTGTTTATGTTTCATCCGACCATTTCCATTGAGTGTTTGTCATAGTAGAAATGTAGCTAGTGTTTGTTACAGTAGAAACGAACCTCGCTTTACAATGCCTAGTATTCGTATTTATGGTAGAGATGTAAGTTATATAAATTAAGAGCACATATCACTATAATGATAACAAAGTATTGGATTTTTTAAAATAAAACAATAAATTATTTCATAAGTTTCATTTTGATTTTTTCTTTTATTCTTTTGATTTGGTTGTATTAACATTTTTAATGTGTAAAGTAATATTTTAATTTAATATCTTTGTGTGTGTGTACATATATATATGTATATCTATATACATATGTGTATACATATACATATGCATATAACCCCAAAGCCCAGATTCTGTTTCAAGAGTGTGAGTTTGGAAACTATCTTGTTCTTGCACCTGGTGAAAGGAAAATGGACGAGGCAGTTGATGAACTTGACAGGCTATGGCAGATGGAGTTTGATGGAAACTGCACCAACTCCGGTTCAGGGGCAGGGGTGGTTTTGCTGTCGCCAACTGGTAATATTGTTCCCTTTTCTTTCAAGTTGGATTTTAAGAACACTAATAATACTGCTGAATATGAGGCACTATTATTGGGATTAAGTGAGGCTAAATGTAAAGGAATTAAGTTGCTTAAAGTCAAAGGTGATGCAGAGTTAATCGTTAGGCAGGTGATGAATTTCTATACGGTTAAGAATGATAGGTTGAAGCATTACAAGAATAGAGTTTGGGATGAGTTAGAATTCTTTGATGCCTTCTCGATTGAAGCAATTCTGAGGGAGCAAAATAGTACAGCAGATTCATTGGTCGTGTCAGCTTCACTTTTATTACCACATTCGGATTTTAAAGATAACTCATATAGGATTGAAATGATCTATAGGCCCAGTGTTCCCGATAATGTAGATCATTGGCAGGTTTTTGATGCAAATGCACAGATCAAAGATTTCCTAGAATGTGCTCAATCATTTTCTCAGTCATATTTTGAAGGCTCTAAGAATGTTTGCAAAGAGTTCAGTCCAGACCCAGAGGTAGATCCTACAAATAGCTTTATTCAGCTCAAAGGTAACAAAATTCCAAAGGGGTTAGTGACACTGGAGAGATTTTTCACCAGAGATGATGCATTCATAGGTAACAAAGTTCCTAAGGATGACGGGAAAGGAAATTGTGAGAAAATAAATTTGGGAGATGAAGCTAATCCAAAAGAAGTGACAATCGGCAGGTGTTGTTCTGCAGAGGAAAAGAGAGCACTTGGCACACTGCTTAAGGAATACATTGATGTTTTTGCTTGGTCTTATGACGACTTGAAGGAGTTTAGAAATGGACATTTTCAACATCAGATTCCGTTGAAGCCAGACGTCTCTCCTTTTAGGCAAAAATTGAGGAACTTTAATCCCATCATGGCGGATGCAATTTTTAAGGAAGTTGAGAAAATGCTTAAGGCCCGAATTATATATCCAATCCACCATTCCACCTGGGTAGCTAACATTGTGCCCGTAAGAAAGAAAAATGGAGAAATTCGTATCTATGTTGATTTTTGGAATTTGAATCAAGCAAGCCTGAAGGACAACTACGCCTTACCAAATATGGATCACATTTTATAGATAGTGTCCGGGTCAGAGATGATGTCGATGTTGGATGGTTTTTCTGGTTACAACCAAATTACTGTAGCAGAACATGAGCAGCACAAGACAACGTTCATCACTCCATGGGGAACATTCACATACAATCGCATGCCTTTTGGTTTAATAAATGCTGAAGCCACTTTTCAAAGGGCTATGGATTCCTCTTTCAAGGATTTCTGAGATAGAATAATTGTAGTTTATCTGGATGACCTCACGGTGTTTTAAAAAAAAGGATAGATCATTTTCGGGATTTGAGTGCAGTACTGCAGCATTGCCGTGAGCACGGGATTTCTCTGAATCCTAAGAAATCAGTTTTTTATGTCACGGAGGGCAAATTGTTAGGACATATCATCTCAAAAGAGGGAGTCAAGATTGATCTTGAGAGGGTTAATGCAATTCAACGTCTTAGTTTACCCTCTAGCCGGACTGGGGTAAGATCGTTCTTTGGTCAAGTGAATTTCTTAAGAAGATTTGTTCTAGAGTTTGCTGAGACCACAAAACACATTGTTGCCTTGCTAAGTGAGCAACATCCTTTTAAGTGGACCGAAGAGGCCAAAGATGCTTTTGAGAAAATTAAGGGATCAGTTGTAAATGCGCCCACTCTTGTTAATCTAGATTTCATGAAGGATTTCATTTTGTATTGCTATGCATCAGTACATACTATGTCTGGGATTCTGTTGCAGTTGGATGAAAATGGGGTTGAAATGCCCATAGCGTTCATGAGTACTCCATTGAAGAAGCATGAGCTTCAGTATTCACCTATGGAGAAGAATGCATATGCTATTGTAAAAGCCATGAAACAGTTTTGATACTATATCTTGCATTCTCACTTTGTAGTTTTTGTCCTCGATTCAGCCGTAAAAAGCATTTTGACTCAGCAAGAGGTTGGACTGAATAAGAGAGCAACTTGGGTGACAAAAATCCAGGAGTATGACTTAGATATTCACCCTACGAAGATAATTAAAGGGTAGGGCTTATGCAGGTTGATAGCGGAAAATGAGGTGGAAACTGAAGCAGAGTTACCATTAACTCTTTTTGTTGGGTTAGGGTTTAGGGTTTGGGTTATAGTTAGGTTTAAGGTTATAATTATGGATATGGTTAGGGTTAGGATTAGGATTTACATCATGGTTAGGATTAGGTTTTACATCATGGTTAGAATTATGGATAGGGTTAGGGTGTACATCATGGTAGGGTTAGGTTTAGGGTTATTTTTTAGGGAAATAGCTATCTAGCCCTTAGGATGCACCAAGATATTAATAACCTTCATATATTATTTATACATTGTAATAGATGATTGGTGCATCCTAAGGGTTATAGAGTCATTCCCTAGTTTTAGGGTTAGGATTTAGGCTTATCATTAGGTTAGTTTAGGTTTAGGGTTAGCGTTATTATTAGGGTAATGGTTTAGAGTCGTGGTTCAGACTATGGTAAAGGTTATGATATACATCATGGTTCGGCTTAGGGTTAGGGTTAACATTAATATTATAGCTAGGCTTATGGTTTACTTCATTATTAGGGTTAGGGCTAAGGGTTACTATTAGGATTAATGTTAGTGTTTACATCATGGTTAGGGTTAGGCTTGTAGGGTTAGCATTATTATTAGGATTTACACTATGATTAGGGTTATTGTTAGGATTATGGATAGGGTAGGGCCTAGGATTATTTTTAACAGGTTTAGGGTTCAAATAATGGTTAGGGTTAGGGTTATGGTTTGGGATAGGGTTTAGGATTAGGATTAGGATGATAGTTAAGGTTTACATCATTGTTAGGATTATGGTTAGTTTAGGGTTTAGGCTACAATTAGGTTTAAGGTTATAATTATGGTTATTATTAGGGTTAGGATTTACATCTTGATTAGGGTTAGGGTTAGCATTACAATTTATAAATAGGGTTTAATTATGGATAGAGTTAGAAACAATATTCAAATAGTGTTAGTGTTTAAGTATAAAGCATGGTGTGAGGGTGAGGGTTAGGATTATTTAATAAAGCTTGAATTTAATGTCGAAGTTAAGGTTTAATTAGGGTTATTGTTAGGATAAGGCATGGTGAGGGCGAGGATTAGTATTAAATTAGGATTAGGATTGAATAAGGATTAGGGTTAGATTAAGGCTAAAGTTGTAGGTAGGGTCTATTTAAATGGTTAGAGTTAACTTTAGGGTTAGGTTAGGGTTAGCATTCAATTATAGGGATTAGAGTTAAGGGTTATGGTTATATTTAATTATAGTTAGGGTTCAATTATGATTAATCTTTGATTATGGTAAGGGTTAGATTAAAATTAGAGTTGAATTATGACCATAGTTTAATTAGAGTTAGGATTAAGTTTAGGCTAGGATTTAGTTATGACTAGATTAGGGTTCAAGTTATAGTTAGGGATTAATTGTAGGGTTGTAATTAAATTTAGGGTTAGGTTATGGTTAGGTTTCAATTATGGTTAGATTAAAGTTGAAGTTTGGGCTTAGGTTATGGTTTAGGGTTCAATTAGTTCTAGATTAGAGAAATTGTCAAGGTTAGGGTTTGATTATGGTCAAGTTTTAATTATAGTTAGTGTTCGTATAAGAGTTCAATTACATTAGGGTTACAATTAAATTAAGATTAAAGTTTGATTAGGATTAGGGTTTGGGCTAGAATTCAATTAAGATTAGGGTTGTATATGGTGAAAATGGATAACAATAATAACGATATTGAAAGGCTAAATGAATTCAACCACAAAACCCTAGCCTAACAACAACAAAGATCCACCATAACATATGAAGATTACCTAAGACAATGACCATCAAATGAAATCACAAAGATTATACCATCACATGTCCAATAGGGTTTGGATCTCCATTCTTCCTATCTCCATTGATCTTGCTTGATATATTTGCTCTTAGATTTTATGTGCACAAGAGCTCAACAAAGAACAGAATGTGGTTGCAAGTAGGATCGTAGTGTAGTCAATTGATCAAGTAGTTAGCTAGTTAGGGTTTGATAATGAAGGAAGCATCTCCTTATATAGAAGACACAATATGAAATGAAGGGATAAGATTGAGAGGTGTAAAAGGAGGTTGGCTATGATTAGAGGGTAGGTAGAGGAAATAATAAAATAATGAGAGGGGTAGGTAGTGTATGAATTAAGAGATGAATGACATGTGTCATGTGTAAAAAAGGTTAATGAATTAATTAAATAAATAAAGATTTATTTAATTAATAGAAGAAGTGAGATCAATTAAATAAATAAAATATTTATTTAATTAGGAAAAGGATAATTTAAATAAATAAATGTATTTATTTAAATAAGAAATAAGGCTAGAAGAGGATAAATGAATTAATTAAATAAATAAGGATTTATTTAATTAATAGAAGAATTAAGCTTAGATAATTAAATAAATAAAGTATTTATTTAATTAGACTGGACAATTTTAGGTGTCTACATTTTGCCCCTCTTTGAGACAATGTGGCTTGTCGCGTTGTTTCAAAGAAGATAAGATGAACTGATACAGAGTTGCCCCAAGATGGGAATGATATGCCCCCTTGAGAGATTGGATGAAAATGTCTGAAAAGATTGCAGACAATCTCTCGATAAGAAAGAGAGGCTAGAATGGACTGACCGGATAAAGTGACAGAGTCACGGGATAAAGAAGACCGACTCGGGAAATGAGGGCTAGGGCTAGGGTAGTCTATAAGATAGACCACGAGGGAAAATACATCCTCATTGTCATCTACACATCCACGAGAGCAGAGTGCAGAGTGAAAATAGAGCAGTAGCAGTTAGCAGCGATGGCATTGGTTCATAGATTCGATCACGTTCGCTGATATCAGAGGCTAGCAGAGGAAGGAGAGTTGGTAAGTACCACAAAACCTCCTTGTACTTTATCGCAATAAATGTTGTCATAAATGCATGCTAGGTAGGGCAATATGTCTTCAAGGCTGAATCAACAATTCTGTGATAAACATATGCTGTCAATTGGATAAGTTGCTGAGAGGATACACTCAAGCAGGTCCTCTAGGGAAAACTAGGATAGCAAATAGGGCTAGGATTGACAATTCTATGATAGAACATACGTTGCCAATTAGGAAACTACTCAAGAGGATTCACTCAAGCATAGGCCCTAGGATAAGATAGATCAAGGCACTTTGTGATGAACAGTGAGTACCAAGATATAGTACTTTGTGATGAACAGGGAGTACTAAAATATGAGCAGCACTTTGTGATGAACAGGGAGTACCACTAAGATAGAAGCAACACTTTGTGATGAATAGTGAGTGTCACTAGGATAGATAGCAACACTTTGTGATGAATAGTGAGTGTCACTAGGATAGAATGCCATATGCATTTAGATAAAAAGTAGCATTTTGTGATGAACAGTGAATGCCACTATGACTGACATGATTGATTTGCTTGACTGCAGGAGTATTTGCCTATGTTGGAGTCATGGGAGAGATTCCCATTGACTCAGAGATTGCGACCTGAGCTGACCTTTGAGGACCGAGTTGCGATTGAGGCTATGGGTCTGAGACATGTTCTGTATGTGCCTGAGTTTTGGGTGAGCATGGGACTGCTGACTGCACTGGCGGAGAGATGGCACTTTGAGACTTGTACGTTCCATTTACCGATGGGTGAGATGACAGTCACCCTAGAGGATGTATATAGGATACTTAGGATACCGATCAATGGGGAGTTGATTCCTTACGATCGAGATGGAGACAGGGAGGCGCTGAGATGAGTGTTCTGGGACCCAGGACTGGAGATGAGGGCAGGACATGTGGCTTGGGACACTATGACAGCTACAGGATTAGCACTACCGACAGTGATAGGAGGAGCGATCAGTGGGTTCCTATGTCCTGATAGAGCGACACGAGGGTTGGTTGTGGGCTAGGGAGGTGCATTGGAGACAATGGTGACACAACACACCATATATGCTTGGGGATAGTGTGTGCTGGCACACTTGTATTATGAGCTGCATCAGTTTGTGTACCATAGGTCAGTGGGATTGGGCTGCGGGGTGACATTGTTGCAGGTGTGGGCTTATGAGTATCTGCCAGTGATGAGACCGATACATTTTAGGGGTAGAGGTCACAGACGCAGTTTTGTGCACTTATACGACATGATCACATTGCGGCCATGGATTGGTAGGTTAGAGTACTAGCAGCGGGTGATTGATGATATCGATATGGTCATATGGAGGCCATACCTGGGATGCGAGCAGTGGGAGGATGATGTGGTAGAGCTGCCCTACACCTTTTGGAGAAGGTATCTGATTGGGTGGACACCCTATGTGCTAGAGAGACAGCTAGTAGACAGGGTGGGCAGGCAGTTTGATAGGATCCAGCGGATGCCACGAGGTTCAGGCATGTATGCACAGACTGTCAGAGATCAGGCGCAGTTTGGGCCCCTATTATCATATGATCAGGCTGTGACGCAACTAGTAGAGATGATGCCCCTACCCTAGGACATGTGGCCAGAGATCGAGGATGCCGGCATGGATGCTGAGTACACAGCATACTGGGTCGAGCATCCATTCCCACGCCTGACAGATCCAAGAGAGCTATTAGATGGAGATGGTGGTGGGGATGGGGATGATGATGGAGATGATGGTGGCAGAGGCCGATGGAGGAGGAGGGGGGTAGTTGGAGAGAGGAGGGTTGCACCACGGAGGGAGGGTGGAGAGGAGAGGCAGGCTTGGGTGGTGAGAGGTCGCGATGGATTGCCGCTACAGGTGCCAGCAGCACAGGGTCCCAGACAGGTGCAGGTAGAGGGACAGGTACAGGGACAGGTACCCGTACAGGCACCGGTACAAGTACCAGTACAGACACAGGCACAGGGGAAGGCACCTGTACAGGGGGAGCCATAGGCGGAGCCATAAAAGGTAGAGGCAGAGGAGGATGAGCTGACAGAGCTGAGGGAGATCTGCCAGGGATAGGCAGATGAGATCCAGGACCTAGAGAGGGAGAGGGATAAGCTCAGGAGGTAGCTCAAAGATACTGAGCGGGAGCGGGATCAAGCCTTTCAGCGCTACACAGAGGCTGAGACAACATTGAGGGCTGGGAGACAGGCAGCAGAGGACATAGGGGCCGGATATGCCTATGTTCTGTGGGCAGGGGAGGAGATTACCTACTGGCGAGATCTTTATTATAGTGCAGTGCTAGCAGATCAGCGGGCAAGGAGCTTCCATAGACCATTGCGGACAACGATAGCTACGGGAGGGAGCCAGAGGAGACATGCATCTAGTGGTGGAGTTATGGGTCCTCCACGACCACCAGATAGAGGGGACAGGAGGGATGATCTTGGGGCGGGTCCCTCAGGGGCTCAGATTCCGTTGAGGCCAGGTGGCTCCGAGGGAGGGAGTTCATCATAGCCATAGAGGGCTCCCTATGTATCGGTATTGTACCATTTTTGTATGATGATGTAGACACCTTTAGGTGATTGTAGCCATATGATTTTGACATCATTGTATCATGACACTTTATATATATATATATATATATATATGAGATAATTCATCTTTGTAGCAACTATATGCATGTGTACCTATGTGATGAGATGTTCTTATGTGATGCTTATGATATGGATGCAATGCAATATTTTTTTTCTTTTATGTTTTATATGTTTATGCAAATGCAAATGTGAATGTATGTAATGCATATGAATAATGCAAATAACTATTTACATGATGAGAATGTAAAATATGCTAACATGTGTTGTGTGCAGGATGTGATGTAGTTGTGACATCTATATGTATGTATGGAATGCTAACATGTGATAATGCAGGTGCAACTACATGAAATGCAAATGTTTTTGATGTGTCATTATACTCAGTCATGTGATAGCAGGCTATGTGGACTCGAAAAGGACGATGGAAGTCAATCAAGAAAGGGGGATGAAAGACAGAAGATATGAAAGTGAAAGAGCTTCTTGTGCATTATCATCATTGAGCTTTATTATGGCAAGTAGGTTATGACAATCGAGGCATATGTTCGACCCAGAAAGTCATTGTACCTGTTTGCATGGAGATAAGACAGTCACAAACAAGGAATGCCCCAGTTCATACTAGACTCATAGTGTCCTCATATCCTTGGACAAGTCATAGAATTACTAAGAGACAACCCACAGACAACAAATACAAATAGGTGACGATACCCCATCCTCGCCTTTCTAGTCAAAGACATCCTAGAGATAGAATCTCTAGTCAAAGACATCCTGGAAAAGCTAAAAGACATGTCACCAAAAAAGATGAAATCAAAAGAAAACCAAGACTCGACACCAACATTCACTATAGTCCTCAAGTTTAGTGTCTCTTGTCACTTGTATAAGTCTTATTTGATTGTGGTCACAATGTTTACTTTCACAGAAAGGATAGATAGCACTGAACCATAATGTTGTCTGAGTCTGTTGAAAGATTTGATTTTGTTGAAGCCCATTGTTGCTGCTGTGTCTCATCTGAAACTGACTGAATCCATGAAACTGATACCTTTATTGCGGAGAAGATGAAACTTTATTGCAGATCTGTGATGCAAATGCTGCTTTATTGCGGATTGTGCATGAATAGACTGAAGGAAGCTGGAAGAAACTATACTCCTCGAAACATGTGATGTTCTCAGTTCTACACCCATCACTAGACGTAGGCTTTGCCTTAGCCACAGATAGGATCTGATTTATTATGGATGGAAAGGGAGGTTTATTATGAATGGCTAACCAATCTTGGGTAGATCAATAACAAGCCATGATGGGAATGGGTAAGTTTATTATAAACAAATAGGTTGTGAGTGTGTGCAAAGTGAAAGGATGAAAGTGAATCTTGAAGGAGGGAGGAGCAATGTCTCTACGCATGGCGCTGGTGACCCAGTTTTCACCATGGTACTTGCCCAGGGCGCCACCGAAGTGGTTTTCACCGTTGGACGAAATTATTTCTCTTTACTTTTTTCGATTTTTCAATGTTTTTTGTGTCACAAGGCACTTGTTTGCCAGGTTTTCACCAAGTAACAATTTTTTTATTTTATGATTTTTTTTTTTTGTATTTTTGAAATTTTTGAATTTTTTTGTATTTTTTGAATTAGGATACTTTGAAGAGCTATGTGTAGAACCTGCGAAGGTGCATGCTATTGATAGGATCCTCCAAAGGTTCACCTTCTATAGTTGAGAGCTGATATGCCCCAGATCCATATGCTGCTGTAATGATGTAAGGACCAAGCCAATTTGGTTCGAATTTGCCTTTCTTCTCTCTGTCTTGCTGATTTTTGGGGTTTTCTTTGAGAACCAAGTCACCTACCTCAAATGTGCGAGGCTTGACCTTGTGATTGTAGCTGCGACTCATTCATTGTTGGTAAGCCTTGAGATGATTGAAAGCAGTTTGTCTTCGTTCATCCAGCAGTTCAAGCTCTTGTGAGCGAGAGACCCTATAGTCTTCATCACTGATAATGTTTTGCAAAGAGACCTGTAAAGAGGGTAGCTCAGCCTCAATAGGCAAGATGGCTTCAGCGCTGTATACAAGTGAATAGGGTGTAGCTCCTGTAGGTGTGCAGACACTTGTGCGGTAGGTCCAAAGTGCAGGATTAAGTTGGATATGCCAATTACGGCCAGTGTCGTCGACTGTCTTTTTGAGGATTTTAAGGATTGTTTTATTAGATGCCTCAGCTTGACCATTACCTTGGGGATAATATGGCATGGAGAAATGATGGGAAATATGGAAGCGGTCACAGAGTTCACGAACATCCTGATTTTTTAAGGGACGCCTGTTATCAGTGATAATGGAAATAGGAATACCGTATCGGCAAATGATATAGTTGAGGATGAATGTAGCAATCTATTTTCCAGTGACTCGTGTGAGAGGCACGACTTCAATCCATTTTGTAGATTACTCTGTGGCAATGATAATGAATTTATGACCATTGGAAGAAGGAGGGTGAATCTTGCCTATGAGATCAAGTCCCCACTGACAAAAGGGCCAAGGAGACGCAATTGGTTGAAGTTATTGTGCTAGCGCATATATGAGGTCTCCATGAATTTGACATTGCTTACATTTCTTGACAAACTGATATGAGTCCTTTTCCATATTGGGCCAGTAATATCCAGTCTTGATGAGTTTCTTGGCCAAGGTAGGACCACTAGCATGTGGACCACATATCCCTTCATGTACTTCACGTAACGTAATCTAAGCTTCGTCACTTTCTAAACATCTAAGAAGAGTGCCATCTAGACCTCACCGGTATAGGATATCAGCTAAAATGACATATCAAGAGGATTGGCGAATGAAAGTGCGACATTGGTTATTTGATAGATCAGGAGGTAGAGTATTGTCATGAAGGAATGTGAAAATGGAACCATATAACTGGGACTCGGGACCGACAACACATATCGTCTTAGTAGGAATGATCTCATATGAAGGAACCAAAAGGTTATCCACCAAGAACTCATAGCGGTCTCATTTGGAGGTAGATCAATCAGTGAAGCAATTGTAGCCATCGCATCTGTGGTGCGATTCTGCTCTCTTGGTATCTTCTCAAAATCTATCTTTGTGAAGTGTTGTTTCAGGTCATCCACCATTTGTTTGTAAGGCATTAATTTTTTATCTTTTGTTTGGTAATCATCAGTTGCTTGACGGATTACAAGTTGAGAGTCCCCAAAAGCACAAAGTTCCTGGATCTTCCACTGAACTGCAATCCATAATCCAGTTGTTAATGCCTCATATTCCGCTATATTGTTAGTGCAAGGAAATGATAAGCGGTATGATTTTGGTATAGAATCCCCTTGAGGAGTTATAAAGAGGATTCCAGCTCCTACCCCATGCTGTGTGTATGAGCCGTCGAAGTACAGTTGCCATGGCTTTGCATGTGACATTGTTAAAATAGATTCATTTGGAAATTCTGAACTTAAAGGAACATCATCTATCATGGGAGCATCTGCTAATTGATCTACGATGGCTTGTCCTTTTATTGCTTTTCTATCCACATACTTGATGTCGAATTCACTCAAGATCATTACCCATTTGGCTAGTCGCCTAGTAAGTGTTGCTTTATTGAGAAGGCATTTCAACAGATCTATCCTTGCAACCAACTTAGTCTTATGAGTGAGCATGTAATGTGGTAATTTTTGTGAAGCAAAGACCACGACGAGACATGCATGCTCAATTGGTGTGTAGTTTAGCTCATATCCCACCAATGTGTGACTAATATAGTATACTATTTTTTCTTTGCCCTCAGCAATTTGTTGTGCTAAGAGTGCCCCCAGTGCTGTTGGAGTAGTTGATATGTATAGTAACAGAGGTTGATCTGGAACTGGTGGCATCAGAACTGACAGATTTAGAAGATAATCTTTGAGCGTCTGGAAAGCCTATTGATAGTTATCATCCCATTTGAATTTGATGTTTTTATGTAGCAGGTGCTGAAAAAGATTACACTTATCTGCAAGTTGTGCTATGAATCTTCGTATGGACTAGAGTCTCCCTTGTAAAGACTGAAGTTGACTGATATTTCTTGGTGGTTGCATCTCCAAGATGGCCTTGACTTTTGCTGGATCAACTTCGATTCCTCTTTTGGATACAATGAATCATAGGAGTTTCCCGGAGGTTACTCCAAAGACACATTTCTTGGGGTTTAATCTTACTTTGTATTTTTCCAACCGATCAAAGACAACTGAAAGTATGTCCAAATGTGTATTTCTATCTATTGATGTGCCCAAGAGGTCGTCGACATAATCTTCCACAGTTACATGCATGAGATCATGAAAGATAGTAGTCATGACTCTTTGATATGTAGCACCTACATTTTTTAGCCCGAAGGGCATGACATTCTAGCAGAAAGTTCCCCAAGGACAAGTGAATGATGTTTTGTGTTGATCCTCAGGCGCGATCCTTATTTGATTATAACCAGAAAATCCATCCATCAACGATAACATTTCATGACCTGCTGTGAGATCAACAATCAAGTCAATATTTGGTAATGGGAAGTCATCCTTTAGACAAGCTTTGTTGATGTCTCTGAAATCTGTACATATTTTGATGCTGCGATCTGGTTTACTGACAGTCACTAAGTTAGAGATCCATTCAGGATAGTCAATTGGGCATATGAATCCGACATCCAATAATTTCTCAAGTTCTGCTTTGCATAGTAATGCCACTTGTGGATGCATTTTTCTTAATTTCTATTTCACTGGCTTTGCCCCCAGTTTGACTGTCAAATGATGCATTACCAAATCCGGATCTAATCCAGGCATATCAGCGTATGACCATGCAAAGTTGATTTGTCGATCTTTGAAGAAACTTATGAATTTTGACCTTTCGGACTCTGTCAATGATTGAGCCAAGAATATGTTATGTGGAACCTCTTCAGTACCAATGTTTGTTTTGATAGTCTCCTCTACCAACATGGATGACTTTTCCTCATATGATGCTAGGAGAATGTCGAGCCTTCCATCTTTGGGTGCCTCAGAGAGGTTTTTGCCCTCAGATACGTCCTTTCTTTTTACTTTTTTGGGGTCAAACAGTGCCACAGTGTGGTTTTCGCCATAAGACCCTTGGTTTGTTCTTATTTTCACATTTTTGCGACTGGAAGGTCCGACACCCTCACCAAAATATGCCACACTATTGAGTTCTATAGTGTATCCCACTTTATGGTCCCCAGGGGGAAGATCATCTCGTGTGCCAAGATAGTCAATAACAACTTCATCATTTTGGAATGTGTCAAAATATGCAGGTCCTTCATGATCCTAGTCAATGAGTTGATGGTGAACAAGGGAAAGGCCTTCAATGTCTTCGAAGTTAGCAGGGCGAAGAGTGAGGATGCAGTTATATTCGGGTATGTCAAGGTAATTATCAAGGTCATCGATGGCACTCTCCTCATCAGTGTCGATCATGAGCAAATTCAAATTATCATCACTAGTAGCACATTCTGGGACAGGTGTTCTCATCCTATGTGATTTCAACCTAGAACCTTGAGACAAGGACTGTGTGGAATCCTCATGGGTTGTTTCTTGACCAACTCTGAGCTTTTTATAAAATTCCTTTTCTTCTGTGGGTTCATCTGGCTCTCTAAATGTCTCAGTGAGCTCGTAGTCACTGGAGGACTTATCTGAACCCCATTCCCATTCGTTGGATTTTGTGGAATAGTGATCCTCCTGTTGAATTTTGGTAGCTTTGATCTGTAAGGCTTCTTCTGTCCTTTGAGTGTGGACCTTGGAAGTCAGGAAACCAAGTCCTTTCGAGCGTTCCTTTTTGAATGTCAATTCAGGTTGTAAAGGTTCAATGATGCCTTCCTTTCGTAACCCAAGAGGGCTTTTTCCATCATACCCAAATTTTTGTAGAATTTTGAAGCCTTTGCCGTATTTCTCACATGGTAGACTGATGTGATCTTGTGTGTCATCTTCAATGTCTTTGTAAAGCATTTTGTATAAGTCCTCCTCTTCCAGTTCACCCCATCTTTGAAAGGTAGTAGGGTCCCATTTGAGTACCATAATGGATACTTGCTTGTTAGGATGTGGTCTTCCATATTCTTTTGGGGAACTCATGACTTGTCGTAAGTACATGGTCTGATTTAAAGTGTATTCCCCCATGCCCTTGTCCTGAAACTTGCCTTTAAGCTCACCTTGTTTTGATGTCGAAGGTTTTAATGACTCAGGATCAATGTATGCCGAAGAAGGAACAACTTCGCGATTACTGGGAATGATAGTCTCAATTTTTGATCTCAGGTTATTATAGTATATGAACAGATTAGGATCACCATTAATTGTTACCTCTACTCCATTGTGGGGAAACTTAATGCATTGGTGATATGTTGATGGGACTGCCCTCATTTCATGAATCCAAGGGCGTCCTAGCAATATGTTATAAGTGAGATCTAGATCTAGGACTTGACAAACCACATCCTTTGTAACTGGCCCAACTCTGAGAGGTAAGGTGACTGTGCCCTTGGACAAACATTCTTCATCATCATATGCCTTGATGGTGATTTGATTTGTAGAATTCACAGCTTTATCAGAATATCCCAATTGTTTAATTGTGCTCAATGTACAAATGTTTAGACCAGCTCCTCCATCTATCAGGACTCATTTTATTCGATATTTATGTATGAAGGCTTCAACGTGTAGTGGTGCATTATGTGGTTGACTTATGGAGGCGTCGTCGGCTTCTGTGAATGTAAGGGAATGTGGAACGGAAAGGTATCCCACCATGGCTTGAAATAGGTTGACATTTAGATCGGTAGGAACAACAGTTTCTCTCAAGATTTTGTCAAGAATAGCTTTATGTGCGAGGGATATGCGTAATAGCTCAAGGATGGAGATGAGTGCGGGTGTCTTCCCTAACTGTTCTACAAGGTCATACTCAGGTTTGGTTGATGAAGAAGCGGTGTTTTTGGTTGGAGCACCTTGCAAAGTGATTTTACCTTGACGAGTTGTGACATGACATTCAGAGGTAAGTTCAGAAGAAGATCCAACACCTTTTAGGACAATCTTGGGTCTCTGAGTAGAATTCTCAGGGTTTTTGTCCTTGATGATAATAGTAGAGACATAATTGTCCATCGAGATGTGATTGATGGTTGAATCATAATTATAAGATGCTCTAGTATAGTTGGTTTGGTCATCTGTGGCTTTAGCTTTTCCCTTGTCATGCTTTGGGAATGGTTCCTTAAACATCTCATGTTCTTGATTGGATGAGTGTCCCTCAATCTCAATGTCACCCCTATCAATGAGATCTTGTATGATGTTCTTCAGTCGATGACAATTTCCTGTCTTATGACCCTTGCTCTTATGAAATTCACAATACTCATCATCATTCCACCAATTTGGTTTAACCTTTGGTTCATATGGAGGAAAATCTGGAACTGTGATTACCTTGTTTGCCACTAGCTTTTTGAAGACTGACTCAAGTGGTTCTCCCAATGGAGTGTACTTCCTTCGTGATCTGGAAGTTGTTTGAGTATTCACTTGATTGTTTGTAGAACTTGATCCCGAAAAGATGAATTTGGGTCGCACTATGTTGGCATCAACAACACCATCATTGACTGTGTTCTTGTTTTTATTCCAAAATCTCAGCTTGTCTTTTCCCTTAAAGTCATCTTTGTTTTCCTTGAATATCTTAATGACTCCTTGTTCAATTAGGACCTTCTCTGTTGCTAAGCCTTTTTCAATGATGTCCTTGAAGGTGGACAAACAAGCTTTTCTTAGATCATAGCCAATGTCTTTGTTAACATTTTGGGTGAACATTTCTACCTTTTGTTTTTGTGGAATTTCACAAGGGCATCTGCTAGCTAGATTTCTCCATCTTTGTAAAAATGATGCAAAAGACTCTCCCTCTTTTTGCTTGGTGTTGCACAAAGTAGTGACTGATATGTCTGTCTCTATATTGTAGGAGAAATGTTGGATAAATGCCTCTGCTAAGTCACCCCATGACTTAATACTAGGTGGGAGTTGGGAGAACCATTCCATAGCTTGATCACCTAGGCTTTGTGGGAATAATCTCATCAAATATGTCTCTTCTGTTGCTACCTCAATGCAAGTTGTGAAAAACTGTCTTATGTGTGCCTTAGGATCCCCTTTTCCTCTATACTTATCAAATTTAGGTGTCACAAAGTGTGTAGGAAAAGGAGGCATTGGAATGCTCTTGTCAAATGGATAAGGACATATGTCTCTCATTGTGTATGTTGGCTTCGGTGTATTTATGTCCTCCATTTTCTTTTGTAAGTCCTTGATTTGTTGCTCCAAATTGCTCTTAGGTGGAGATCGACTTCTTGGACCATACCCTATGCTTGAGGCACCAATTGGAGGAGGAGCATGTTGCATATATGGATGATATAGATCATACACAGGTTCATATGGAGGAGGTCTATAGTGATGCTGCGTATATGGATCACTTGGTATAGATTCATGTTGAGGAACGCCATATCTATTTTGTCCATGTATACCATATTCTACAGGCATGTCATGTTCTAATGTGTTGACCCCAAATTTGACACGAGGTTTCCTTGTGTCCAAATTTTGAGCATGCCTTTGAATATCCAATTGTTTTGGTGGTTGATCCTTAGCATTGGTATGTGATTGAGCATATCTTTCTGCATAAGATTTCCATAAAGGTCTGCGAAGATGAGTATCATATGCTTGACCATGTGTATGCGGGACCTCTGGTTTTTGAAGCAAAGATGATGGTGATTTAGGTACCATATATGGTCCTCTATTTCCTCCACTATTAGGTCTCCTTTGATCCATGTTGGAGTGAGGTTGTTGCAAAGGTCGATTTTCCATTATTTGAGACATGTCAAAATCATGAGGTATCTTGGCTCCACTTTGTGCCATCATTTGTAAGAAATATTGTCTATCCTCCTCATTATTTCCTCAACCAATCGATTGAAATGGGGATTCATAATGGATTCTTCCACATCTGCTGAATGTATTGAAAAGTTGTCCGTATTGTCATTGTGTGTATCATTGTTGTTTGTAGTGTCCATGTTCTCAACATTTGGAATGTTTCTATAGACATCCATGTCAGGTAATGTAGTATGATCAGTATTGAAAAAGACATCATTGTCATACTCATAGACACTCATGTTTGCGGACTCTTGAGCTTCTTTAGTTTCTCTCCTAGATTTTTGAAGATGGGTTTCAACCATGAACTAGGTATTGACCGAGATGTGTGAGACTAATTGAAAAATGGAAAAAGTATGGAAGACCAAGAGTTGGATGAAATGTAAATGAATTTGAGGTGTACTTGCAATGTCCAAAGTGTAAGACCAAGTATGTATGTAGTAGAGTAGGTGTGACTTCCAAAGAGAGGATAGTTTCTCTTGATGAGGTAAGTTGACCTTGACTCTAAGTAAGACCAAATGAGACCCAAAGGTAAGAAACCTTGATGAGGGACCACTTAGCAAAGTATTGTTGTATGTAGTGTGTTGACAAAGTATGATGAGGACAAGCAAGTGACCTTTTGACTCAAGTTTAGACAATTGTGAATGTAAAGTGAGATGTGAAGCAATGATGGACTTTGTGAGACACAAAGACAGGTTGAATGCTAAATGAAACCTGGAGAAATGACCTAGGAAGCTCAAGAATTCCGAAACTGACTGTGTTTATTTGCTGGACTGTAAGAGTTTTTCCATTTTGAACATAGACGCGCCTGTATACTTCACATACGCGATTTCCTGACACAGACGTGCTTCTATTTAACACAAACGCGCTTCTAATATTTTTTTTGCAAAGTGCACTGTTGATTTTGGAAACACAGACGCGTTTCTACCCTTCACAGACGCGGTTATACAATACAGACACTATTATGTCAGACACAGATGTGTTTATGAGATTTTTGCAAAGTGCACTATTGATTTTGGAAACACAGACGTGTTTCTGACCTTCACAGATGCGGTTATATAGCACAGACGCTATTATGTCAGACACAAACGCGTTTCTGCAAAATTTGTGCAATTTTTTCCAATCTGTGAAGTCGTTTTGTTGTGACCAAATCTGATTGTTTGACTGTTTTTGTGACAAGAGGACACAGTGTTGATGAAGACCCAATGTTTGTAAGTGTCTAGACTCAAAATGACTCCAAAAAAAAAAAAAAAAAAGTGTGTTGTTTGATGTAAAAAAAAATGTTTTGCATACACTTGAAGACACAAAAGACACAATGTTTTGCTATTTGGTCTTGAATGTTTTGAATGTTTAAAATAAGTCAAGCACAATTCTTATGGCTGGCCAAGACAATAGTTGTTGATCCCACATGGGGTTTTACCCCCGAGGCTACGCTATTCAGAGCGGATACTTAGATGCTTGACCTCATTGGCTCCACCCTCGACAGTCACTTCTCGGGTCAGCCAAGCATCAGTCCCCATGAAAACTCCCTGTGGAAAACTTTGTATCTCTACTAAGAACCATATGTGTGTGGGCCGCTACCAGAGGTCCGACCTCCTGCCCCAACAACTAGAAGGATTTGGGCTTCTAAAACAAAAAGGTGCTAGTAAGGGCATCCGCTCGTGTGGCCATACATGCGACACTTTCAGCTCTGTAAATACAGAAGGCTCCCAGTCGGTAGGGGTTACGCCCTACAACTGATCAAATAAATTTGATCAAACGGGTTTATGGGGAGACATAGTGTCGGTATGAACTAATCAACACACGTTATCCATAGTTTTCACCATGAATACATTTATTTATAGTGGTTCGGAAGAGGTGGGTTTTCCTCGCTACCACTTGGGTCGTTCTCTTCTCACTAGTAGTCCTAATGACCACACAGGAAGACAGGCCCTTTAAAGATTAAACAAAAAGAGCCTATTGCTCAAGACACAAAAGACAATGATTCAATTTTAGTGCACCAATGGAAGTGTTTGCTAGTCTATGAAACAAGGCACACAATAAAAATCCAAAAACCCTTGCCAAGGACCTGCAACAAAGAGTTGTTAGTAGTTTGGATTGTTTCAAATAATCACCCCTTCCTACAAGCACACAAGTTAGGTAAATTTTAAACCTAAAAGACTTTGTGAAAATAGGGGCCTTCAACCAAACGATTTTGCTTTCAAGACAAGCTGTACCAATTTTGTTAGCTAGATCTAAAAATGTTAGCTCAAAATAAAATAGATCTGAAACATTAAATGCAAAAAAACCCAAAATCGAATCAATAAACCCAAAATTTGAAACCGGTGCACACAGACGCAATTACCCTCAACACAGACGTGTCTTCCTGACGCAGACGCAGTTCTATGCGACGCAGACGCGGCTACAGAATGCAGACGCGATTCTTGGACACAGATGCGACTAAAAACATTGCAAACGCGACTTTAGAACACAAACGTGGTTTTTGGAACCATCAAAATAAAATACTGTTGATAACACAGACGCGATTCCAGATGTCATAGACGTGCTAGAAAGTCAAAAACACGATCCGAAAGTACGCAGACGTGAAAATATCAAAATGCTGCCGAAAATTTCAGATCTGCAACTTCACAACACAAAATCTGCAACAAGGATGTTAAATGCAAAAAGGGACAAGAGTCCCACCAGGTGTGCCAAAATGTATATGGTGAAAATGGATAACAATAATAACGATATTGAAAGGCTAAATGAATTCAACCACAAAACCCTAGCCTAACAACAACAAAGATCCACCATAACATATGAAGATTACCTAAGACAATGCAAATCAAATGAAATCACAAAGATTATACCATCACATGTCCAATAGGGTTTGGATCTCCATTCTTCCTATCTCCATTGATCTTGCTTGATATATTTGCTCTCAGATTTTATGTGCACAAGAGCTCAACAAAGAACGAAATGTGGTTGCAAGTAGGATCATAGTGTAGTCAATTGATCAAGTAGTTAGCTAGTTAGGGTTTGATAATGAAGGAAGCATCTCCTTATATAGAAGACACAATATGAAATGGAGGGATAAGATTGAGAGGTGTAAAAGGAGGTCGGCTATGATTAGAGGGTAGGTAGAGGAAATAATAAAATAATGAGAGGGGTAGGTAGTGTATGAATTAAGAGATGAATGACATGTGTCATGTGTAGAAAAGGTTAATGAATTAATTAAATAAATAAAGATTTATTTAATTAATAGAAGAAGTGAGATCAATTAAATAAATAAAATATTTATTTAATTAGGAAAAGGATAATTTAAATAAATAAATGTATTTATTTAAATAAGAAATAAGGCTAGAAGAGGATAAATGAATTAATTAAATAAATAAGGATTTATTTAATTAATAGAAGAATTAAGCTTAGATAATTAAATAAATAAAGTATTTATTTAATTAGACTGGACAATTTTAGGTGTCTACAAGGGTCAATAAGCATTAGAGTTTGGATTAGGTCAAGATTCAATTAGGGTTAGATTAAGGTTGAAGTTGTAGTTAGGGTTTAATTCTATAGTTAGAGTTATGATTAGGATTAGGTAATGGTTGGAATTCAATTCTAGGGTTATATTTAAGTTTATTGTTAGTTTATGGTTTAGGGTTCAATAAAGTCTAGATTAACGATATTGTCAAGGATAGGGTTTGATTATGGTAAAGTTTTAAATATAGTTAGGGTTCATATTAGAGTTTAATTAGGGTTATAATTAGGCTTATGATTCAATAAAATTAGGGTTAGGATTCATAATAGATTTCATTTAGGTTAGAATTAGGCTTATGATTTTATAACATTAGGTGTAGGGATTATTGTTAGAGTTAGGGTTTAGGGTTTTGGTTAGGATTATGGCTAGGATTAGGGTTTACATCATGGTTACGGTTAGCATCAATGGTTTGGGTTAGGATTATGGTTACGGTTAGGATTGTGATTAGGGTTAGGTTTTAGGATTAGGATTATGGTTAAGGTTAAGCTCTAGGGTTAGGGAAAATATTTATTATTAGGGTTATGGTTCAATTGGTGTTAGGATTAGGGTTAGGATTATGATTATGTTTACGAGATTGTGGTTAGGATTAGGAATATGGTCATGTTTAAGGTTTGTTGGCCATTTGGTGGAATTGATTATGTGTCGCATTAATGTTTTATCATTGATGCCAAAACTAGCTATTTGGATGCTTTACTGGCACCCTTCTGGTCCCGATAGGTTGAGTGGTTTCTGGTTGATTTGGATCCGACATGATCTGGTAAACTCTGGTATGATTTAGTTAGAAGCTTAGTTTATAGTTTTGACGAGGGTTTCACCGACAGAGCTTTTGATGAAGATCCTTGATGAATTGCATAAGTGGTATTGGTGCAACTTCTGGTGGAGTTTCAGGATGTTGTTGGTGATCATGTTTGAGACTTGGCAGATGGAGATAATTTATATAGCGTGTGGACCTATACATGGTCCCGGTTGGTCTAGGATGTGGACCGACTTTAATGTAATGTGTGGATTGGGCCTATCGATGCATTTCCAGAATGTCTTATGTGTTGGATATTATTTGTTTGGTCTAAGGACGACATGGTTTATAATTATGTAATTGGCTTATTATCTGGTGGCCGACCTAATTGTTTATGGGCGAGGGTTTGTATATATAGATGTAAGATCTCATTGTAGATTATCATGGTTATGTTAGAGGTCATGGTAAAGGAATGTAATGTGCGAATAATGTAATATCATCTAGGTAGAGGAATTGGTCGATCATTAGAGATCAAATTGGGTTTATGTAAGAGGATTTAGTCCTCTGGTATTGAGCTTAAGCAGAACTGTACTCAGGCATAGGAGATGCTATGTTTTGCAGTTCAACGCTTCTCCGGATTGTAGTCCGGATTTCTATGTAGTCAGTGATGTTACTACTTATTAGATTGCCATTAGTTTTATGTCAAAGTTATACTATACTCTAGTCAATAAACACTACCAAATCATACAGTCGGTATACATAGAGAAGTCGGTATGCACAGTCTAGTCGGTTACAGAAGAAAGTAGTTACAGAACGCATTATACATCGAGCTATCTACCGAGTATCTTTTCATGTTTACTGAGCAACAAAGATGACACACCGAGTTGATATACACCGAGTTAAACGTGTTACCAGATTCATTGAACCTGGACATGCATATGAAAATGTGTTACAAGACCAAGGCACATCTAACTGTTATCACATTGGAAATTGCACTAGAAGATTGTGCATGATTACGAGGTCATCTAACCAATAAAATTATTTGCATGGTTATTCATTCGATAAATCATGTTTGTAAGATTGAAGCAATGAATGGATCACCGTCATAAGAGATCTATTTATACAGCATGGATTGCGATAAGTAAGAGACATGCAGAAAGGAAGATATAATAGTGCATAAGTGTAAGAATATTGTTATAGAGACACAAAGGTCACCGAGAATGTTTTCAGAGAACAGTCGAAGAACAGAGTAAACAGAAGGGTTTACCGAGTTACTATATGGGTTACCGAGGTATGCTATAAGCAAGGTAATCTATTATGAGCACATAGAATCTGCTATAACATTCTAGATGTAAAGTTGCAGATATTTGTAATGATTTTATTGAAATATTTTGAAGTTATAAGAGAAACCTTTAATAGGGTGAAAGACTCTAATTAAGTCTATAAATTGTAAAGCCTCTAGCCAAGTGTAGCATTTTAGATTAAGTGTTGTAGAAATCCTTTAGCAAGGTAGATCTAATAGATCTTGTTACTCCTAATAGGGTAAGCTATCAGAAATAGCTAAACATGTAGCTCTAATCGAGCACTCTTTATTATTGCAGTAGTGAAGTTGTGGGTGCCATACCCATCGCAGTTTTTCTCTCTAACCAAGAGTTTATGTGTAACCAAAATATATGTGTTATGGAGTTAATCATGCATGACTATTATCTATTTGTTTTAACTTTATATTATGTTACTACTATATTCAGTTTATGCATAACAGTTAAGTTATTATTGAAGAAATGTTTTGAAGTACTGATTCACCCCTCCCCTCTCAGTACATTAGCTTTCCACATTGGGCCTAACAATTGGTATCAAAGCTTGAATCTTGTAAAAGGGTTTTATTGCCTAAAGAGAAAGATCTTATCAATGGAAGGCTACAAATAATCTCAGAGGATTGTGTATCTGCAAGAAGAGCTAGATCATGCTAATCAAGTGATTGCAGACATGCAAAGACAAATGGAAAAATCTCTGAAAGTGAGAAGAAGATTATCTGATGATTTGCAGGACTCTCAAGAGTTAGTGGAACAAATTGAGACATCATCTGAGAATAGTATATCTGAAGAGACTGAAGAAATGATTGGAGTATTGAAAGAACATAATAAAGCACTGGCTGATCAACTGAAAGCAATGAAGAGAGAACATGAACATTTCAGCACACAGATGACTAAAAATCTAGATGCATTGAGGACAACCAAGGATAAAGCAAGAGATCTACAAAGAGAGAAACATCAAGTTGAAGTTTTAGTATTTGATAAGAATGATGAAACCACAAGGTTAACTAGAATTCAACAAAACCTATCAGATCAACTAGGCTACGCACATCATGAAGCAAATCAGAAGAATGATGAGAATCAACCATTGAAACTTGAAGTATCAAGGTTGATTGATGAACTTGAAATAGAGAAGAAATCCAAAGAATCATTGAAGAAGAGTTATGAAGCATCAAAGATGTTGGATGAGCAACTGAATACAAGAAGACCCAACAAAGATGCAGGACTCGGTTACAAAGGAAAAGACTCTACCAAGAAGGGAATCTACACTACCGAGAGAGGCGAATCATCAAAGCAAGCTGGAATCAAGAATAACATCAAAAGGAAGAAGCCTATTTGCAACTACTGTGGAAATCAAGGTCACACTGCCAACATGTGCCAAATTAGAAAAGGTAAGCAACCGAATGTCACGAAGTCCAATGGTTATTGTTACAATTGCAATAAATATGGTCACACATCTAATCAATATAGGACAAAGTCTGTTAACAATTATTAGGAGGCAAAATTCAAAGGGTTTTGTAAAAACTGCAATAAATATGGTCATAGTACTAAGAAGTGTTGGTTTAAGAAAAAGAACCACAAATGGTATGCACACCAAGCAAAAGCTAGAGGTTACCAAACACACACAGATCCTTACCGACAGTATTCTGTAGTACGATGGGATTACAATACAAGGATATGGTGTGAATGTTGTGGGAGATATGGACATATAAGTGCCAACTGTTTTATAAGGTTTGGAATGTACAACCGAAGATCATGGAGAAATCTTGGTATGGCATGTTTTCATTGTCATAAAGTTGGACACTTGGCTGGAGATTGTAGAGATCAACCTAGAGAGAACACTGAAGAAATAAAAGAGAAATTTAAGATGATTTGGAAAAAGAAGGAAATTGTGTCAAATAAAGAAAGCACCTTACCTACCGAGTTAGGTGCACCTGTTCCAAATTAATCGGTAAAGGTACGAAGGGACTGCATTCTCTCAAAGTTAAATCTTAACAATTCCTATTCTAGTATGTACTTAAATTAAAATTTGCATAGTTAAGATGTAGTAGTAAGTTTGAAATTCTATCAAAGTCTTTTGAAGCACTATACAGAAATCCTGTCAAGTCGGTGAATATAGGAAGCCTATCAAGTCGGTAAATGAAAGAAATTTGGTTACTCGGTTAAAGCACAAAAAGGAAAGAAAGTTTAAGAGGAATCGAGTGCATTTAATGTTTTGACCTAACCTACACGGAGCCCAATAAGGTATTTTGTGTACTTAAAAGCATTCTTTCGGTCATTTTCATTCACCAAGTTTTCAAGAGAGCAGAGCAGAGTGATTCCAAGGCGATCAAAACCTCATTCAAAAGCAAATCCAAGGTATTTACATCAATCTCATTGCACTGTTACGCTAGTTTACCGATCTTATCAAATTGTTATTATTTGCTGAGTGTGAAGTGTCTGTCATTTGAAACCATCAAACCCTAAGGACTCTTTGCTAGTTTTTACTTGAAATCTTCAATGGCACCCAAGATCCAAGATCCCATAGTTATCAAGAATGTAGAGAAGCCCTCACTGAAATACTCTTTGACTCCTAAAGTTGCATTTGAACTGGATGACAAAACCACCTTTGCACTTATCCTGGATCAAGTATTATTAGTCGAAGATGTGAGATTCTTCACCAAATGTCGTGTTGAAGAAATCGACCATGTTGAAATTAAAGACACATATGATGAGCTATGTACTAATGGTAAAATGGATAGCAAGTATGAGCATATCAAAATCAAGGGATTAACTGAAGCCCTAACCTATCCCTGTGTGTTCAAACCCCATTGGGTCAAGTTCGTTATGAGCAGAGTTCATGATGATTTCATGTGGCTAGAAGAGCAACCATTCAAGATAACCAAGGAAATAATTCATGTGATCACCGATTATCCCATCTATGATCATGCCCGAGCACAGAAGATGATATCACATAAAGAATTAATCAGTTTAACCGGAGTAGAATCTGATTACAAAGGACTGAAACTGAACAATGTCACTGATGCAGAACTTAAGTTTGCTATTAGTGTAATTGGTTACTGTTTCTTCCAATTAGCAAGGGAAAACAATGTTCCTGTGCAGCAGTAGACCTGGCCTACAAAATTGTGAAAAAGGGTATGAAAATTGACCTATGTGAGGTATTGTTGAAGAACCTATTTGAGAATCTGAACACAATGAGGAAGCCGAAGAAGAACAACTCGACAAATACACTAAAGTTTGGTTCACTTCTGGTATACAAGAAATCTACTCAAAGACTCATTTTGGCAAAAGAGTCTAGTGATACAGAATTAGAAGATGCAAACAAATTTCAGATTGTCAAGAGCAAGAAGGAAAATATTCATAGTGTTGAAAACTTCTGTGCTAATCTGAAAGAATATGGAGGATTTGGTTCATTTAGATATGTCAAGTATGAAACCAGGAATAATGATGAGAAGAGACAAATTGAAGAAGCTGTCATTTGCACACTTCTAAAATTCCGACTGGTCCCATTGGAAGTATCTAATTCTCTTCTAAAAGAATTGTATGAGCATATTGATAACAGGTGGAAATATGTAATGGACACAAAAATTCAAATGAGAGAAAGAAGTCTGGTACATCTCTTTCCAGATATGTCGGTAGTTGAAATCAAAGAACATCTGACAAACTACCACAAATGTTTCCAATTCAAACAAAGAGCTTTAAAATTGATGAATGGACTCTACCTAGATGTAGAAAATGAAATAAAAGAAAAATGGCAGGAAATCTTTACAATAAAGGATGCCGGTGAACAAGCAAAAATTGAAATTATTGATGTCACCGAGCAAGATCCTGATGTTACTGAGCAAGACCCTGCTGACACCATTCAAATAGATGAAGATATCATGGATGCAGAGGCACCGGAGCAGGAAATGATAGAAGGCACTACATATGCAAAACTTGTATCTAGTGAGTCCGTTTTGGAACAAGTTCAGCCTTATCCATCGGCCAATCAACCTGTCTCAACTGAAGCTCCTCAGGATACAACACAAGGCACCAAAGGTCACAAGTCTACAACAGGAGAAGGTACTACTCAAGAACAAACATCTCAAGCACCTTCAAGCACTTAAAATGTTGCAATCGATACACCAAGTACTGAGACACCGAAGGACTCTACAGAGGCTAAAGGAATCGATCAAAGTGTTTCCTCTATTGAGCAACCTACCGAGGGTTAGCAAGCCTCACAAGCCCTTGTCCTAGTTCCATCGGTGAAAGGTAAAGAAAGGAAAGTGAAGAAGCATAGTTTTAAACTTGATTTGTCAAAACCAAAAGTGTTACCCAATGTTGATATATCAAAATTAAAGGGGCAAGCACTCATTGATTTCGGTGAACTATGCAAAGCAAAGGCCGAACAAGAGAAGCAAATGGCCATTCAAAAGAAAAATAAAGTACTTTAGAAGGTAAAAGCACTCCTAATAAGTATGCTACCTGAAGCTATAGTATCAACAGATGCAACCATCCACAACTGCATGAACTCCTGACAAAGATAGAGACATCTGGAGTAGATGCATCGGAGTATTTGAGCAAGCTGAAAGACAAAGAGCTCACTGCCAAAATGATAGAAGAGGTACAAAAAGCTATATCTATTGGCAAAGTAAAAGTTGTCAAATTTATTGCTGAGTTGACTCCTCAACTCAAGCACATTCATTATTTATTTCAGAAACTCTGCACATTTTCTTTATTCATTAAAGACATTAAGAATAAAATAGAGACAATTGAGAAAGAGATCACCGATCTCTCAAATAAGTTGACCACAGAGCCAAATTCAATTCAGAATTTTTATACAAGGTTACAACAGCTCATGGCTCAACAATTGGACCTAAGAAATGAAGAACACAAGATCCGGATGGAAATAATGACACTTCAGACATTATTCCTTCCTCATCTTTCATCAGTCCAAGAACAGATCAATCAAGCTACATCCTTATCTACTACTCAAGAGGGAAGCACTCTTGATGGCTTAATATCACTATTGGCTGATATTCAAGCACAAAATTCTTCAATGGACAGTGTAAAGGATGCACTCTCTATCGCTCTCACCAATGCCTGGAACAAGTACAAATCTATTTTTGTTTAGTTATCGCCCCCAGATGGAAATTAAGTTTTTGATGTTTGTCAAAAAGGGGGAGTAATACATACAGTCTTGGGGGAATAATACAATATATTTGGGGAGTGATATAGTTTTGATACATGATACAAAGAATGATATAGTATTCAGAGTATAGTATACAAGGGGAGTATACCGAGTAGAGTAAGCAGAGTATCCAAGAGCAATGAACCGAGCAGTATACAGATTAGTAAGCAAAGCACACAAAAAACATCACTAAGCATGCAAAATCAGAGTTATGAACAATATATTGACAAGGGGAGTAAAATATTATTTCAACTAATGTCAAAAGGGGAGATTGTTACTACTTATCAGATTGCCATTAGTTTTATGTCAAAGTTATACTATATACTCTAGTCGGTTAACACTACCGAATCATGGAGTCGGTATACACAGAGAAGTCGGTATGCATAGTCTAGTCGGTTACAGAAGAAAGTAGCTACAGAACGCAGTATACACCGAGCTGTGCATCGAGTGTCTTTTCATATTTACCGAGCAACAAAGATGACACACTGAGTTGATATACACCGAGTTAAACGTGTTACTAGATTCATTGAACCTGGACATGCATATGAAAACGTGTTACAAGACCAAGGCACATCTAACCATTATCACATTGGAAATTGCACTAGAAGATTGTGTATGATTACAAGGTCATCTAACCAATGAAATTATTTGCATGGTTATTCATTCGATAAATCATGTTTGTAAGATCAAAGCAATGAATGGATCACCATCATAAGAGATCTATTTATACAACATGGATTGTGATCAGTAAGAGACGTGTAGAAAGGAAGATATAGTAGTGCATAAGTGTAAGAAGACTGTTACAGAGACATAGAGGTCACCGAGAAGGTTTTCAGAGAACAATCAAAGAACAGAGTAAACAGAAGGGTTTATCGAGTTACTATATGGGTTACCAAGGTATGCTATAAGCAAGGTAATCTATTCTGAGCACATAGAATCTGCTATAACATTCCAGATGTAAAGTTGCAGATATTTGTAATGATTTTATTGAAATATTTTGAAGTTATAAGAGAAACCTTTAACAGGGTAAAAGACTCTAATCAAGTCTATAAATTGTAAAGCCTCTAACCAGGTGCAACATTTTAGATTAAGTGTTGTAGAAATCCTTTAGCAAGGTAGATCTAATAGATCTTGTTACTCCTAACAGGGTAAGCTATCAGAAATAGCTAAACATGTAGCTCTAATCGAGCACTCTTTATTATTACAGTAGTGAAGTTGTGGGTGCCATCCCCACCGCAGTTTTTCTCTCTAACCAAGAGTTTCTGCGTAACCAAAATATATGTGTTATGGAGTGAATCATGCATGAATGTTATCTATTTGTTTTAACTTTATATTATGTTACTGCTCTATTCAGTTTATGCATAATAGTTAAGTTATTATTGAAGAAATATTTTGAAGTACTGATTCACCCCTCCCCTCTCAGTACATTAGCTTTCCATATTGGGCCTAACAAGTGAGGCTCCTTTTGTGATGAGAAGTGCGCTCTAGGCTGTTAACCTTCTTGCAAGTGCGGGCCCCTCAATTGTAATTCATATACTTACTACAGAAGTATTATCTAATTGTGGGTAGGCTTCCCACCATGGTTTTTCCATTTACTGGGTTTTCCATGTATAAATCTTGGTGTCATGTGGATGGTTTTTATTTTGTGATTATTGTTTATGCTTAATTGCTTTTACTGCTATTTCGGTATTTATGTTTTGGGTTCTGGTATTAAAGTTTTAAATTGCTAATAGTTCTGGTAATCTGTGACAATTGATTCACCCCCCCTCTCAGTTGTCTTCTAGTTATTTGAACTGTTTAATAATTGGTTTCAGAGCCTTGGTCCTCTTTGTAGAAAGCTTAAATGCTTGAGGAAGATCCTATGGCGACTAACATTTCAAGTTCATCCAGTTCTTCTGGAGCTATCTTTTGAAGGGATATTCTGAGGCTTGATGGAACAAATTACATAGTATGGAAGATTCAGATGGAGACTCATCTGAGATGTCTTGGTAAGGAGATTTGGGAGATCACATAGAATGGTGTCACACCTTATAATTTGGGATCTAGCAATCCTCCTCCAACAAACCTGGATAAGGAGCTTGAGAATGATTGTAGAGAAAGAGAAGCCCTCTCGCGTGCACTTTCTGATCAACACATAATGAGATTAACTGACAAATCATTTGGAAAGGATATATGGGATAAGTTGGAGACTCTTAATGAAGGTGAGCCTATAGTGAAGATTTAAACTTGATGGTTACTGGGTGAGATATGAAAACCTGAAGATGGAAGAAGACAAAAGGATTACTACATTCATGGAAAGGGTAAATGGGATTGTTATGGGGATTCAATATTGTGGTGGAACTCTGAGCGAAGATGAAATTGTTTCTAAAGTTCTAAGAGCCCTACCAATGGCTTACCAAATAAAGGCTACTGCTATTAATGAGTTGAGAACAATGGCTAATACATCTGTCAACAAAGATAATTTGGTTGGGAAACTATCTACTTTTGAGCTTGAAGAATTTGGACCTTCTGGAGCTATGAAGACTGAACCTGCTTTTCATGTATCTACATATGCAATCGGTAAGCAAGACTGGAAAGATTTGTATGCAAAGGAATTAAAAGATATGAAGAGAGAAGATGATGATTTTCAGAAACTTGAAGCACTATTTGCTAGAAGAGTACCTAAAGGACTGGTAGGAAGTAAGTATGAAGGAAAAACACCTTTTAAATGTTTTGCATGTAATAAGATTGGTCAATGTGAATCTAGATGTTCTGAAAGGAATTCAAGATTTGAAGAAAGAGATAGAAGATCATTTAAGCCTAACCTTGGATATGAGAACAAGTACAAGTACAAGAAAAACAAAGACAAATCATGCTACATAGTGGATGAGGAAGGCATTACCGATTCTGATGATGAACCGACATAAGACTCTGGTAGTGGTTCCGATAATGGGAAGGAATGGGTGTTACTGGATATCTAGGAAGATGATCTGACACTAGAAGTGAATGTACTTGAAGAGAAGGCACTTGCAGCTAAAATTAAAGTCAAGGATGAATGGGTAATTGACAGCGGTTGTTCACATCATATGACTGGAGATAAAGAGAAGTTTCTATCTTTGGAAGAATTTGATGGCGGTCTAGTTAGATTTGGAGATGACAAAGCATGTATGATCAAAGGAAAATGAACTATATCATTGGATGGTAAGAACAATACTAACAATATTTATTATGTTGAAGGTTTAAGGCATAATCTTTTGAGTGTAGGATAATTGGTAGATAAAGGATTTCAATTACAGTTCAAAGATGGAAAATAGAAAAATCATTAATAGATCTGGTTTAGAGATTGCAACTAATACATATATAAAATCTAATATATTTCATTTGAATTTCAGTAAGAAAACATGTTTGATTACACAGATTGATGAGAGTTGGCTATGGCATAAAAGGCTGTGTCATGTGAATTGTGATTGCATTGTAAAGATTAGTTCAACTAAGGTAGTTAGGGATATACCTAATATTATGAAGCCCTATAATCCGACATGTAAAGAATGTCAAATGGGTAAACAGGCCAGAGCCTCTTTTAGGAGTATACAAGATAAATCAAATGATGTTCTTGATCTTATTCATATTGATTTATGTGGCCCTGCTAGAGTTAAAAGTTTTCAAGGTGATAGATATTTCATGCTAATCATTGATGATTATTCTAGAATGATGTGGGTTACTTTTTTAAAAGAGAAATCTGAATCATTTGAAAAGTTTAAAATCTTTAAGGCTAAAGTGTAAACTTAGAGAGGATTGAAGATTAAATGTTTGAGGTCAGATCATGGTGGAGAATTCACATCCAGTGAGTTTGATAACTTTTGTGTGATGCATGGTATAAGAAGACAATATTCTGCTCCTCGAACACCTTAGCAGAATGGAGTTGTGGAAAGGAAGAACAAAAATATCTTGGATGCTGCTAGAACAATGATGATGGAAGCTAGTCTACCTCATATCTACTAGAGAGAAGCAGTGAGCACATCGGTTTATACATTAAACAGAGTACATATCAAAGGAGAAACCAGTAAGACACCTTATGAATTATGATTTGGCAATACACCTATAGTTAAGTATTTCAAAATTTTTGGTAGTAAATGTTATATCAGGAGAGATGATATCATTGGGAAATTTGATCCTAGATATGATGAAGGCATATTTCTTGGTTATTCTAATGAAAGAAAATCATATAGATGTTATAACAAGAGATTGCAGAGAATTATGGAGAGTGCTAATGTCAAAGTAGATGAGCTGAACAAAAGTAAAATCAGAGTTTATGAGAAGGAACCGACAGTGGAAATGATTGTATCTAAGCCGGTAGCACCTTTACTTGAACAAAGTGTTTAACCAGTTACTCTGACAGTATCAAAGAATTCTATAGTAATTGAAGAATAGGGAAGAGGAACAAAAAGTCAGAAGGCTCCTAGGTATGTGAGATTGAATCATTCAGAAGATCAGATCATTGGGGATAAGAGAAATGGAGTGATGATAAGAAGAATACTGACAACTAATGAGGTATGTTTAATTTCACAAGTTGAACTAGTATCAGTAATTGAGGCATGTAAAGATGAATATTGGTTTAAATATATGGAAGAAGAATTAGATCAGATTGAGAAAAATAACACATGGATCTTAGTTCCCCAGCCTAAAAAATAAAAAATGTTATTGGAACTAAATGGGTTGTTAGGAATAAATTGAATGAGGATGGTCAAGTTATAAGGAATAAGGCTAGTTTGGTTTGTAAATGATATTCTTAGAAGGAAGGAATTGATTATGGAGAGACTTTTGTACCTGCAGCTAAGATTGAAACTGTAAGCTTATTTCTTGCCTATGCTGCTTATAAAAACTACAAGGTTTATCAGATGGATGCTAAATGTGATATTGATGAAGAAGTTTATATTGAGAAACTTGATGGTTTTTCACTATCAGATAATACAATTATGGTTTGCAAGTTAAGGAAAGCTTTATATGGATTGAAACAAGCACCTAGAGCTTGGTATGCAAGGTTGGATAAATATCTTTTGAAGCTTTGTTTTACTAAGGGCAGTGCTAACAGTAATTTATATTATAAGATCACTGATGATGATATACTGAATATTAAAGTATTTGTTGATGACATTTTTTTGGAGGTGAAGATAAGTTATGCATAGAATTTTCTAAGAATATGGAGAAAGAATTTGAGATGTCTATGATTGGTGAGATGAAATTTTTCTTAGGTTTGCAGATTACTTAGACTGAAAAAGGTATTTTCATCTGTCAAACTAAATATGCTAAGGAATTGTTGAAGAAATTTGGTATGGGAGATTCTAAACTGGCAAGTACTCCTATGGTTACAAGTGAGAAATTGACAAGAAAAGATGTTCTCGCGCTGGTAAATCCTACAAGATACAAATCTATGATTGGAGGTCTGCTTTATTTGACTCAAACTAGGCCTGACATTATGAATGTTGTTTGTATTGTTTCAAGATTTCAGAGTGATCCTAGAGAAATCGTGAGATTGCGGTGAAAAGGATTTTTAGATACTTGCAAGGTACATCAGAATATGGTTTGTGGTACCCTAAAGATGATAACTTTACTTTATGTGCATATATAGATGCTGATTGGGCTGGAGATATTGATGACCAAAAAAGAACTTCCGATGGAGCTTTCTTTCTTGGAAAGAAGTTGGTTTCATGGATCATCAAGAAATAGTCATGTACTTGTTTATCTACTACTGAAGCTGAGTATGTTGCTGCTCCTACTAACTGTACACAAGTTTTATGGATGAAGAAAATGTTGAAGGATATAAAGGTGGATTGTGATGCACCGATAGTTATTCACTGTGATAACTCTGCTGCTATTGATATATCAAAGAATTCGATATTTGATTCTAAAACAAAGCACATATCTATCAAGTATAAATTTTTGAAGGAAAAGGTGGAAGCAAATGAAGTTAGACTGGTTTATTTGAACACTAAAGAGAAGATTGCATATATTTTCACTAAACCTTTTCCCAAGGAATTATTTGAGTACCTGAGAGACAGATTGAGAGTTTTTTCCCCTCCGGTAGAGACTTGATTGATGCGGTTTGGCATCAGTTCAACATGCACTAATAGAGATACCATTCATTTCAGTACTGATGTGGAATGCTATTGCTCAGGGGGAGTAGTCATATTTTTCATTCAGTGGTTTATGTTTTTGCTTTGATATTTTTGTCAGATTTCTGGCATTGATGTCAAAGGGGGAGAGATATTGATGTAAAAAAGACAAAGAAAGAAAAATAAAAATTCAAAGGGGGAGAGATATTTTTAGAGCTGTATGTGGGATATTGTTGGCTTCCATAGGGGGAGACTTGTTTGGCATTTCTTGGTACTTAGATATTTTTCACTTCTAGTGTTGCCATTAATGCCAAAGGGGAGATTGTTGGTCATTTGGTGGAATTGATTATGTGGTGCATTGATGTTTTATCATTGTTGCCAACACTAGTTGTTTGGATGCTTTACCGACACCCTTGTGGTCTTGGTAGGTTGAGTGGTTTTTGGTTGATTTGGATCTGGCATGATCCGGTAGACTCTGGTATGATTTGGTTATGGAATTGGCTTGTTTATGATACTCATGCTCATATTCGGTCAGTTAGTTTTGGTCTGGTGATTGGATGCTATCATGCTTGCTTACAAGCCTAGTTTCTGGTTTCGGTGAGGGTTTCACTGATAGAGCTTTTGATGAAGATCCTTGATGAACTACATAAGTGGTGTTGGTGCAACTTTTGATGGAGTTTCAGGATGCTGTTGGTGATCATTTTTGAGACTTGGTGGATGGAGATCATTGCTGTAGCATGTGGACCTATACTGGGTCCTGGTTGATCTAGGTTATGGACCGACTTTAATGTAACATGTGGATTGGACCTCTCGACGTGTTTTCGGGATGTCCTATGTGTTGGTTATTATTTGTTTGGTCTAAGGCCAACATGGTTTTTAATTATTTAGTTATTTTATTATCTGGTGGCCGAACTAATTGTTTATGGTCGAGGGTTTGTATATATAGATGTAAGATCTCATTGAAGATTATCATGGTTATGTTAGAGGTCATGGTCAAGGAATGTAATGTGCGAATAATGTAATATCATTTAGGTAGAGGATTTGGTCGATCATTGGAGAACGAATTGGGTTTATGTAAGAGGATTTAGTCCTCCGGTATTGAGCTTAACCGGAACTATACTCAGGCATAGGAGATGCTATGTTTTGCAGTTCAACACTTCTCCAGATTGTAGTATGGATTTATATGTATTCAGTGAGGCTCCTTTTGTGATGAGAAATGCGCTCTAGGCTGTTGGACTTCCTGCAAGTGCAGGCCCCTCAATTGTAATTCACATACTTACTACAGAAGTATTAACTCACTGTGGGTAGGCTTCCCACCGTGGTTTTTCCCTTTACCGAGTTTTCCACGTATAAATCTTGGTGTCATGTGGATGGTTTTTACTCTGTGATTATTGTTTATATGCTTAATTGGTTTAAATTCTATTCCAATATTTATGTTTTGGGTTCTGGTATTAAAGTTTTAAATTGCTAATAGTTCTAGTAATCTGTGACAACTGATTCACCCCCCCCCCCCCCCCTCAGTTGTCTTCTGACTATTTGAATTGTCTAACAGAGGTTATGGTTATGGTTAGGGTTTATATCGTGGTTAGAATTATGATTATAGTTAAGGTTATGGCTTAGGGTTATTGTTAGGGATATGGTTAGGGTTAGGTTTACTTCATGTTTAGGATTAGTGTTAAGGTTAGGGCTAAGGCTAGGATTTAGGATTAGATTTTAAAGTTAGGGTTAGGATTATGTTTAGGGCTAGGGTATACATCATTATTAGGGATATAATTAGGGTTAGGGATATGTTTTGCATTATGTAAATAGGGTTAATTTTTTAGGGTTAGGGTTGCATTTTAGGTTAGGTTTCAAGTTATGCCTATGTTACAGTTGCTATTATAGGATAATGCATTCATCAAACTTATTATCATTTTATTATAAAATATATAAAAGAAACTTCATTATTATGTACTTTTCTTATGAATTAGTTTTCATTATTTAAATATTTTTATGAGATTAATACCTTTAACTTTTGTTGTAATATAATAAAGGCATTTTAAAATAGATTATACTTTATTTTAATTACAATGATCTTACTAATACAAATTTTAAAATAATTTAAACTTTCCTTTGATTAACATTAATTACTTTATTCTAACTTCAATCTTATAAAAATTAAGAGATAATAGAAAAATCACATGTATATATAACTTTGATTTTGATTTTTTCAATTTAGAAACATTATATTCAGACAATTTTGATTTTTTAAATTTAGAAACATTATATTCAGACAATTTTGATTTTTTAAATTTAGAAACATTATATTTTTATGTTTACAATTTAGAAACATACAATTTTTTTTTATATTTTTAATTTTCCCAAAAATTACTGATTGTGCATGATGTGCGCATGATGTGAAGCTCATATAAGTCTCTACCATGGAAAACATCAGATATTTTAATATTCTTATTGTAGTTACTAAAAACAGATAGCCCCCTCTTGAAACTGGGTAAATGCCTCCATTGCCAATACCAAAACCAAGCTCGCGATGTCTAGTTCCTTTTCCATGCGAATGCACTGTGACTCGTAGATGCCTGCAACTTCAAAGCTTATAATTTTTGTAAGAAACCAAAACCAACTTAAGTACCAAAAAATCAATAAACCAAACCTGCATAGAAAACAAAGAAATCTTCCACAAAGTTGCAAGCAATGAAAATAGAGGCCATCCTCGCCAATTCTTTTGATTTTAACAGTCTTGTGATTCCATTTTACCGCTTCCATAAACATTTTCTTTCATTCTTGCTAGTTTCCAAATAACGAAGATTCATGGTAATAAAAAAGGTCTTCTGCATGTCAAAGGTACCTAGCACAAACCAGATGCATTCCTTCTTTTTCCTGTCAATAAGGGCTTGGAAAGCTCCATGTGAAGCTAAATGAATTTATGGCTAAATGAATTTATGTTTATATAATATTATTTTTTAATGTATTATATTGATTTTATTTTATTCTATTATAATTAATATATTATTATATTTTAATTATTGTTATTATTATTGTCAATATTATCGCAATGAGCATTCAATAATAAAAAAAATATTACTTTATAGATGAAAAATATTAATGCAATCAAATCATTCCAAATAAAGAAAAAAATCAAAATCAAAATAATTTAATGATTGGTTTTGTAAAAATGAGACACCATCAGTTATATTCATGTTCCAATAACCATTCACTCCTTGCACACCCAACCTCAATTACTAGCTCTAAAAAAATCCAAAAATAAATAGCTAAAAGTTCATTAATAAATTACACATGTACCAATAGCCACTCATTTTTTAGTTTTTTTAGGGGGCATTTATGCATAACTATTGGTGATTTTAAGTGCATGGTTACTGGGGCATCTTTAAATTGATATCGAGCGACACTATGAAAAATGTACTTTTTTACTCATGTGTGCATAACAGATCCCACTACATGCATCGTTACTACCTAGAAGCCAAATCAATAGCTATAAGCAGTAAGTTGCATGCGAAGACAACAACAAAAAAAATCATCAAAATCCAATATACCATTTAGAATCTGGAGGTGCATGAACGACTTTCTATAAACACAAACACGAACTTATCAACAACTTATCAAGAGAATCGTTACCTAATGAAATGAAAATGAAAATTTAAAAGTGGGTCACAATACACACTAAGTCAAAGCTTAATATGTGTTGTTTAAGGGTAGCCCCCTCAGATTGAGTATTCAAGCCTGCACAATGTGGATATGGCGATAGTAAGCAAGAGCCTGCAAACCGAGTGATAGACTCACAATCTTTGTAGGAGATTGAGACTGGAATAGAAAATGGTCTGATCAATATGAAGAGATTGGATATTAGATGTCTGTGTAGTGAATAATCTGTAACCACCAAAAATATTTGAATTGCCTGGCAAAAAACCAATGATATCGACCACACAAAAAATGATATGAGCCCACAGATAATAAAGAAATTGGCTACCAAGAGTTAGAGCTAGCAAGCCACAGAATGAAAGAACCACCACTCAATGTAAAAAACTGCTTTGGATAGAAAATAATATCAAATCCACCACATGCTGATAAAAATATAATCGCGTGACAAAAAGAGATATATGGGGCAAACAAAACAATAGAGAGGCTAATAAAACAATTAGATCAAAATCATGCACCTTGCAAGTATGATCTCACTGACTAGATATGATGAAGGCATATTTCTTGGTTATTCTAATGAAAAAAAATCATATAGATGTTATAACAAGAGATTGCAGAGAATTGTGGAGAGTGCTAATGTCAAAGTAGATGAGCTAAACAAAAGTCAAATCAGAGTTTATGAGAAGGAATTGACAGTGGAAATGATTATATCTGAACCGGTAGCACCTTTACTTGAACAAAGTGTTGAAACAGTTACTCCGACAGTATCAGAGAATTCTATAGTAACTGAAGAATAGGGAAGAGGAACAAAAAGTCAAAAGACTCCTAGGTATGTGAGATTGAATCATTCAGAAGATCGGATCATTGGGGATAAGAGCAATGGAGTGATGACAAGAAGAAGACTGGCAACTAATGAGGTATGTTTAATTTCACAAGTTGAACCAGTATCAATAATTGAGGCACGTAAAGATGAATATTGGTTGAAATCTATGGAAGAAGAATTAGACCAGATTGAGAAAAATAACACATGGACCTTAGTCCTCCGACCTAAAAATAAAAATGTTATTGGAACTAAATGGGTTTTTAGAAATAAATTGAATGAGGATGGTCAAGTTATAAGGAATAAGGCTAGATTGGTTTGTAAATGATATTCTCAGAAGGAAGGAATTGATTATGAAGAGACTTTTGCACTTGTAGCTAAGATTGAAGCTGTAAGATTATTTCTTGCCTATGTTGCTTATAAAAACTACAAGGTTTATCAGATGGATGTTAAATGTGATCTTGATGAAGAAGTTTATATTGAGAAACCTGATGGTTTTCACTATCTGAAAATACAATTATGGTTTGCAGGTTAAGGAAAACTTTATATGGATTGAAACAAGCACCTAGAGCTTGGTATGCAAGGTTGGATAAATATCTTTTGAAGCTTGATTTTACTAAGGGCAGTGCTGACAGTAATTTATATTATAAGATCACTGATGATGAAATACTGATTATTGAAGTATTTGTTGATGACATTATTTTTGGAGGTGAAGATAAGTTATGCATATAATTTTCTAAGAATATGGAGAAAGAATTTGAGATGTCTATGATTGGTGAGATGAAATTTTTGTTAGGTTTGCAGGTTACTTAGACTGACAAAGGTATTTTCATTTGTCAAACTAAATATAGTAAGGAATTGTTGAAGAAATTTGTAATGGGAGATTCTAAACCGGAAGTACTCTTATGGTTACAACTGAGAAAGTGACAAGAAAAGATGTTTTTGCACTGGTAAATCCTACAAGATACAAATCTATGATTGGAGGTCTGCTTTATTTGACTCAGACTAGGCCTGACATTATGAATGCTATTTGTATTGTTTCAAGATTTTAGAGTTCTCCTAGAGAAAATCATGAGATTGCGGTGAAAAGGATTTTTAGATACTTGCAAGGTACATTAGAATATGGTTTGTGGCACCCTAAAGATGATAACTTTACTTTATGTGCATATACAGATGCTGATTAGGTTGGAGATATTGATGACCGAAAAAGCACTTCCGATGGAGCTTTCTTTCTTGGAAATAAGTTGGTTTCATGGATCAACAAGAAACAGTCATGTACTTCTTTATCTAGTACTGAAGCTGAGTATGTTGTTGTTGCTACTAACTGTACACAAGTTTTATGGGTGAAGAAAATGTTGAAGGATATAAAGATGGATTGTGATGCACCATTAGTTATTCACTGTGATAACTCTACTGCTATTGATATATCACAGAATCCGACATTTCATTCTAAAACAAAGCACATATCTATCAAGTATAACTTTTTGAAGGAAAAGGTGGAAGCAAATGAAGTTAGACTGGTTTATTTGAACACTAAAGAGAAGATTGTAGATATTTTCACTAAACCTTTGCCTCAGGAATCTTTTGAGTACCTGAGAGACAGATTGGGAGTTTCTGCCCCTCCGATAGAGACTTGATTGATGTGGTTTGGCATCAGTTCGACATGCACTATCAGAGATACCATTCATTTTGGTACTGATGTGGGATGCTACTACTCAGGGGGAGTAGTCAGATTTTTGATTCAGTGGTTTATGTTTTCAATTACCGTTTAGAATCTGGAAGTGCATGAACGACTTTCTATAAATAAGAGCTTATCAACGACTTATCAAGAGAATCGTTATCTAATGAAATGAAAATGAAAATTTAAAAGCGGATCACAATACACACTAAGTCAAAGCTTAATATGTGTTGTTTAAGGGTAGCCCCCTCAGATTGAGTATTCAAGCCTGCGCAATGTGGATATGGCGATGGTAAGAAAGAGCCTGCAAACCGAGTGATAGACTCACAATCTTTGTAGGAGATTGAGACTGGAATAGAAAATGGTTTGATCAATATGAAGAGATTGGATATTAGATGTCTGTGTAGTGAATAATTCGTAACCACCAAAAATATTTGAATTGCCTGGCAAAAAACCAATATAATCGCGGTAGAATAGCGAAGGAAGCAAAGGAGTATGTAGACAATAAGTTTTAGAAGAATTCCATGGATGAAAAGATGTTTGTATAGGAGAATAATAGTACATGGTAATTGGTGAATCTTTCTAAGGATATGAAACATATTAGCTACAAAATTAATTTTAAGAAGAAATATAGTTCAAGAGGTAAATTTGAGAAATACAAGGTCAAATCAGTGGTTAAGTGTTATTTCTAGGTTGGGGGAATTATTTTGAATGATATATTATCTCTTTTTTTCAAACCAACATCTATCATTAGGTTAAGTGTTTAGTCTTTAGGTTTAAGAAATGGGAACTTTTCTATAAAAAGGATTTGGAGGAGGAATTCTCCATTTTCTAGCTAGAGCACTTTGAGGTAAAGTGTATATAATGATTGGTTTGTAAGTTAAAAGAACTATCTTTTTGTTGTAGAATAATTTTTTATGATATGATAATAGAATTTTGATATGTATTTCTTGAATTTAGAGTATGTTAAAGTTGAGTAAAATTGTTGTGTTTACTTTAAATAAGACAATGATTATTTTAGTAATATTTGTCTATAAGTTAATGGAATGGTATCATTCAATAATCTAGTAAGAATATAATTAGGGGTCTTAAATATGTTGGATAAAAGATCAATATCTAATCCAATTTATAATCATCAAAGATCTATTCATGCTATGATAGAAATTGTTGAGATATGGGCTTAGAGTACTACGATATGAAAACTTAAAATATACATAAATCTAATAATAAGTTTCCTTAATATGGAATTACCATGTAGAAATTCAACTTCTCTATGATGATTAAATCATCCATTTTAACATTCTTGACAATAACAACTTATATGAACTTAGCATAAAAATAAAATAAAGGAAAAACTACTATAAAATAATAGCAACAAAGTGGCATAAAATAACAACCATAAAATGATCATCCCACAACACACGATTTATGTGGAGAAACCCTTTTGAAAAACAAATCCACCAAGAAGAGAGGGAAATCATCTATTATCTTCAAATTACAAATTAAAATACATTCACTCCTATGACTTCAATCCAGCAACATTAACTCTATATAGATTTTTCACTCTAGCTTGTCATATTCTTATATTTATACTATCATTATCCCTATTTAAATAGTAGTTTCACCCTCTAAAAGGGGAAACCGAGTTGGATAACATTGTTGGAATGCACTGATATCGGAAGTAAACTGAGAGGGGGAGGGGTGAATTAGTTTACTAACAATAACAACAATTAATTCAATTATAAACCTCAAACCAAAGTACAACCCAATGAATATAACATGAAAGCACAACACACATAACACCAATATTTTGACGTTATGATAGATTGAATCTAGTGATAATCAATAATTCACTAGATTCAATCTCCACACAAAGATGATACATTGAATTTTGAATGAATTAAGAATGTTAGGATGATCCCTTCTTCCTTTGTTTGATTTAGAAAGGAAATTTTTTGAATTATGTAGTACAAAAGTGACAAAGAATCGATTATAACTTGAGATCAGAATATGGGATGAATCTATGCACTTGGATTTGACAGTAAAATGTCAAGATGAAGTCATCTTGTGAATTTCACAAAAAAGTTGTCCAGACCATGGTGGGAATGTACACGGTCCTCCGAAAAATCCGTGAAATGAAAAGGGTTTTTCCGCCTCTGCAAATGAAGCTTGAATTTGAAATTATAGTTGCGCACTTGCCACCTGTACACATAGAAAAAAGAGGGAAATGTGTTGGGATTGGGGTTCGCCTTTAGGTCAAACCCCACTTTTGGAATTAACCAAGTAATGAAAGAAATTTCTTGCAAGTAGATGTAAATGAAAGACTGAATTGTAAATCACCTCAAGGGAGGTTGTAGTAGCAATGTTGATAGAAATGCTTGTATGGAATTTTATGTTGAAATCAATCTGCTCTTCAATGGTTGAATCCTTGACTTGAATGCAACACCTAGCCTTGAAGGGAGACTTGAGAATGTTTGAATGCTCTTGATCACTTATGACCTTATCGAAATTCGACCTATTGAACTTATGCAATTTTTACTTATGCAAATGAGAGGACAAATTCCCCTTAAATACATGTTGGTGGATATGAATTTCATCACGAGATGCCATCGGGGAGATTTCCTGCTCACTGCACAACCCACAATGCATGCTCTAGAAAGATCCTGCCCCAAAATAGGGCAGAGACAGGGGTGCCATGCCCCTGTCCTACCTCTTTCTCTAGGGCAGAGTGCAGATAGAGTGATGCAGAGGCCAAGGAAGAAGCTGTTTTCGCAAGCTGAGCACTCTTCGGTCTCCGATCAGGCTAGAGGATTCGAGTTCACATGTGTGAGGACCCTAATGCAGTCGTAAATTGCTAGGGTGGCAATTTTGTGACACTACATTTAGCCCCCACTTTAGCAAGAGTATAAGTGTATGCGGATATTTCTGGTAAAGTACAAGGAAACAAGATTGAAAGACTTTCACCACATCAAGGAGGCAAGATGTGCCAAGCCCCCAATGGACTTAGGATCTTACGAATTCAATTGACAAAGTAAAAGGGAAGATCGAGAAAGGGAGAACCATGATTGCAGGTAGTAAAGTTCCCTTCACTATCTATCATGAAAGCAAGGATACTAAAGATCACAAAGGAAAAACAAAGTTCACTAAGTAATTCTAAGTATCACAAGAAGGAAAGTATGAGCAGAGTGTATGCCCCCATGTTAAAGTGATTATAGGCGCCTTATCAGGAGTGATTGATTTAAGGTAGGATACACCCAAGAGAGAGAGAGAGAAGAGAGGGAGCACGTTATCACAAGGATTTAGCCCCCAACCGAGGTATAAACCCAAAGATAATGAACACAACACACAAGGTAGTGTTTCTTTCCTCGGGGTCAGTATGCTGAATGATAACTCATGTATATCATGTATGTATATGCATATAATAATCTTCATTCCCCAAAGAAGGACACTGCCTTAGAAGAAAGGGAAGAGAGGATGTTTTTTTGAGTTAACATGAAAGAGATCAAGAGAAGATCTCAATGCTTTGCATCATCCCCAAGTAGATATTAAGGGAATAATAGTAGAACAAAGATACACATAGAAGAATGGTCACAAAAGAGAAAGAAAAGAGAGAGAAAGATCTGCACTGCTAATATTACTAATCTAGCATGAAATTTGCCTCCCAATCTTGCTGATCACTATTTTAGGAAGGCGAGAAACATGCTAGAGGAGCGACATTGAGCACAACAGATGGAGCTGTCATAAGATCCAAACAAGGACTATGCTCATGTTGTAAGTCACTTTGTTTGATTCTAGGAGCTAGGATTAAAGTTTGTGAAAACTCATCCAATAAATGTTTGTCCACATCAACATACTCATACTCACTATCAAAAGCATTAGGAGTTGTATTGACATTATGAATAACATTTTCACCCATTTCTTCATCAAATTTTAAAGAAAGAGGAGCAAGAACACAAATAGGAGTAAAACCATCACATGTTTTATGCAACTTATGATTTGGAGATGTTGGTTGAACATCTTGGTTAGGAGAAAAGGGAATCATGTCAACTATTGGAGTCTAAATAGATTGAGTACTTTGAGGGATAGCTTCACGATTTTGAACACGACATCTTCATCGGCGTTCTCTCCAACAATGATTCCGTCGAGTCTTAGTAGAAGACTGAGAAGGAGGAGTAACCTTTGAAGAAGTAAGAATGGTTTTCTCCTTTATAGTGGAAGGTTTAGGTTGAGGTCTTTTTGGTTGAAAAAGAGGAGAAGCAGGCCTCTTCTCTCGATAAGAGGAAGGAGGCAGAAATGCACCATAGAAAGGAGGAATATTAGGTGTAGGAAGGAGACCAAGTCCATCATGGTGAGGAGGGATAGATCTAACCTTAGGAAGAATATTGGTGTTCTCCTTAAGAAAAGGTAAAATCACATGGACATAGGAGTAGGTTGACAATTTTCCTTAGAAGGAAGATTAGTTCTATTTGAGAGGAGAAGAACCTCATCTTGAAGAATAATAGGAATGCCAAGTGTTGGTGATCTAGGTTGACTTAAGGATAATATCATATCATTCTTCCATTTTTGATAAGATTGAAATTGAGCATCTCTCCTTGATGGAAGAGATTGAAATTGTTGAGGCCAAAAGAGATCAATAGGAACATCGGGGATTCTTTCGGATGGACAAAATAAGCTATGGTTCACGGTTATGATTTCTCTATTGTGAGTAAATTTAAGACACTTGTGGATTGAAGAAGCAATATCCTTCATGGAAGATAGCCAAGGATAGCCCAACTTCACATAGAATTTCTCAGAGGAAGGTATGATAACAAAGTCAACATCCATGGATTTATTATGGACTTCGACAAGAAGGGTGATATAACCATTTGTAGGACAAGAGAAGACATCAAATAACTTCACGATGACATTAGAAGCATCATATAGTGGTTTATTCAATCGTAAAGTGAAAAGATACTCTTCAATTATGACATTAACCATGCAAGAGGATCAATCAGGGCACCACGACAAGGGATATCCTTAACCTTTTCTACTATGTATAAAGGGCCATCGGGTGATCTAATCGTCTCACTAGGGTCAAATTTAATACAAGGATCCTTAGGCATATCTTTTTTTTCTACCATATTAACCAAATTTGGAGCCATATAGATGAGTGTTTTAGAAGAGAGAGAATTAGGCACAATCTGATTAACGTTAGAGGTATGAGATGACAAGGGATCAGTGAAAATCTTAAGATTTTGATTAGGAGGAGCAACTGATTTATTCCCTTTATCATTCACACCTGCCACAAATATATATTATTATCAATCAAGTCTTGAACCTTATGTTTCAATGCAAAACATTTCTCAGTATCATGACCCAGTTGACGATGAAATTGGCAAAAGGAATTGTTATCAAAATGAGGAGATGTAAGTTTGGAAGGATCAACTTGTTTTATAGGAGGAAGTTTGATAACATTTCTATGCAAAACTGAGACATAATACTATGCAAAGATTCATTCAAAGGAGTAAACTATCTTTCTCTTTGGAATTTTTTTGAAATAGGAGGCACACCTGTTGTAGCATTCACATGGTTGTTGTTGATTGGATCATTGAACTTGATGAAGCTTTTTGTTGGTTTTAACTTCGCAAATGGTTGTTGAACACTCTCCCCCTTATCACTCGGAGCCATAAGAGTGGATTGCTCCATTTGACTCACAACTGGTTGATAATTTTGATGTGTTGCACACAATTGCGGAAAGGAAGTGAACTCAGATAAAAGAAGCTTTTCCCTGATATCATTTTGTAAATTAGAAATGAAAATTCTTTGAATATCATTATTAGGCACATGAAAAGAAATTTGAGCACACAAATGCTTAAATATCTACCAATGAAATCAATCGCTTTCTCTTTAACACCTTGATTACAATGCATTAAATCAGTCAAAGTGATTTTAGGACCAATGTTGTTTTGAAATTGTTGGATGAAAGCATTTTCCAGTTGTTGAAAGGAAGTGATAGAATAAGAAGGCAAAGAGAAATACCATTGTAAATATTTATCTCTTAGCGTTCTTGTAAACAATTTTGCAAGGAATCTTTCATCATAAGCAAAATCAGTACACAAGGTTTGAAATGTTTTGATATGCGTAAGAGGATCACCTTTTCCATTATAGGGTTCCAATTGAGGGATCTCAACATGTTTAGGTGGAAAAACTTTAACAATACCAAGAGAAAGTGGGCTCGCAACATCAAAGGTGGGCACACTAAACTTGTATTGACTCATGGAAGCAATTTGTTATTGTAGGGAAGACACAGTTTGGGCAAGATTGTTGATTGTCATTTCGGTAGAATAATTTATGTTAGACATAGGTGATTGAGAAGGTAGTGTGATGTTGTTGAAAGAAGGCATGAACTGAGAATAAGGTGGTGGGACACTATGGTAAGTAGGCATTGGTGATGATTGGGGAGGAAAAGGGACACTTAAAGGAGGAATAAAGTTGTTGAAGGAATTTCCCCCTTGTGTCACACTGATTGGTTGAGGAATAGTAGGAATACTCATGGAAGACATAGGTAATGACAAAGGATGAAATGAAGAAGAGGGATTGCCCATGACCTATGGTTGTAGGAATGACATTTTGAGTTGAAGTATCCCTGATGTTGGAGGTGAAAGTAGGAATACTAGTCATAGGATTGGTCAAAGGAATAGAGAAATTGACTTGTGTTGAAGGTTGTGAGTAACCTAGGGTTTCGACACAACTCTTGATAGGAATGACATTAGAATCAACAATATGTGCAATGCCACACAATATATCAATTCCATTCTTATCACTTTGAAGCATGTGTTTAAGACCTTAAATTTAATTTCTCATTAATTTGCATTTCATTTGACATTTTTGAAAATTAAAATTCAAATCAAATTATATTTCTTGCTAATTTCCTATAGCACACGTAATTTTTCCTAACTTCCACTTACTTTGAGTCTAACTCTCAATCACTTTTTTTTGACTAATAAATCAATTCAGCTAGCTAATCAATCAAATTAGTCTTCTGATTAGTTAATTAATCAATCAATGTTGTCTAGCTTCCAATCAATTCCCTTAACTTCTTAATCAATTTAGTTGATCTCTTAATCAAATGTAGTAAGCATCAACAATTCTCTCCCACCAAATTGTCACTTAAATATCAACTGAGCTGATATATTCAATTCTCAAATGTACACCACTACCTTCGAATTTTTGTGTTCATATCCTGTAAGTTTTTATAGCACAACTTTGAGAGCCTAATGTAGAGTAGGGGAAGGTACAACAAACATACTAACAAAAAACTTCCATCTCAACACAATGACTACCCAAACATGGAGATCTTTCTCCCAACTCACCTAACAACCTTGAGCCCTTAAGGAATAGGTCACATAGCATATTTTTGGGGTTATGGTTTCAAACACTTGTCTCACTTTCATAGCTGACTTCATAGGGTTTGTAAAAAAATATTTAGCCTAACCAATCAAGGGTTTCAGACTTTTAGACCCTTAACTCCAATAGTTCCTTCACAACCTAATAATCGACATGTAGCCCTTGATTTCTACTAAACCAGGGATAACCTCTAGTTTTGACTGATATCAACCAAAGGGAAGTATTTTTGAATACCCTTTTAGGCCTTCCACAACATATTCCAACCTTTCCTAGAGGTGTTTTATAACAAAGGTCCAAAAGTGGTTTGCAACTTCTGTAATTAGGCCTAATTAGGCCACTTTTATAAAACAAGTACTCTAAATATTCACTACAAACACCAAAAATCTTCATGAACAGTTCACACTTGCCATGTGGGGTTATATTATGTAGTTTATTCCAACAGTTCAACTCAATTTGTTGTTACCTTACCAAACTCTCATCTAAACTAACTTATAACATGCATATATCAAGCTGGGATCGCACAAACCCATGCAAACTCCATCCATTTCTCTCAAAAACACCATGAACAATGAAAAAAAATGAAAAAAATTCTTTTCACCGAGTGTGATAGTATTTTCATCAGTGGAATGGCTTGCAAAACATATTTTTGTTCCCAACCCTTTGAAACCCTAGGTAAACAAGTAGTTTGCAGAAAAATGCCTCTAAATCCCTTCAAACTTAACAAAAATTGATGCTACCACCACCAAGTGGAAGCTAACTCACTCCTCTATTCAATAATGTAAGTCTCATGTCTGTATCACACTGTACGGGGCCATGCAAACCCCGAGATCAACAATAGACATAGTAAATTTACAGGAAAACAGAGTTGAATCTTATTGCTTGATAAACCCGTTTTAACAACAACCTTTTCCTTGAGGTTTGGGAGGATTATTTAACATTTTTACATGAATTCCAATGGTCTCTAGCTGAAATTTAAAAACATGACCGTTCATCTTCCCCTTCTAACTAAAATTGTCATTGTTGCAAAAGCAACTTTACAACATTTTAAAAAAAGTTGACAACATTAACCACCCTGACTCCAAATGACTCAAAGACATCAAAAAATGGTCCTAATGGACCTTATTACATAAAAATATGACTTGAACCTACCAAAAGACCTTGACACATATTCACATTGAATTGTCATTGTTCTAGGTGCTCTTGCACCATACACTCGACCTAAAAAAAGCTGATGTCCCCCCAAGGTTGTACTGCAATAGATTATGCTTCTTCACATCATGTCTTTGGTCTTCAAATTCTCCTCCATCAGGTTATCCCTTCCACTCGATCATGTGCTAAACATTTTCATCATCCTTTACCCTTTTGAACTTGCTTTCACCTTGCCATTGTCTTATCCTTCCAAATTGATCCGTTAGCTTCCTTCTACCCTGTTCCTCATCAAAATTGGATGTTTCTCTTGTCTTCATACCTACAAACAAGTCTTTATCAGATGTCCCATGAATGTCCTTCTTCCTTACCCTTGCTGCATATTGAAACTCATCCATTTGGTTTTGCCAAACAACCTTGTTCATTTCACTACTTGTCTTCACATCTACTTTTAGGTTCTTTATCTTTAGGACCCCTTTGTAATTAGGTCCACAAACCTCTATCACTAAGACATCTGTACTATAAGGTATACCATCTCTTTGCTATTAGACTCTTGCTGCCTACCAACATCTTACCCAATCAGTGGACAAAGTATATTTCCTACCATGACCTCTCTAGGTCAATCTTCCCTTTCCTCTATCACTAGGGTCTCTGCCCCAAGAATATCTATCTCCTCATATTTATTAAAAATTGTGTTGTTAGATTTACACACTTCTTGTTCCAACAATGGACAAAGAATTGTTTCTAGCTCAATCTCATCATGCTTTTCTAAGCAATCTCACTTCTCCACAACTACTTCATCCTTTATCTTCTCTTGAACTGCATTTAATATTTTCCCATCATCTTCACCTTTGCCTTCCAAGACTAAATCAATCTTCAAGCTTACTATCCCAATACCGTTTTCATTTGCAATTGCTACACACCCTTCTTGTTTATCTTCCACAAGCTCCATAAATTCTTTCTTACCCAACATGATCACCCTTGTTGCCTTACGCCATTCTTTATCCTCTTCCACCAATGGAGTCAATGTAAAAGAGATTCCATCCTTCTCAACCTGAGTGTTATTCCTTCCATCATATAAGGAATATCTTTCAAATTGTCACGGTCTCCCTAGTAATAAATGATATACACTCATATGTATCACATCACACAATATGTTATCCTTGTAGCCACCAATATGAAACTCAATATATTTCTCCTTAACCAAAATAGAATGTTCATTATCCAACCAAGAAACATTATAGGGTGTTTCATGAGGTATCCTTGCCAAATTCAATTTATCAATCATTTCTTTTGACACCATGTTATCTATACTACCAGAGTCTACTAGTACCTTACATACCTTTCCATTGCACTTGCAAACAGTTTTGAAAAGTGCTCTTCTTCCTTATCATCTCCTTCTCTTCAATCAATTCCTTAACTAGGGCATTCCCTTTAGGCATCTTGTCCCTTCAACTTCAAAATGCAACTTTGCACCCTCAAGAGATCTAATTCCTAAGATTTGATACCACTTAATGCAGAGAAGGGGAAGGTACCAAAAACACACTAACAAGAAACTTCCATCTCAACACAATGACTACCCAAACATGAAGATCTTTCTCCCAACTCACCTAACAACCTTGAGCCCTTAAGGCATAGGTCACATAGCACATTTTTGGGGTTATGGTTTTAAATACTTGTCCCATTGTCAAAGCTGAATTTATAGGGTTTGTAACAGTAACTTATTTATCCCAACCAAACAGGGGATTTAGAATTTTAGAACCCTAACTCCAATAGTTTCTTCACAACCTAGTAACTGTCTTGTAGCCCTTGATTGCTACTAAACTAGGTATAACTTCTAGTGTCTCTCTAACATCATCTAGTGGGCAGTAGTTTTGAATACCCTTTTAGGCCTTCCACATCATATTCCAACCTTTCCTAGAGGTGTTTTGTAATAGTAGGTCCAAAAGTGGTTTGCAACTTCTGCAATTAGGCCACTTTTATAAAACAAGCACCCTAAATCTTCACTCCAAACACAAAAAATATTTATGAATAGTTCACACTTTCCATATAGGGTCAAATTATGTAGTTTATTCCAACAATTCAACTCAATTTGTTGTTACTTTACCAAACCCTCATCTAAACTAGCTTAGAACACACAGATATCAAACTAGGGCTCATACAAATCCATACAAACTCTATCCCCTTGCTCCCAAAACCACCATGAACAATGAAAACACGTGAAAATAGTCCATTTCACTATCACAATAATTTCACCAGTGGAATGGCTTGCAAAACATGTTTTTGTTTCCAACCCTTTGAAACCTTAGGTAAATAGGCAGTCTGCAGAAAAATGCCTCTAAATCCCTTCAAACTTAATGAAAATTGGTTCCACCACCACCAAATGGAAGATAACCCACTCCTCTATTTAATCATGTAAGTCTCATGTTTGTACCACATTGTACGAGGCCATGCAGACCTCGGGAACAACAATAGACACAATAAATTCATAGGAAAACATAGTTCAATCTTATTGCTTGATCAACCAGTTTTAACAACAACCTTTTCCTCAAGGTTTGGGAGACTTATTTTACATGTTTACATTAATTCCAATGGTCTCTAAGTGAAATTAAAAAATATGACCGTTCATCTTCCCCTTCTAACTAAAATTGCCATTGTTGCGAAAGCAACTTTACAATATTATTAACAAAGTTGACAACATTAACCAAATTGAATCCAAATGACTCAAATACATCCAAAAATGGTCCTAATGGACCTTATTACATCAAAATATGACTTGACCCTACCAAAATACCTTGACCCATATTCACATCAAATTGTTACCATTCTAGATGCTTCTGCACCAGAGCTGACATCACACAAGGATTAGAAGAACAATAGGAGTCTCAATGCTCGTGATCAATAATAGAATTCATTCATTTTGTTTAAATTATTTGTTGATTTAAGTAGTATACTCTTATTGGTTTGCATTTTGGAATTTTATAATAGAGCTTGGTTTAGTGGTTACTTAGGATAATCTATTATTCTCATGTTCTCTAATTTTGTAGACAACTATAATGTTAAGGGTTTTTAAGTTTATGGTGGTTTAACTAATACGGGAGATGTTAACCTTAAGTAAGATAGTGCACATAGAAGGATGAGAGTTATGGACTATATTATATAGGTCAAGAGAAGAAGGTCTATCAATGGTTGGGTGTAGTTTGAAATGATTGACTACATGTGGTCACTATTTCAACTAGAGTGACTTATAAGGTGCATACTCAATCCTAGATACTCGACTTCAATGTTTGTGTTCAATAATAGTTTAAGGCTAGATAAAGTTATAAGTCTATGTGATATTTAGTGTGTCATCTTGTCTTGGAGTTCTTATCTTTTATATTTGGGTATGATGGAAGATGAGATAGTTATGGTCAAAGTGATGGTCACTAGGAAGTTATTATAAATATTTAATGAAATAATGGAGTCAATTGGTATAATATTGTTATACCATTGCTAGATATTTTATAATTTTTTGGATCATAATTTTTCTCTTGGAAGGTATATAAAAAGTGGGACAATGTTGGGATTAGGTGTGTTAGACACCTTGATAGTCCTAGTATTTTAATTATTTATATTTTATAATATTTTATGCGTCTAAATAAAAAAGGGTGTCTCACTTTGGTATCTATTTATCCATGTGTATTATATTGTATGAAATATGTATAAGAATATGTAAGACCACTCTACTATGTAAGATGTGCAACATCATATATGACACTATAATTGTGTAAGAAATTCTATAACATAATAAGAGTACAATTTTAGGGAGTTAAGAAGTGGTTTATGAATCTTTACCGAGTTATGATGCATGCTATGAAAGATCCCAGAGAATCATTCTAAAAAGGTTAAATGACATATGTTTTACCAAAATTGAATCTGGGTCATGATAATTATTAACATGTGGTATTTTAGGGCCTTGTTTGGGCCCTATGATGATGTTTTTGTTGTTGTGATTTCTAAGTCTCCTTGAATTTATATATTGAGGGATTGATATGGAGGCATTTCTAGATGTATTTTATAGGAATGAACTATTGGAATTCCTATAGAGTAGCATGATGTTAATTTCCATGTTAAAGATTTTATGATTATATATTTTGAGTCATGGAGAATGAGGGGCTCACCAAGGGTTCTAGCTATGGAGGGGATTATTTGCACCACCCCATAGTATAGTTATAAGTCAAAATTTATAATTACACTATGAGAGGGGTGCATATAATCCCCCCTAGATGGCACCATTATAATTCTAGAAACTCTAACATTATGAAAGAGTATAACAGGACAATATTTATAAATATAACCTAATCAACATGGATTTTATGGCACATTGCCTAACAGGTATGGAAACCTATATTTTTTATATTGACAACCTCATTATTCTATCTAAAAATACAATATATTAGATAGTAGTAAACAATTAATCTACAATAAAAGTAGAAGAGAAATTCACATAATTGAATACACATACTTATATTTAAATTGTCTATTAACTTAAGCAAGTGTTAGAGTGCAAAAAAGAAAAAATAGTTGATTAAAGCAACCATTATATCAAAATCATTCAGTTTTCCATATAATGCTTTAAAATTATAGATATATTAGCAAGCATTATTTACAAAGTTAGAATGCTCAAAATATTATTGCGAAGATGCTAAATACTTCAAAGGAAATCCTTGTAAAAAGACACAATTTAATGTATCACTTGAGTATATATAATAATGTATTTAATTAACAAATGAGATTGCATCTAGACATCAAAGGACATAACCCCACAAGGCATATTATAATTGAACCATCTATTGAATGTATCTTATTATAATTGTTAGAGGGCTTGATGGTCCCTACTTCTATCAGTACATATGTAAATTTTAATGTTGAAATCTAAAAAATATCTTTATTTCTATAAATCCATACATAAGTAAAAACACTATACCATAAACTTAATATATTTCAACCTAATATTATTTTATAATAAAAAATTTGTGAGGTACCATCTTACTCCCACATTGACATATGTATCTTGTAGTTGTAACTACAAGATATTTTCTCATCTTTAATACTTTGATGGGTGTCAACACTTTGTTTCAAAGCTTCCATTTTGACATAGGCTAGAACAAGTTTGATAAGCATTGTGGAATCTAATGTCACACTTTTCCATGAATTTTACATTGAGGTCTTTATATTTTTCGTATCATGAATTATTCAATAAATAAAAGAAAAAAAATATGTATACCAAATAATGCAAGGGGGGCATAACCCATCCCCTCAACTCTGCCCACCTCATAGAAGGGGTTCAATCAGAGTTTACAGATAGGCTTGCATGTGGTTACTTTAAAGATCTTGTATTTATTATAACTATTTTTAATATAGCAGACGATTTTATCCATTCTGAGCTTGCAAAAGCATTCGTGTTGGAGTTTCTACAGCAAATTTTGGTAAGGAATTGCATTTTGTTGGCCATTGCTTTTGGTTTGAAGATCTTTGTAGCAAAATTATAGGTAATTAGAGATGGGCACTAAAATTGAACAGTTCTAAATTAAATCAATGATTCAAATTAACAAATATAAGAGATAAGTTATTTTTTTCCTAATATTTAGACTAATTTTCTTGTGAAAAAATATCAATTTTAATTCTGATTTCATATCAAATCATAATTCAAATTTTAATAAAGAAGACATATTAATGATCGCCATCAAATCTATTTAGTCGAAGCTATCTCATAAGTCAATTGTTTCCTTATACTATAAACAAGGGCCACATAGTGGCCAATACTTGCCTAGTTAATTTTAGTTGAAATAGTAATTTATTAATTTTAATTAATATATTGTTGAATTTAATTTAATCTATTTTATAATATTAATTATTTTGTTTTATATTATTTATCTTTTTACAATTGTGTTGTCTTAAAAGTATAATTATAAAATATTTTGTGAATATTAATAACTATATTTTAATTATGGTATGTGAAGGTTTTGATGATCAAGAAAATATGTAATTACATCTTAGCCGCATTAACTCTAATCATAATACTAATTAAACCCTAACCCTATAATCCCATTTTAAATCTTAGGAACACCAACTCCAATCCTAATTGAACCCTATTATTAACTCTAACCCTAATATTTTTAATTATTATAATAGAAAAACAAGAACATTAATTTACAATATAAGATAGTATATCATAAAAGATAATATAATAAACAATTTTCTATTGTAATAATTTTTCTTCATAATTTTCTCTTAAATATACATGTTGAAGATAAATTGAAAAATATGTCAAAATATATTATAGTGTAAAAATTTAATGTTATTTATAATGTCAAATATAAATTAAAAATAAGATCTTTTAATAAATAATAGTAATAAGAATCTAAAAAAAATCACTCAATCAAACAATTAATAGTTTTATTAATATATAAACAATAAACAATTAATAATTTGGAATAAAGCAAATCTATCCACCTTCGGAAAGTTTAAGAAAACAGACATCAAACTTTTCCTAAATTTACCTATATTTCTGGCTATATAGTTGCCACTAAATCCATTTATTTTGGATTTCCTAAAAATTCGCTCTATAACAGCTAAATTGTATTTAGCCAATAAGTGTACAGAAAAATAATTTTCATAATTTATAATGTTAAAAAGTGTAAAACTAGGATATGGTAAATAAAAAGATTGAAAAAATTAAAGGTTAAATTTTTTTTGTGAACTCATTACAATAGTATTGCCTAACGACAAGTACTAATAAGCTACAAAAGAATCTAAGACACTTACGAGTGAGACCCCAATAATATACTATCTATTATTATCACTATTTTTTCAATTTGTATCCACCAATATATTATTTTACATATATCTTAAACCATTACACTTCTTTTAATACAAGTACTAGTATAAATTATAACCTTATTTTAATTATAAATGAGGTATGTTAAATTTTATGCATTCAAACTCTTCCTTAGAGTTAAAATTAAGGGTAATTTGGAAGGGTACCAGTAGTGGACATAGCTAACTTTGCACACATAGAACTCTCAAACCGTATGTCGGATTTCAATTTTTTTTTTTTTTTGGGTAGTGACGATGCACACTGAAAGGTCAAAAAGTGGTCATTTCAAAGTGACCACTGATACATAAACTCCTTTGCACCAAAAGTAGATAACTCAAAATTTGCAGTAGTAGTGGACAAATGCCCCAGTAGTAGATCACCTTTTTTGACATTTTTTTACTATAATTAGCCCATTTGTGCACCACTACTTGCCCGTTTGTGCACCACTATTGGGACATTTGTGCAAAATTATCCACTATTGGTACATGTGATATTCATTAATGAACTTTCCATTATCAATTTGTTGGCTTCCTTTGCAATAGTACTGGGGGGTTGGTGTTGGTGTTGAAAATAAGCCACACCTAGACCGATGATGGGCTGGTCCAAGAGAGGCAGTAGCTTGGTAGAGCACTCCAGCAACCTATGGAGGGTCCTAGGTTCGAGTCCTAGCTGGTCCATGTCTCAACATGGTATCAGAGCCAGGTTCAGATTTGGTAGAGCACTCCAGCAACCTATGGAGGGTCCTAGGTTTGAGTCCTAGTTGGTCCATGTCTCAACATGGTATCAGAGGGGCCAATAGCTCAGTGGTAGAGCACTCCAGCAACTCCTAGGTTCGAGTTCTTAACAAGACTTATTGTAAAAGCTTTAACAAAATGGCTCCTAACAATGCGAACTTCATAAGAGTTTAGATAGTTATCTTGTGAGTCTCATCTTACCGTGGTTTTTACCTATTTTGGTTTTCCATGTATAAATATTTGTGTCATATGGTGAATTTTTTTGTGGTTATGATCTTATATGTTGATTTCATTAACTACTTAACTATTTTGATAAAGGCATGATAGCTAGAAGCATTGAGAGATTGAATATGTTAATATATGGTTAAGCATTTTGATGTTTACTAGGTTGAAGTTGTTTACTATTAAGTTGGTATAACATTTAACCGGTTGATGTTGAGTATTCTTATGAGTATTGATCTTGACAAGAGAACGTTTACTTTGTGTGTTTGAATTTGAGTTTGGGAAGTTTGTATCAATTGTTTAGATTACTAATTAACCCCCCCCCTCTCAGTTATCTACCGGATACTTATTCTTTCAGCATACCATCACTGGTAAACTGCATAATCTCTCCTCCCAGGAGACCTCTCTCTCTGTCTCTCTCTCTATCCACATTATCTTGATGGTGTGATTCTCTGGACTGCATATTACCCTATTGTTTGGCCTCAGGTCTAGGACCTACTCGAGCCAAAACCTCCTGGAACATCTATCGCAGCTCCTCCCTTTTAGGGACCTACTGAACAGTATGCTGCTCGCTATGCTGACTAGAATCCCTGTGCTCACTCTGATGAATAGAATGTATTTTCTCAACACTCTCATGCATAGGCTGAGGTGAAGGATTCTGACAGCCTGTACTACGACCATGACCCCAACGTCTACCACAATCACGACCCCGACCATGACCTTTACCTTTCCCAGCCATAATCCTAACAACAACACCACAAGAAAACAAGTTTAGATCTACAACAAGGATACTAACAAGGAAGATACAAACATTGAGACTTAGCAATAGGTCTAGTTAGATGGGCTCAATTAAAACCAGAGTACCTAGTGTTGAAACTTGGGCTCTGATACCAATTGTAATGCCCCACCAAGAAACCCCGAAGGGATTAAACTAAAACAATTAAAAATAGTGTAAATAATTGTTAAAAAAAAACTTTAATAAGTTAAATGATGCATTAAGTTAACATTACATTTAGATTACACAACTGAAGACTTAACTTAACTCCTAAAGGGTTTCCCAACATGGTTTACATGATTAAACTAAATATTGCTTATCTCTAATTAATCCAATTAAGATGATTTAAACATAGAGACATGATTACACTTAACCAATGATTAATTCATTCAACAATAAGAGATATCATTAACATGTCTAAGTTCCATTCATGATGATTATTTCCTTTACATTTCATCAGAGATACTAATAAAAGATATACATTTAACCATTTGATTTTTCATCAATACATTTCTATTGCATCACATGATTGAAATAATATTACATTGCACTAAATCACTAAGTCTCATAAATATACATAATCTTTACATTTAAATTACATCTTGGCATGAAGGCATACATATCAAATAATACAACTGATCATATAAGGTCCAAGCTAGATATACAAAGAACGATCAAAGATGACAAATAGGATCCAAATAGAAATACAAGATGCTTGAATCCAAAGAGTAACTGGAACACCTATGAAGCCAAGTCCCACAAGAAGGAACAAACACACCTGAGGGAAAGTGGCACTACCACTCGACCATGTGGATAAAAAATAACCACCCCACCGTGCTAGGAGATAGAAATAAGACCCACTAGCAACCTACAAGGTATGTACACATAGTATAAACATAACATCGGGAATCCCACATAAAGCATATACTCACAAGACATGACTCCATAATAAAACTCCAAGTTATACCAACAAGTCTACACACTAGTGACCATAAGGGAAGAGTGTTATCACATAGCTTGGTATGGTTATCCTAGAAGGCCTCCATAGGTCCCGACCCCCATCTTGGGTTATCTTGGTAACCTCTCTTGAACCCCCCGCCCCATCCAAGTCTAATGTAGACTCAAATAATCCTTTCGTGATGACAAGGTTGTTGGTTTGCCATTCCGGGCCTTCTGACTGCATCTTGATTTTTGTAAGGCCTTCCCCAAACCCAGCTTTGATTAACTTAGTGACCATGTTTGACCCTAGTAATAAATTCTTTATAATTCAATAGAATGGACCGTGTTAGACAGAAAGATTGGTGAGAAAAGTAATTTAACCAAGTTAATAGAGTTATTGCACTTTATGGTGTACATTTTGATGTGTTATGAATTTGAAATCCTAAAAGATCCATTGATTGGATAATCTTGATTTAACATATGTCAGCTATGTCTGGATTTAGAACTTATATGATTCCATGATTTGGATAACATTGATGAATGTGGATGCTTCATTTATATGCTTTATGATATAGAACTCTAAATGGTTCTAGAATAGGACAAATTGGAAATGATGTATGTCATTATTGGATTTGCAAAACTTTACAATGATGATAGAATTAGGATGTATGTTTTATGTGTGGATCAAAATTATGAGAATTATGATAATTGCTTATGCGGATTTATTTGGATATGAGATAGATTGAATTGTCCAAATATAAATTATATGCGAAGTGTTTGATGTGTATTCTAATTCATGTGTTTAATATTATATGAGGTTATTGGAAATTATTAATGTGCATTTGAGTGGCGCGGGAAAAGATATCCATGTGACCATGGAAATAATATGGAGAACCAAACCTAGACCTTTGTATGTTTGTAAAACCAAGGTTTGTCTATTTGGAGAGACAACACCCCATTTGTGTCGTATTTTACTCGTAATAGTAGATGATGCATGTGTGTTAAATGTTATTTATTTGATTTATTTAAATCCAACAAGAGACAAGATTTCATGTGCAATTTTGTAAAAGTATTTTCTTTGTGTCACTTGACACATGTGTTGATTTATGTTTGAGTTTTTAAAATTGTCTCTTGGAGGGAATTGTTTAACTATAGCTTTTTCAATTAATGTCATGTGATTCCATAAATGCCTTGGGTAAAGAATCTTTGTGATGGTCAACATAGGTTTGACCCGAAAATAAACTTTAGAGGGGTTAAAAAAGGGTTAAATGGACACCTAGGGGTAGTTTAATAGGGTTTCCTAAAGCCCAAAAGGTATACCTAAGGGTTAGGAGTAATTTTAGACATGTTTCTACTTCCATGTGACCATTTAGACACCCTAAAAAGTGACTTTTCTAAGTTGTGCGAAAATGGAAATTAGAAGGCTTGAACTAAGTTGTTAACCTTCCTTTTTGAATGAGAGTTTCCTTTCCCATTGTACCTTACTTTCCTTTTCAGTTTTAGAAACTTGAGAGAACTCACACTAGTGTCTTCTTAAGCAAGAATTAGAAAATTTGTGGGAAATCACCCACTCTCCATTTTTGGAGACAAAAGAATTTTGAAAGGAAGAAGCTAGATTTTTAGATTGAGAATTTTGTTAAGAGTAGAAAGGGAAGAACCGTGGAATTGGGCTGCTCATCCTCAACAAAAGTAGCATACCTTTGGGCAGATTTAGGTTGGTTGTATCTTTCTTATAATGGATTTCTTATTTTATGTGTTTTTGAAATTAATGTTTGTGTAAAAGACTAGTTTCCGTGCATGTCCTCTTGGAAATTTAATTGGTATTTTGTGTTTATACATTGTATGTGTTTTTGGGAGTCATTAAGACCTTTTACTCTTGGGAGAAAGGAGGATCTTGTGGGTGGTAGAAGTGACAGCCCTCGAGTGAGAGACTCTCGTTATGAGAGCGATCACAAGGGATTTTATGTGACCCTTGCTGCATGGATTGTTTTATGCATTGGGGGTCATAAGGAGGGAAATAAGGCATGAATGCCTTGGGGGGGCATAAGGAATGTGGGGTTGTTACACTTGATGTAGTTGGTTTGCCATGAGGTGGCTATATGTTTTACCATACTTGCAGTCTCCTCAGGGTACTTGGTCCACTACCACCCTTGAAAAGACATCACAATGTGTGGTGCAGTGTAGCCTTGGTTGGGAATGTGATTGTGGTTGTTTTCTCATGTTTATTTGAGTTTGCATGTGTGTTACCTGTCTAGGGCTTGGTTCTCCGAGCTCGGGGGTGGCTACTAGTTAGCCTAGGCTAGGAGGTGAGCACTCCATGGTCATAGCTTTGATTTATTTGTAGGAAAATTGCTTGGAAAGAAAAGAAAAGGAACAAGCTAGAAGTTGTTGGGTTTTTCTCTTGATTTGCAGAAAAGAATAAGAAAAGAGATGTTGTTTTCAGTTGCATAATTGTACATAAGGGTTGCTTGTTGTATTTATTTTGAAAGGAATGCATTTATTTATTTTAAAGGTCCTCATTTATTGGATATGAGAGTCCCATTGTATAGTGACAATAAGTTCCTTGAATTACGTTTTAAAGAGTTGTAATATTTTAGTATACTTATTTGCAGAAAAGAAATATGTATTTTCTAGTTTTAGCTTTCTATGGTTCTAAAAAAAAAAAAATATCTGCGTGTATAGGATGTTTTGAAAAGCAAGAGATTGATTTTAATTCTTTATACTTATGAAATAGAATAGGTAAAACAAGGAAATAGTTTAGCATGCATGTTATCTTGCAAATGAAAATTCAGTTTATTTCCTAGGTGTGTATCTCTAAAGATAAGTTTAATTGAATCTAGATAAATTAAGTTGCAAAAATTAAATTCACATAAATAATTACAAACTAGATGGTCTATCTATTTTAAATAATTGTATTTGTATATAGTTGTTGTTAAAATTATTAAACTCTGTTGTTTTGCAGAATATAAAATCTAAAGTTAACCAAATTTACTGACATAAATAGTTCTTAGAATTGTTGTTTTAAGTATATCAAATTCTGATATTTACCTTATTGTTTTTCAGTAGGTGAATCAAAAAAAATAAAATAAAATTTATACATTGTGTAAATCAGAGTATTGTTAATCAATTGCTTTTTTAAGAATTCAAAAAAAAAATAATGTATTTGCTATAGTTTTTGCATGACAGAATTTATCTCGATTTTTACAAGCATTTATATAATTTTATATACATATATATATAAATTATTTAAACAAAAAAAAAATTTAACTAAATTAAATTTTATAAATTTTTTTTTAATAAAAACGAAATTAAAAAAAATAAAATTTAAACTTTTTTTTGGGAGCTTGGCCCCCCCCTCATAGTGGGCGGCAACCCCCCAGGAGCGGCCGCAGCCGCCACTATGGGCTGCAACCCACAGTGGGGAAGTCTTCGGCCCCCCTCTGTGGGTGGTGCCCCATAGGAGTGGCGCTACCGGTTGCGGGCCGTGTCCCACAACGGCATCCAAGGTCGTCCATTGTGGGTCGTGACCTACAGGACTGACAGTAGCCGCCCTGCGGGGAGCCCCCACCATGAACACCGTCGCCTCCCCTTCCTCTGTGCGAGTAGTATATGGCTGCCACTCCCATGTCCGCCTTGCAAAAACAATGAGCATGAAAAAAAAAATATAAAACCCTAGCTCGGTTAGAGCTAGGGTAAAAGGATAATAAAGAAATAGAAAAAAAAAAGTATAGAGAGGTTTATTTTATAATGTATTTTAAATTTAGGGTTTGCATGGGGATTTTTCTTAAAGAAGTGGAAATTAATATAATATTTAAATATGTGTGTGTGTGTGTGTGTGTGTGTGTGTGTGTGTGTGTGTGTGCCAATAGATATTGAGTTTGAAAGTATAAGAGAATAAGACAATTTTGGATTAAATATTTTAATATGTGGTTATAAATTATATTTGTTTTTTAATAAACATATGGGGTTATGTTTAAGTTATGAAATTGTTTTGTTTGAAATTTAATAGAACTTTATATTAAGTTTGGTAAGGTTAATTTGGCTATTGGGAAATATTTACGCTTTATAGAAAAATAATTATTACCAATTTAATTGAACCTTAGTCGATTTAGTTTAATCTTATTTTAATTAACGTTGAATAAATTATAGACTTTTATGATCTAAGAGTTAGGACTAAATTAATTAGTTTCCTAGGGAAAAATATAATTATTGGTTATTCGAGATTAATTTTATCTTCATCTATTATTTTAATGAGTTTGATTTAATTAACCTATTGACTAAGTTTGAAGAGAAAATAAATTAAATCATTTAGTATTCCGCAAATAAATTTTAAATTATTTTCGTTACTTGATTTAGTAACAGAGTTAACTCGAATATAGTTATGACAAAACATGTTAGTGCATGTCGTGTTAGCGAGCTTATTGTTATTTAGTTGTTATTTAAAAAAAAAACTTATCCCATTCTTGCCCTAATTGTCAGGCATGACATTTTGGTATCAGAGCCCTAGGTTCATACACTAGTGAACATGGGCTACATTCATAACTTAGTTGAAACCGAAATATGGCTTGAAGTATGACACCTAGGTGGAAACATGTGATATAACAAAGTGAAACATAAATGAAAATTCTCTTAGATCAACAGATCAACAAATATCAATTCAAGGGGTTCCAAGGGTCACTAAAAGCCCTAAAATTTGAACCTATTAGTCATAAGGTTTATAGCATAATAACATCCCAAGGGTTGCAAAATGTTCAATTATTTATTTATATAAAGTATTTCGGTGTTTAAAAATGAAAAGATGGTACTTTTGTGGTTATGAGGTTACCATTCAATTGGAACCTAAAATGCAATAATTTCCCTAGTCAAACCAAGTAGGAGGAGATGAATCTTTCAATAAAATACCTCTGATGGTAACTAAAGGAGTGCCATCTATCGAGATATGTTCTTGACATGGCAAGTCAAGCAAGATAGTTAGACCTTAGATGAAGTCACCATAAACAAGATAAATAAGAATCGAGACAGATCTAATTAAAATTTTAAGCTATATGAAATTATGATGGTTAAAAAGATCAAGGCCGCCATAGAAGACATAAATGAAGGAGAATTAAAAGGAACTCTTGTGAAGCTCAGATAGAAGCATTGACATATCCTAAAGACTAAGGTACCTTAAGAATGTGGTCATGTTAGATTTCTTATTAAGAGCATTTGTTAGACAATGTTTGTAGCAATATAGTGGAGCTAGAGTTGGATAACCTTGCAGATAAGAACTCAATTTGATGAATGGAAATTCCCTTGGTCAGAAAACCCTAGTAATTCTATAGGTGAGTTAAATAAGGAGGAAGGAGGCATGAAATTCTTGGGTGAAAACACGTATTTACAATAAACCCTAAGTTCACCCATGGTTATGTAATTGGGGAAATAAGCAAGTAAAACCTCAACTAGTTCCTCTATGGGAAGATAACCTTGGAGAAAGTAAATAGTGGAAGAGAGAGTAGAGTTGAGTTGGGAATCGTACAAAAATCTCCATTGGAGTGCAAGGAGTGTAAAAGTATTAGGATCTTATAATCTAGGAATGAGAAACTAATATTCATTCATAAACTAGGGAGAAAAGTGCAACCCAATCATGGTTAGCCACTGGGTACAAGATAGTATGTAACACAATTTAACTACTAGGGACAATCGAAGAAGCTTTGCAAATTTTGGCACTCAAGTGTGAAAGTATGCGAAAATATTAAGTATGGATGAAGCAACATGCGGATGGGAATGGCTTATGGAAAGATTGTATAACAATAATATAATACTAAAGTTTTAATGAGAATTAGTTGGCGGTATAAAATAATTTATGAGAACATTGATAAGGAGCCGAATTATGTGGTTAGCTAAGGGAGAACTTGGAAATTTTGGGAGTCTTAAGACATTGGTAATTATTGAACATCCTTATGTTATACTGTAATTGGGTAGCTAGATATTAGGATGGTAAGATGGTTTATTTAGATTGAGGAGATCGAAGGTTGTGATATGCTGGAATTGGCTAGTAAGTAAATATAAATAAGTAATATGGAATGAGATAACTACTCTTTTACTAAATTTTAATTAAAAAGGATGGGTGTTGGTCACTTTTCGAGTTGCATAAGTGAAGTAGGAGAGAATAAGTCCACTCTTCGAGTTGTTTGAAATATGCCATGAAATATGTGGGTAGAAATTGCTGCCTACCATTATAGATCTTACTTGACAATAATTCCACCCCAAATGGCTCTTAACCATAAGTGTTAGTAATTTGGCAACAGGCTCCTACCTAATGAAGGCAAGTGAATGTTAGAGGTGAAAATAAAAGGAGCTGGCATAAGATGCTAAAATAAAAAATAAAATAAAAATGATGTCCCTAGTAAAATTATATGATTACATTATACAAATCCTAAGTGGTTCTAAGTAAACAAGTGTCAATTTTTGTACCGAACTGTCTACCGTGTGTGTAAGACATGAAAGTGTCGAGGCTTGAGTTACCACGTAACATTGAATCAAGGTTTAGCATATTAAGATAAATAATAGAAGCCATAATAAATTGAGTTATTAAGGAAGGAAGTACTAACATGATGGAGGAAAACTGGATATATATAAAATAATTGATATTGAACCAAGTAACTATATAAATGTCTAATTAGTAAAAGATGACCTAATTAAGTACTATTAAACGCAACTGTAATGAAAGAGACTTTTGAGTGAAATTATCATTGCTCTTATTAAGTTTATTCGATTCAATAGATAATAGGAGTTATCATATTTGTTATGTTAGTAATTTTCTTAATCCTATCGCCTAGAAGTGTTATCAAAACCTAAGGTTTCATTGGATCAGCTTGTTAAGCTTTAACCTCAATTTAAGCATAGATTGCGTAAAATTAAGTGTTCAAAAAGATTAGTGGAAGAGGCACGGACGGAGAATGGTAGAGTTAGTGCAAGCACCTGTTAGAATATAAATAAGGGTGTTAATAACACTGAATAGATAGTGGATTATATCGGAAAGTGTTGCTTGAAATAGTAAGTACGTGAAGGTTAAAATGGAGCATGATTTATAAAAAATGAATGCGATTTCTTGTGTATAAGAATTTATTTCATAAATCAATAAAGGATTGTAAATAATCTAAAATCTTAAGAGTCTAATAATCACTTCCTAACACACTCAGGACATGTGATCTTGAGTGATGTGTTGCAGTTACTCCTTAGGGTATGACCAGTATGGTCATCTTGTTTCGAGGTTTAATTCGTCAGTATTTTCAACTTTCTTTGAAAAGTATATTGTGACCTAGGGGGCTAGTACTTTCTTTTATTTATTTTATTTTCTTTTTATGAAGAGAGGACCACTAAAATTTATGTTTCTTTTATTGGAACTATGGCACTTGCTATGTTTCTAGTTTTAATACTTTTCAATTGCTGGCACTTTTCTTCTTTGTATTGGACTTGGCATAAGTAACTTGTATTTTGATCTTGTAAAGTGTCAAAGTGGTCATTTTGATGGTTGATATAACTAGCCCTAGTGATGTGATTTGTGTAAATGTCTATCATGTTCGTTGAACCACTTATAGTGTGTCACGGGAGAATACCGCAAGGAGTGAAATTAGGCACAAAGAATTAACAAAGAATATATTTTATCAAATTAAGATAAAGGAAGGAATATCCTCCTAAGTAAAATTAATTGCGGGTAATCTGAAAGAGAAAAATTTATAGCAATAGTGTGATCTAGACCTAATGAATTGCGAAAGTAATGATTGTCGACTGGTAAATTTGGCATGTGTATGGAGATGATTGCGTGGATGATATCTAGAACAAGTATGAGTAATTTCCATCACTCCCTTAGAATGGGATTGTTGTGTACCTTAATGTTTGTAAGTGGTGAATAATGTTCCCTATAAAACTAAAACCTTGGAGCCTAGAAATATAAAAACATTTTAATCCCTAGTGGTAGAAAACTACCCTATATAAGGGCGGAACTGAAGAAGCTAAATTTGATTTTACCTTGTCACCTAAGAAAGTTGGAAGAAATTATGCACCTAGGACGGTTTAGCAGATAGGGTATTAACACCCTAATGAGGTGCCTCAAATGTAGAATAAGTAGATTTGTTGTGGTTAAGTGTGATGTCAATTTTCTTAAGTAATATGCATGGATGAGAATACAGTAAGTTAAACATGCTTTTAAACAAATCCTAAACAAAGTAGAACTCCTAGAAAATATAATATGTGTAACCTTGATTATGATTTGGAGGGTACAATAATGTAAGTTGTTGAAAGATAGAACTTTGCAAACATCTACCTGAGATCGAAGGGAAATGTAATAAAAATACTAAGAATTTAACCTTGTGAAGATAGTAAGTTAATTGCAATAATAAGTTGATTTTGGTATTTCATCCTTCTAGTAGGCAAGTTAAGATTTTGAGTAACTCATTGAAATGGTGGGAAATGTTATGTCCTTACTTCGTATATCCTACTCATGCGACTTCCAGGAGTAAGTTGAACCCTAAGGGAGGAGGACGTAAGGCCTTCCCCAAAACCAAGTTTGATTAACTTGGCGACCATGTTTGACCTTAGTAATAAATGCTCTATAATTCAATAGAATGGAGTGTGTTAGACAGAAAGATTGGTGAGAAAAGTAATTTAACCAAGTTAATAGAGTTATTGCACCTTATGGTGTACATTTTGATGTGTTATGAATTTGAAATCCTAAAAGATCCATTGATTGGATAATCTTGATTTAATGTATGTCAGCTATGTCTGGATTTAGAACTTATATGATTCCATGATTTGGATAACATTGATGAATGTGGATGCTTCATTTATATGCTTTATGATATAGAACTCTAAATGGTTCTAGGATAGGACAAATTGGAAATGATGTATGTCATTATTGGATTTGCAAAACTTTACAATGATGATAGAATTAGGATGTATGTTTTATGTGTGGATCAAAATTATGAGAATTATGATAACTGCTTATGGGGATTTATTTGGATATGAGATAGATTGAATTGTCCAAATGTAAATTATATGCGAAGTGTTTGATGTGTATTCTAATTCATGTGTTTAATATTATACGAGGTTATTGGAAATTATTAATGTGCATTTGAGTGGCGCGGGAAAAGATATCCATGTGACCATGGAAATAATATGGAGAACCAAACCTAGACCTTTGTATGTTTGTAAAACCAAGGTTTGTCTATTTGGAGAGACAACACCCCATTTGTGTCATATTTTACTCGTAATAGTAGATGATGCATGTGTGTTAAATGTTATTTATTTGATTTATTTAAATCCAACAAGAGACAAGATTTCATGTGCAATTTTGTAAAAGTATTTTCTTTGTGTCACTTGACACATGTGTTGATTTATGTTTGAGTTTTTAAAATTGTCTCTTGGAGGGAATTGTTTAACTATAGCTTTTTCAATTAATGTCATGTGATTCCATAAATTCCTTGGGTAAAGAATCTTTGTGATGGTCAACATAGGTTTGAACCGAAAATAAACTTTAGAGGGGTTAAAAAAGGGTTAAATGGACACCTAGGGGTAGTTTAATAGGGTTTCCTAAAGCCCATAAGGTATACCTAAGGGTTAGGAGTAATTTTAGACATGTTTCTACTTCCATGTGACCATTTAGACACCCTAAAAAGTGACTTTTCTAAGTTGTGCGAAAATGGAAATTAGAAGGCTTGAACTAAGTTGTTAACCTTCGTTTTTGAATGAGAGTTCCCTTTCCCATTGTACCTTACTTTCCTTTTCAGTTTTAGAAACTTGAGAGAACTCACACTAGTGTCTTCTTAAGCAAGAATTAGAAAATTTGTGGGAAATCACCCACTCTCCATTTTTGGAGACAAAAGAATTTTGAAAGGAAGAAGCTAGATTTTTGGATTGAGAATTTTGCTAAGGGTAGAAAGGGAAGAACCGTGGAATTGGGCTACTCATCCTCAACAAAACTAGCATACCTTTGGGCAGATTTAGGTTGGTTGTATCTTTCTTATAATGGATTTCTTATTGCATGTGTTTTTGAAAGTAATGTTTGTGTAAAAGTCTAGTTTCCGTGCACGTCCTCTTGGAAATTTAATTGGTATTTTGTGTTTATACATTGTATGTGTTTTTGGGAGTCATCAAGACCTCTTACTCTTGGGAGAGAGGAGGATCTTGTGGGTGGTAGAAGTGACAGCCCTCGAGTGAGAGACTCTCGTTATGAGAGCGATCACAAGGGATTTTATGTGACCCTTGCTGCATGGCTTGTTTTATGCATTGGGGGTCATAAGGAGGGAAATAAGGCATGACTGCCTTGGGGGGGCATAAGGAATGTGGGGTTGTTACACTTGATGTAGTTGGTTTGCCATGAGGTGGCTATATGTTTTACCATACTTGCAGTCTCCTCAGAGTACTTGGTCCACTACCACCCTTGAAAAGACATCACAATGTGTGGTGCAGTGTAGCCTTGGTTGGGAATGTGATTGTGGTTGTTTTCTCATGTTTATTTGAGTTTGCATGTGTGTTACCTGTCTAGGGCTTGGTTCTCCGAGCTCGGGGGTGGCTACTAGTTAGCCTAGGCTGGGAGGTGAGCACTCCATGGCCATAGCTTTGATTTATTTGCAGGAAAATTGCTTGGAAAGAAAAGAAAAGGAACAAGCTAGAAGTTGTTGGGTTTTTCTCTTGATTTGCATAAAAGAATAAGAAAAGAGATGTTGTTTTCAATTGCATAATTGTACATAAGGGTTGCTTGTTGTATTTATTTTGAAAGGAATGTATTTATTTATTTTAAAGGTCCTCATTTATTGGATATGAGGGTCCCATTGCATAGTGACAATAAGTTCCTTGAATTACATTTTAAAGAGTTGTAATATTTTAGTATACTTATTTGCAGAAAAGAAATATGTATTTTCTAGTTTTAGCTTTCTATGGTTCTGAAAAAAAAAAACAATATCGGTGTGTATAGGATGTTTTGAAAAGTAAGAGATTGATTTTAATTCTTTATGCTTATGAAATAGAATAGGTAAAACAAGGTAATAGTTTAGCATGCATGTTATCTTGCAAATGAAAATTCAGTTTATTTCCTAGGTGTGTATCTCTAAAGATAAGTTTAATTGAATCTAGATAAATTAAGTTGCAGAAATTAAATTCACACAATTAATTACAAACTAGATGGTCTATCTATTTTAAATAATTGTATTTGTATATAGTTGCTGTTAAAATTATTAAACTCTATTATTTTGCAGAATATAAAATCTAAAGTTAACCAAATTTATTGACATAAATAGTTCTTAGAATTGTTGTTTTAAGTATATCAAATTCTGATATTTACCTTATTGTTTTTCAGTAGGTGAATCAAAAAAAAAAATATATATTTATACATTGTGTAAATCAAATTATTGTTAATCAATTGCTTTTTTAAGATTTCAAAAAAAAAATAATGTATTTGCTATAGTTTTTGCATGACAGAATTTATCTCGATTTTTACAAGCATTTATATAATTATATATATATATATATATATTATTTAAACAAAAAAAAAATTAACTAAATTAAATTTTATAAATTTTTTTTTACTAAAAACGAAATTTAAAAAAAAAAATTTTAAACTTTTTTCTGGGAGCTCAGCCCCCCCCGCATAGTGGGCAGCGACCCCCCAGTGGCGGCCGCAACCGCCACTATGGGTCGTAACCCATAGTGGGGAAGGCTTCGACCCTCCTCTGTGGGTGGCGCCCCACAGTAGTGGCATTGCCGGCTGCGTGCCGCGTCCCGCAGCAACGACCAAGGCCGTCCACTGTGGGCCATGACCCGCAGGACCGGTAGTAGCCGCCCTGCGGGGAGCCCCCACCATGAACACTATCGCCTCCCCTTCCTCTGTGCGAGTAGTATATGGTCGCTGCTCCCATGTCCACCTTGCAAAAACAATGAGCATGAAAAAAACAAAAAAAACCTAGCTCGGTTAGAGCTAGGGTAAAATGATAATAAAGAAATAGAAAAAAAAAAAGTATAGAGAGGTTTATTTTATAATGTATTTTAAATTTAGGGTTTGCATGGGGATTTTTCTAAAAGAAGTGGAAATTAATGTATATATATATATATATATATATATATATATATATATATATATATATATATATATATATATATATATATATATTGAGTTTGAAAGTATAATAGAATAAGACTATTTTGGATTAAATATTTTAATATGTGGTTAGAAATTATATTTGTTTTTTAATAAACATATGGGGTTATGTTTAAGTTATGAAATTGTTTTGTTTGAAATTTAATAGAACTTTATATTAAGTTGGGTAAGGTTAATTTGGCTATTGGGAAATATTTACTCTTTATAGAAAAATAATTATTACCAATTTAATTTAACCTTAGTCGATTTAGTTTAATCTTATTTTAATTAACGTTGAAGAAATTATAGACTTTTATGATCTAAGAGTTAGGACTAAATTAATTAGTTTCCTAGGGAAAAATACAATTATTGGTTATTGGAGATTAATTTTATCTTCATCTATTATTTTAATGAGTTTGATTTAATTAATCTATTGACTAAGTTTGATAAGAAAATAAATTAAATCATTTAGTATTCCGCAAATAAATTTTAAATTATTTTCATTACTTGATTTAGTAACAGAGTTAACTCGAATATAGTTATGACAAAACATGTTAGTGCATGTCGTGTTAGCGAACTTATTGTTATTTAGTTGTTATTTCAAAAAAAAACTTATCCCGTCCTTGCCCTAATTTTCGGGCATGACAATTTTGTACTAGCACTCAACCATGAGTGGGGTAGAATTATCTTATTTAATGTTTTAGCTACACAACCCCCTAATATATTATTAGGTTATCACTTCTTAACCAACTTTAGATGGGTTATCCTACTAACCTCTTTGGGCGCGGCCCCCACTTGAAAGCCACTCTTCCTTATGACACTAAACAAAATAATCCCCAAAAGAACTCCAAAGTAAGAGTACCAAAACAAAGATACACAAAGGATTTCAAAACCACTGAGACAAACACCTTCGCTCAAACAAAATAAACAATTCATTTTTCTCTCCTTCAATACACAATTGACCAATTTTTCTAAGTTTCGAAGTTTCAAAAATAAATCATTTATTAATAATCATCTCATAAATTAAGTTAAAATATTCAACTCAATATTTGTTTAATCCATTTTTAATTTAAACAAAACATCTTGATCTTAAAATGTATATGTGTATATATACATATATGCATATGTATATGTACACATATGTATACATATATGTACACACACACACACACACACACACACACACACACACACACATATATATCTGTGTGTGTGTGTGTGTAAAATAAGGAAAAAAGTTTTAATTTTTCATTCCTTGCCATGGAGCCCCAAAGGGAAGACCAAGGGCTTGTGGGGCCACGACGTGGTCCCCCACAACCCATGGTTGTGGGTGGCCATGGTGTGGTTGTCATAGCCATGGCTGCCACATAGCCCCTTTGAAGGGGAGGGGCAGTGGTTGTGTGGGCCACGACGTGACCCTCCCCACAACCCATGGTTGTGGGTGGACCACGACGTGGCCCCCCATAAATTTAATAGAATATATTTTTTTAGTAAAAAAAATAAAAAACCCTACCCAAAATACAAACTCAAAACTGTATTTTTTTTTTACCAGTAAATTAAAATTGATAACCTAGCAACATTTAATAAACAACCATTTTTTTTTCCTCTAACAACAAATTTTTAACAGGGTTTAGAAGACAAATATAGGGTAAATAATATATTTTTTTGTTTCTCACAAATTTTTCCTTTCAACACCCAGAAATTTCAAAACACACCCAATTCCTAGGTTGCCCAAAATCAAGGAAATTTTGACAGCATAACCCCCCCCCATTTTCAATAATGGAGAAATTTAAATTTAACAAACATACAGAGAAATTCAAAATACTAATTTAAGTTTCTTTGAAGAAGAGCAAGCCTCCAACTTCAAATCAAAATCTCCAACCACAAACTTCTCCAGCCAAAACCACACACACAGAAAATTTCTCCTCAGTTTGCAGAATGAAATGATTTTGAATTTTTTTTTACCTTATAAAGAATTTTCCTCTCACCAAAATATCTTTCCATAGATTATTAATAATTAATTATACATTAAAAATAATAAGAAAGAATAATTTAAATCCATGAACGCATAACACACAATTGAACAAGACAAAACAGAGACATGACCTGCATACCAATATAGGGAAGGTTGACAAACGACTAATAATGCTCACTATCGAGCAAGGCTGGGAATGACATTTAGGGTCTTAAGACTATCTCTTCCACTTCCATCAGATTATTTTGGTACGCTTAGACTTGTGGAACCAGGTGAAGCTAGTACCTTATACTTGTAATTCTTGCATCACCAAACCACACATACATGTTTATATTCCAAACACGGTAGACACACCGGTGAAGGAGAATCGTGACATTCCTTGTCTCACCAAAGTGAGTAAAGGAAAATCATCTTCTCGCACCCCATACACTTTACACACATACATGATGACATATACATCATAACACATCTCACACATAAAATAAATGTGTTAGTCCATGGTTAGTAATCTAATAAAATTAACATCTAACCATCAATAAGGAAATAATGCGTAAACAACATTCACTGAATCTCAAATCAAAGCATAAAATGATATAGTATAATATCTAATTAAAACATCACCACATAATGTATCCACCAAAAAAGTTAACCATAGTCAAAATAAGTATCTAAAAAGTCTGATCGAGGGAGGGGTACTACATTGAAGAATTCATCTTATCGGTCTTTCAATGATTGAGTCAGATTTTCTTCATTTTTCTTCCAATCTTCAATCTCCTTAGTCAGTTTCATCATAATGGATTGCATCTCATTCTTCATTACAACATTCTCTCTAGCGAGTTTCTCACATTCTTCAGATTTGTTTTGATCTTCAACACCTTGCTCTTGTTTCTCCTTCAACTTGTCCATCAGTTCTTTCCTCTTGTCTCTTGAAGTATTGATTTGTTCTTTCAGATCCTCAATGAAGTCTTCAGCTGCACTCAAGTTTCTTTTCAAGGAACTTACTTCATTTCTTGTTGCATCAAGGTCCTCAAGTGCCACACAAAGTTGTCTCTGCAAACCGGAATCCATTGATTCAATCTCCTGGACCTTCCTCAGGGGAACTAGGCTATGATACCAATTGATGGAAGCAAGATTCACTGAGAGGGGGGGGGGGGTGTGAATCAATGATCTACCGGTTAATAAATTTTTTGATTTAACCTTAAACCACCAGAGGCATAAGAAAAAGAGTAAAATGCAAAAACACAAGATAAGCAACCACAAAATCATAACACCAAGATTTTTATGTAGAAACCCAAATGGGAAAAACCGTGGTGGGATTTGAACCCACAATATTATTCCACTATGGCTAGTAGAAAAACAATATTACAAAATGGGGAATGCACTTGCATTTAGGCACTCAATTACAATAAGGGCCAAAACCTCAAAAAGAACACTTCCTTACAAATCATTTACAATGATGAATTACAATAAATGAACTCCAAAATAGTATCAAACAATGCTTGGATGAGTTTCGGTTAAGTGCAAAAAGTTTGAATGTATCTACTATGTTCTCCTACTTAGTCAACTACTGGATCAAGAATGTGCACGTGAAACTATACCAAATAGGTTTATCGATCACTATTTTCTCATATAACATCACCTCATACCATAAAAAAATCTTCTACATTGGTCTTAAATATCTGCAATCACATTTACCAAGTCGGTCTACAATGTAATGTAGAGCAATGAGTCAGCTTGACTGGATCACCAAAAACAAATACGGATCACCCAAATGATGATGAAATGATCTCTCTATGTTGGTCCTATCATCCCATGCATGAATCATATTGGTGCAATCACCAGAAAGCTTCCAGACCAAAAAATACACTAATCATCCTGAGATACCAGTTAATAGTTACCAGATCACATCCACTTCCCATTAACAAGGATCATAGCTACCGGATAGGATTTCCATGAAGATTTGCCATCAATGGAAACCCTAAAACAAAAAACAAGCATTATTATGCACCAGATGAGTGTCAATTGCGAATAGGACAAAAATATTTGATCACAAAAACAATCACCAAAATCACTCCATCAATTCCACACAATGATCAACTACACAAGTCAGCCATACTACACTATTCAACCCAAAACCCGGTACACTAGATCTTCTAACTCGCACACCAATCATCACCGAAGGCTAAAAATCTTGGATAAGATGTTCCAAACATCCAAATATCTTCCTTTAGCTCCGCAACACAAAATATTCAACAGAAATGAAATGCCAACCAAAATATTGAACTCTATCAGATACTCTATTCTAGCTTGTCGGACTTAACCAAGTCTTCACTCCGACTTCTGGTATGAGCAAGTCATTCACTGCATATGGGTACAATGACTTGGGTTGCCATCAGAGACAATAATAGATGACCCATGTAGTGTCTCTTGCCAACAATCTCCCCCTTTGGCATTGATGGAAACACTTAGTGAAAAATGACTGTGTGAGAATCGGTACCAAATATGAATATACATAGCAAAAATCAAAAAATCTGAAACTACAAAATTCCCAAAATCCCCATGCAATGAGAAAAAAAATTTCATTTCCCTACACTACCTCTTTGACATCAATAGAAAAGGTAGGGATCCACATGCCAAAAATTGACACAAAACTCTATATATAGTTGCATATGTACAAATAGACATCCCTAGCTTACATAACCTTAAAGATATCTGCAAAAGTGTTCTCTAATGAGTTCAAATAACTATCCCAACCTTCTTGAGACACTCCAAAACTAATATGAGGCCACTGAAAAGGAATTCCTACATCTTTGTTGATTGAAGATATGAAGGAGCTTTGTGGACATGAAATCTTGAGCTTCCTTCAAATCACTAATCATTGTTTCCATCTTAGGACTAATTAGACCTTGGAACTCACCAACCCTACTAATTACCTAATCCTTATCATGTATTAGGCTCTTAATCTTGTCAAGCAAGGATATGACTTAAGCTTCTTTACTAGCCACAAAAGTAGTCAAAGGATTAATAGACTGAGAAATATCTGCTAATTGCTTCTCATGCACCTTAATCTATTTCTCAATATCCTCAATAAATTTAGACAATGATAAGCATGATTTGTAGACATTGCCTCTTTCAGATAAGGCATCTTGAATACTCTTAACACAAGTATCTAACAAAATCCTATCATTTGCAATCATTTCCTTCAACTTACTAATCTTTTTGCATTGGATTCATTTCGGATCCTAATTTTAGGAGACTTCTCTAAAGATTCAAAATGAGTAATTACTGAATTTATTAGGCTCTTCAGCTGTCTAGATGGAGAATTAGGTGTGTCTTTTTGGAATGTGGGCATTATCTTCTCTAAGACACCAGAAGCAAGATCAAGTAGCTCACTTTGCTCCATGTGAGATTTTGGGATCTCTTCTCTTGTCTTAGCCTGCGCAAGCGATGCTAGCTTCAACTTATGAATAGAAGATAGAGTATCCAATTTGATTGGCCCTTGAGACAATGCCAAATCATCAAAGATCAGCTTATCCTTCTCAAGAAATTCCTTAACATCCTCACTAATGTCTCTTGCCTCAAGGACAACACCAACTATCTCAACTTTCTTCTCCTCTACATCTACCTCTGACCGAACATCTTTTGTATCTTCAACTTTAGATGGAGCTTGAGTCTCCATAGATGGCATGGTGTCTATTGGTTGATCTAGAGGATTTTTAGTATCCTCAATTACATTTACTTCCACTACTTCCTCTCCACCTTGCTGCAACACATCTTCCTTTTCTTGATTTAAATCATCCTTTTCTGGAACATAGAATTTGTTCCTTTTAAGGACCGCTTTCATGATTTTATCAGTCTCCTTGATTACATCATCCATTTCTCCAACCATAAGCTTATTAACCCTTGTTTTTCTCCTATTACAAGACACAAATTAACCAAAACATATTCTTTTATATTTTCATCCTTAGCCATGGCACTGACTCTTCTCATCTCCAAAATATCATATAGTATCTCAAACATAATCTTAATCAAAGCCTTATTGTATGTATTCAAATATCTAATAGTGGTTTCCTCTAAACTCCTTATCCCATCCCCATCAAACTTTTCATAACAATCAAATAGAGGCTTCAAATTTCCATTCTCAGACACAACACTAACAACCTCATTTACTGACATAAGGGGTTTAACAGAAAATTTTAATTGTTCACCTTTTCCTTACTAGATGGTTTAGCTTTGGAAACATTAGAGGATTTTGCACCCTTTGACTTCATTTCCTTTATTGCCTCATCAAACTCTGTCTCTTCATCATTAACAAATTTAATGAAAACTTTTGGACTCTTTTCCTTCTTCCTTTTTCCTTCCTTGTCAGATGGATTTTCTTGGGATTTCTTAGCACTGAAATCCTTGGAGGAACTGGAGGTGGTAGTAGAACTTTTAGTTTGTCCCTATTTGCAAGGAGATGCACCCAGAATAGTAGATCTTACATTGGCAAGTTTCTCCTCTTCAACTACCATAGTTCTCTTCCAAGCTTCCCTCACAGCTTCCTTGGTTATCCCAATACTCTCTGCATACTCCTCAACTTCCTTTATCACCTTCCTCCTTATCTCAAGCTTCTTTAATCAACATGCACTTGTGGGTCTTTTTCAACAAAAGTGTCAAATCTCTCCTCAAAGGCATCAATAGGATTACTCAACAAATGTTGAGCATACACCTCCAATATCTGCTCATCAACCACATACCCCATGGGCATGATCCATATTGTCTTAGGCTCTACTACTTCCATCAGACACTGACCAATATCTACCATGAAAAAAATTGAGTCTTGGTACTTCTCTCAACAATGGATTAGGGATTCTTTCTCTAGCCTGAATCATTCTTTGAAAGTTCTTGAAATATCCCTAAAGAGCAGTTCTTCGGGCTTTACTATCTCCAACATTATATAGGAGTTATATGATTTGTACTGCCACCAACTTGTCACTAGCCCATTGCACATTACCAATACCCAAAACTTCATTCATGAAATAGAAGAATAAGCATAAGATCAAAGTACCAAATTTGAATGTATTCTTCTTGTCCTTCTTTATCAAAGTCAGAGTCTCCATAAGTTGGCTTTGAAGTAGCTCACACTGGTCATATTCCTTATTCTCCTTAACCATCTGATATGCAACATATATAGTAGTACCAGATATAGAATTCTCCCGGCTGGAGTGATAGATCTTGTATCCAGCAACTATAGAGGAAAACTTCACATCTATCTCAATAATGTCATTGATAGTCATAGCCCTCTTGTCAAATTTAGAACTAGTTGCATCGATAACCATTTGATTCTTCATAGACCGGAGCATGGGTAAACAACCAGATGAATTCAAACATGTTACAATTTCGATTGCTTCCTTTGTGATCTTAAATGGCTTGCTTAACCACATGAATTCAACATGAATTTGGCACAATACATACCAAACTCATTCATTCTCTTCGAATACCAAAAACCTAATGACCTGTGCAAAGTTCTTTTCCTCCAAAACCTTGAATTCAGGCTTAACTCTAAGATTATCTCCTAGAAGCTAATGGAATATTGATTCAACATCTACGAGCCTCCCAACTCCAAGATTCACATGAATATATGCCCTAATATCTTCAATATGAAGAACACTATACGTGACCGAGGAAAATGCCCCTAGCGGGTCTACCTTGATGGATTTAAATGGTTTCTTTTTGAATTTGGGGCGAGATCTCTCCATAATATCAACAACCAATGGAATAGCCATTTGTAGAAATTTAAAATTCACAAGCTTCATAAAAATACTTGTTTCATTGGAATAGGGTTTCACATGGAGATCTCTTTCACACTTCGATCTTTACGAAATCTGCTTGTAGAGCTCACTTATCCTCTTCTCTATGCATTCAAAGTGATAAATGAGAGAGTTAAGTTTCTTTTTATCACTCACATATCTAACTTTTTGTTGTAATAAATGCACTTGCCCTAAACCTTCTTGAAACCCTATCTTCTCAGCCTGCTTCATGGAATTTTTTTGCGGATCTTCAATACCACTCAATCTCTTGCGAAAATCCTTTCAGATCATCTGCAATATCCTAATGCAACTTCTGACAATCTGTTGGATGCCAACACCAACTGTTGGTAGGGGAGAATCATAGGATTTTAATGAAAACTCCCCTTAGGCCATAAGCCTTAAATAAATTCCCAGGGGAATTCCCTGCATCGGGTTTAGGTGCAGACCCATTCACTGCATCAATATCACTCTTCTTTACCCATTTCTTCTTCATTTGATTCCAAAACTCATCCACTTTCCCTTTACCTTTATCATCGGTCTACACATTCTTCCTCTTGTTTGTTGGACCATTCTTATTCACATTCTTGCTTATGCAAAATCTTGCAATGTGACTGATTTTGTTGCAATTGTAGCACACAACATTTTTCTATCCAAACCTGTTATTCCCTTGATTTCCTCTTGATCTGCACTGCTTCGTAATGTGTCCAAACCTACCACATACATAACATCTAAAATTCCTTCTATTGAAAGAGTTATTTGTCATACTTCTACATTCACTTGATTTATGCCCACACTCGTTGCAATTAAAACACTGACCAAAGAATGATTGACCATTTTGATTCATTCTACTTCTACATTGAATAGCTTTATGGCCAAACTTATTACAAACAAAGCAATTACCATTGAAATTTTGAGCATTAGGTTGTCTTACTAGAGACTTTCTAGGTTTACTCTTCTAATTATCTGAATTAGGATTGCTTTGACCAGATCCAAAGCTTTCACCTTTCTCTAATCCAAGACTTCACTAGTCATTTGTATCCTTCTAGCTTCCAAGCATCACATCAAGCTTAGCTGGGCTAATCTTGAACTTCTCCTTGTACTCATTTGCAGTCACAAGTTCATCCCTAAGATTGACAATCTTATTTTCAAGCTCTTCCTCATGGTGTTTGGATTCTTCTAGGTCAAGCTTCAGTTGGCCAATCTCACAATCAAGTCTACAGCATTCATCAGATTTATCTTTCAAGGACCGAGCAAGATTATTTTCACCTTTCTTTCTTCCTTCAATTTCCTTTATCAACCCCATCACAATAGATTCCATCTCATGCTTTAGGGCTGCATTTTCTTTTGCAAGTTTCTCACATTCTTCTATCTTCTCCTTTAGGGCTTGACTCAAGTAGCCATCTTCCATTCTTTTGCTCTCTTTCTGTTTCAGCTTATCACAAAGTTCCTTTCTCTTTTCCTTGGACTTGTTTAGTTGATCTTTTAGTGACTGAATGAAATTGTCAGCATCCTTAAGACTTCCTTGCAATTCTCAGACTTCAACTTTGGACTGATCAATATCATCTAATGCAACTAGGAGTTGATGTTGAAGACCACCGAAATCCATTGAATCACTTTCTCGGATCTTCCTCAAGTTGTTAAACTTCCTCTGAGGAACCAAGATTTGATACCAATTGTTGGAATCAAGGAACACTGAGAGGGGGGGATAAATCTGTGTTTTGCAATTTGTAACTTTATTAAACTGTTTTTTTAACCACTTAATGCATATGAACAAAAGAAAGATGCAAGAACATAAAGAAAATAATCACATCACCACAACACCAAGATTTGTATATGTGGAAACCCGATTAAGGGAAAAACCACAGTGAGGATGAACCCACAATATAAATATACTTTGCAGAAGTATATAAATATTATTGTTGTTGTAAATAATATTCATCATGGATATTATTACACTTTACTTAAGTTAACTTAGGATAATGCATCTCATCGTAGTTTGGATATGAGATACTTAGGGAAGTGTGCACATAAGGATGTAGCTTGTAGGAGAAATTCCACCTTTTGTGGTCTTATTTTGTTGTTACACTCCACATTCGGTGGGTCCTCCACCTCTTGTGGAATATTATATAGTTTCTCCTACCTACCCCTAGTATTTCTTACCTACCCCTATTTCACATTGAGCCACATGTCATGTTTGTGTGCTCACATATCCATATGGCCTTGCCTATATATACAGGCCTATATTCATTGTATTGGTAAATCTTGATTATTTGTATATTGATGAGAATACAATTTGTTCTTGTCATTCTATTATCTCTCTTTATGATTTTCATTGTGCCCTTGTTCTTGCCAAAATCTCACATGGTATCAGAGCCATTGGGGCTTCATTGATTGGTTTTGGGAGACATCTTGGAAGGCTTCTATTTTTGGATCTAAGGGACTGCACATTTTGGAGGCATCCTAGAGCATTTTCAACCTCACCATGATGTCTAGGAGGTCGTTTCCATAAAAGACGAGTATGAACTTGACCTATTTTGGCAAAAGTTGAAATTTGGTTGTTGGAGAAATTTTTTGCCCAATTCGAGTGGTACGATACAAAATTTTTGGATTTTTTCAAAAAACAAAAATTGGAAATTTTTATTGGGGGTCCATACCTTCTTCCTAGTCAGCAGCGCATAGTCAATGCCCCATCAGCATTTTTTGAAAATTTTTAGACCCCTCTCCATTGAGCAGTTTGGATTTTTGGGTCAACTTTGGAGGCTCATAACTTGCTCAATTTTGCTCCTTTTTGGGTGCAATGTTTTTTGATTTGGGCTAATTTTTTGTTCTCTTCATAGTGGTGTGGTTATTTTCTAGTTTTGGTGCATAGGTTTTTCAGAATTGTTGGATTCTCTCAGCTGTACCTATCCAATCTTCAATGTTGCAACTTCAAAGGCTTCGTTTGAGCTCATACAACCTCCTTTTCAGGGGCTGTTTTTTTTTAAAGTGCATATTTTTTTGTCTACTTTCATAATCTATGATCAATTTTCAGATATTTTGAGTGAAAATTGTACTTTTATATATTGGTCTTTTTTGGCCTACTTGGTACTATTAATTTGCTTGGATATTAGTTTAGATCTCTTGCATTATCAGTTTAAGTCTCATTTGGCCTTATTGAGGCAGTTGTAAAGTTGAAATCATAAGTCCACTTTTCCATTTTTTACAAGTGTCCCATTGTACATGCACTAAGTATAAAGTGCCAAATCAACATTTTTAGGGGGCGTCTTGTGTGATTGTGCCTCTCTTTCCTTGTGATCTTTCATTTTTGTTGCAACGAGTCTTCATAAATTTCCACCTTTAACTCCACATAATTATGCATCTTGGAAAATTAAAACATGGAGCAAATTAATGGAAAAAGGACTTACGCATTACATAGATGGAATAATAGTAACACCATCTGATCCTAAGGCTAATCCTAATGCTTAGTTAGAATGGCTCACTAAGAATTGCATGGCTCTTGGAACTTTGCGTAAATATGTATCAGATGACCTCATTTTTGACATTGAGAAGTGTTCTACAATCAAAGAGGCTTGGGAAATGTTTAAGGAATTGTATGGTCAAGTTGATGAAATCAGAGGTTACAAGATTGACAATGAGCTCACCAACTTGGATCCCAAGAGTTTTGATACAATCCAAGACTATGCCACCAAAGCAAATGAGTTAAGAGAAAAGTTTAAGGATTGTGGAATTGACAAAAAGGGTGCTTAGTTGATATTCAACTTGTTGGACAAGCTTGCACTAGAATATGCAGCATTTGTTTCTAGCTTCCAAACTCATCGTTTGACAGTGGGGAGTTCCTACAATATGCCTTCATTTGACGCTTTCACAAAAATGTTGATATTGGAACAATCTAAGTTGTTGAACATGGGGCTTCTCAAGTCTTCAAATTCCAAGGCTTTGGTGGCTAATCAAGGGAGTTAAGGGAGTCAAGGCAAAGATTACAACAAGAAGAAGAAGCAATCTAATTCAAAGACACAATAGTAAGAAGGACAATCATCCTCTCCATCACAAGGCAATTTTTCATCCTCTTCCAAGAAGGGGACTCCACCTAAGAAGGATAAACCAACTTGTTCTTAGTGCAAAAAGTATGGTCATGATGAGCATCGATGCCACACCAAGAAAGTTGATGAGTTGATAAATCTTCTTAAGAAAAACAACATCAAGTTGCCATCCGCCTACACAAAGAAGGATTCAACTCCTTCCTCTTCCTCACAGTCTAAAGGAAAAGGGCAAGCATTTGTGGCTACTATAGGTTCTTCACAGTAGTGGATACTTGACTCGGGTGCCACTTATCATATGGGTTCTACAAAGGAGTAGTTTTCTTCATTGGAACCATCAAAGATACCTCACATTTACATAGGTGATGATACACAAGTTGAGGTTGAAGGGAAAGGTTCAGTTGACATGGATGATGGAAAATTTGAGAATGTTCTCTATGTTCCTAACTTGTCTACCAATATTCTCTCTGTCTACTAAATCACTCACTATGGGAATGGGAAAAAGGTTGAGTTTACACCTAATTCAGTTGTGGTAAAGGAACTTGATAATGATGCCTTGATAGAAGTGAGACAAGTCAATGACAACTCAAGGCTTTATTCATTCTCCCACTTTGTGCCAATTTCTCCTTCTAGGGCCTTCCTTACTCATTCAAATTCATAAAGTAAGCTATGGCATGAGCGATTTGGTCACCTCAACTATTGCTATCTTCAGCAGCTCAGCACTAAAGACATGGTCATAGTTCTACCTCGAATCAATTTTTTAGAGGGTGTATGTTCAGGGTGTTCCATGGGCAAGCATCCCAAGGAGAAGTTTGATAAGGGGAAATATTGGAGAGCTTTGGAAGTTCTTCAACTTGTTCATAGTGATGTAGCAAGTCCATTTCTAGCACCTTCATTGATGACTACTCCCACTTCACTTGGGTCTACTTTCTTATTCATAAGAGTGAAGTATTTGACAGGTTTTAGGACTTCAAAACTTGTGTGGAGAAGCAATCTGAGAAAGTGGTCAAGATTCTTCATACAGATAATGGAAGGGAATATGTGAACAAAAGACTTGAGGATTTTTATACATTTGAGGGGACTGATCTTCAGTATTCTGTTGCATACACTCCATAATATAATAGAGTTGTAGAGTGCAATAATCGAACTATTAAAGAAATGGCTAGCTGTATGATACAAGCACATTCTCTTGATCTTGCCTTTTGGGCAGAGGCTATCAGTTGTGCCACACACATCCGGAATCAGGTTCCTCACAAAGCTTTTCAAGGTATTACTCCTTTTGAGGCTTGGGCTGGTAGGAAACCGATTGTGAGACATTTCAGATTCTTTAGGTGTCCACCATGGGCCCGCATACCTCCGTAGAAATGCAAGGCATTGGAACCTCAGAGTAGGCCTTGCATAATTGTTGGATATCCTGAGGGTATTAAGGCATATAGATTGATGGATCTTGAGACACATGAGGTGTTTATTGAGAGGAGTGTTCATTTTGAGGAAAGCTCTCTTAGCTTGGCCTCTCTACCTCCTCCACCTTCCTCCATTGTGCATAGTGATGATAGTGATTATGATGATGATACTCCTTCAACTCCGACTCGCAGGGTAACACCTCCGTAGGGTCCATTTGCAATTCAAGAGCCTCGTTCTCCACCTCCACATAGACTTCATTGGGATCGACAGACACTTGAGTCAACGGGTTCTCTTGTTGGGGATCCTTTAGATACATAAAGGACTCGATCACAACATCAAGACCTTCCACATGCATTCATTGCTACCACTTCCAATCCATAGACATTTTGGAAAGCATCAGGGGTTCCTGAGTGAGACCACGCTATGGAGGAAGAGTATAGTTCCTTGATGAGGAACAACACATGGGAGTTAGTCCCTCTCCCTAAGGGGAGAAAGATGGTTCGATGTAAGTGGATCTATCAAATCAAGTTTGCAGCGGATGGTAGTGTGGATAAGTATAAGGCTCGGCTTGTTGTGAAAGGTTTCTCTTAGGTTCTAAGTGTTGACTATTATGAGACCTTTGCACCCATAGCTAAGATGAAATCCATTCGCTTGACACTTTCTCTTGTTGCAGCTCATGGTTGGGCTGTACATCAGATGGATTGGAAGAGTGCTTTTATTCATGGGGATCTTGATGAGGAGAACAGGGTTTCATCTAGGATTCTTCCTTGGTTTGCAAACTAAGGAAATCTCTCTATGGCCTTAAGCAGGGCCCCAAGGCTTGGTACACCAAGATGGATTCCTTTCTTCTCTCAACAGGGTTCACCAGGTGTCATTCTAATTTGAATGTCTACATTTTGTGATAGGATGACTCACACTTGATACTTGTGCTCTATGTTGATGATTTGATCATTACAGGTAGCACCGCATCCACCATTAGCAGGGTCAAATCTGCTTTGCATGATAGATTTTCTATGACTGACTTGGGTCTTTTGTACTACTTTCTTGGGATAGAGATTTCACAGTCACCTTCCAAGATCATACTATCGTAGCCCAAGTATGATCTCGATCTTCTTGCAAGCTAACATATGGCTGATTGTAAGCTTGCATCGACTCCCTTTCTTTCAGGAGTCAAGCTTGAGGCTTGATGTTCTTCTCCATCAGTTGATGCCACTTTGTATTGTTAGCTTGTGGGTAGTCTCATCTACTTGACTCACACACGCCCTAATATTTCATTTGCAGGTGGCATGGTTTCCCACTTCATGCAGGAACCACATGAGAGTCATTGGAAAGCTACCAAACACATCCTTCATTACATCCAAGGTAAACATCATTATGGGATTCACTATGTAGCAGACACAGGACTTCGCTTAGTTGGTTACACAGACTCCGATTGGGTTGGCGATCTTGATGATTGTAAGTCTACTTCAGGTTACAACTTTCACCTTGGTTTGGGCCCCATTTGTTGGCAGAGAAAGAAGCAACATGCTATTGCTCTCTCTTTGATTGAGGCTGAGTATCGAGGAGTTGTTAATGTAGCGACTGAGACCATTTGGCTTCAGCAGATTCTCATAGAGTTTAGGTTTACCACACCATGACCGATAGTTATACATTGTGACAATCAAAGTGCTATTGTGATCTTGAAGAACCCGGTCCAACATCAGTGGACCAAACACATCGAGATTCACATGCACTACATCCAAGAGCTTATTTAGAAGTAGGTCATTGATTTGCAGTATTGTCCTATAGCAGAGTAGGTTGCTGACATCTTTACCAAACCTTTCATTGAGAGTAAGTTCCATCAATTATGAGCTCTCTTGGGGGTGCAGGATGTCTCATTAGGGGGGGTCAGATGACTTCTCCTTTCTCTCTTATGGGGGGGACTTTTTCCTATTTGAGGTTTTATCCTTCTTCTTTGGGGGTCTTTTATACATTCATCTCTATTTTGGGGGGGAGTTTTTTCCCATTGGGTTTTTTCCCTTTTTCCATTTGTGAGAGATTGCATTGCATAGTTTTGCTTGCATTTGCATATTGTACATGGGTACATATCATGGCCAAGTAGTCAGGACCCATCTTGCATTGTTGACTTTAGTCTTCAATCCCCTAAGTTGCACTTAAGGGGGGGTATTGGTGTAAATAATATTCATCATGGATATTATTGCACTTTACTTGAGTTAACTTAGGATAATGCATCTCATGGTAGTTTGGATATGAGACACTTAGGGAAGTGTGCACATAGGGATGTAGCCTGTACGAGAAATTCCACCTTTTGTGGTCTTATTTTGTTGTTACACTCCACATTCGGTGTGTCCTCCACCTCTTGTGGAATATTATATAGTTTCTCCTACCCACCCCTAGTATTTCTTACCTACCCCTGTTTCTCATTGAGCCACATGTCATGTTTGTGTGCTCACATATCCATATGGCCTTGCCTATATATACAGGCCTATATTCATTGTATTGGTGAATCCAGTTGATTATTTGTATATTGATGAGAATATAATTTGTTCTTGTCATTCTATTGTCTCTCTTTATGCTTTTCATTGTGCCCTTGATCTTGGCAAAATCTCACAATTAGAATAGGGAATGCACATGCATTCAAACACACTGCCTAGAGCTCATTAATCGAACAAAGAAGGCTCACTACCTATAAATACATTACAATAGATTACTAAAGTATATGAACTAAAAATTAGCTTCTACAAATGCCTGAATAGTTCCAGTTAAGCACAATAATCACACTTTTCACATTTATCTCATTCTGCTCTATTTAATTATTTTGTCACAAATCCGGAGCATAGATTTCTATCCTGTGCACATTAAACTGGGCACAATAGATCACTAACACCTTTTTCATACTCAAAATGATCAATTACATTGCTTATATATAGATGCAACATGAAATCATATCCATCGCTAGTCGGCTCAAGAACACTTTACATATTTTCCAAATGTGTACAACTTGTCAGCAAAATATGTTCTCCAATACTAATGCAAACCAAAATAATTGATCACAGGTTACCACACATGTCGCCCAAACATCCTTGATCAAAAAAACAATCACCAAAATCACTCCATCAATTCTGCACAACGATCAACTACACAAGTTGGCCATACTGCACTATTCAACCCAAAAATCGGTACACCAGATCTTCTAGCTCGCACACCAATCATTACCGAAGGCTAAAACTTTGGGATAAGATGTTATAGACATCTAGCTATCTTCCCTTAGATCTGCAACACAAAATATTCAACAAAAATGAAATGCCAACCAAAATACTGAACTTTGTCGGATACTCTATTCTAGCTTGCCGAAATTAACCAAATCTTCACTCTGACTTCCGGTCTAAGAAATTCATTCACCGCGGATGGGTACAATGACTTGGATTACCATCAATGAAAACATTAGATGACCTGTACAGTGTCTCTTGCCAACAACTCTAACACCCTCAGGTCCACATCTTGCTCAAACCAAATTTTTATTCTCAAAAGAGCCAAAAGTGGCAATGGAAGACCTTTAGCACAATATTAGAGCTCAATCTTACCCATCACAAGAGGTCTCCAAGAATCCAACACCTATAATTTGTGAAGATAAAACATAAAGGCCAAATATTGAATAAGCAATCTATATCCTTATGTTGGTAGAAGTCCTCATTTTCCACATCATCTTGGCCACAAATCATCACTAGGGATGATTTGGCACAAAGGAGAGGAAAATATTTCTCCCTTAAAGGGTGAGAATCACTAAGAATAGAAGCCTAAATAAAGCTATGTCCACCAATAGAAGAAGTAGACACCAAAGTTGTACTAGTATCAAAAACTTGACACCACTAGCAATTAGAGGAGCAAATGACATATCGAAACTGACAATAGATAAACCCACTATGAATCATGCACTAGAAATAGATGAAATGTAGGTGAACCCATGCTAGACAGTGCGCCAGTGATAGGAAGCACACTTGTTATGGAAAAATAATAGAAGGAGATGAAATATATCTAAATGATTCACCAAAAATAGATATGGTGGAACCACAAATCCTAATGACTAGAAGCACACCCATGACATACAAAACAATAATAGAGGACAAGATAGAGACAAACAATGCACTAGCAAGAAACATAGAGGAACCATGGATCGTTGTGACAATCAGCAAACGAGTGGGAGAGCCCATTTCAAAAGTTATTTTGTTGTCGTAGCCTCAATATTTCTTGGTTTTTATGTTGTCGTTAAACTCTAGCAACTTAATCACTATGGAGAAAATATTTTAAGGCTACTTTAATGACATTAAATTCTAAAATATTTATAGCTTAATGTTTTCCTTTCTTTTTTCTATTTAGATTTAAAACTCAACAACTATTTGTTGTTAAACAAATTTGTTGGGGCTATTTAGGGCCACTTATGACGATCAATTATAAAATTGTTGCAACCTCTATTTTTCTATTAATTTTCAAATTTATTAGAAAAAATATCAACTATATCAAAGGAAAACAAAATCATTAAGATCTATTTCAATTGTAATTGAATATAAAATTGTTACTTTTATGAATTTTTCCTTTACACAATATTATAAAATTTAATAGTTACAAGCCTAGATCCCTAACAATTAAGGTTAGCTCAATGGTCATTACATCTAATTGTTTGTTTTATAAATTTTTCATGTTCTTATTATTTTCAAGCAATTTTTGATGAAATTTTTTATTTTGTTATAATTTTTTTTTTTTTGAGTTAGATGCAAAAAATGATATGAGATCCTTGATAAACAATGAGACCTCTCCATAGAGGTATACATAAAAAAAAAGAAAAAAAAGGATGATTTAAGAAAATATTTCCATGAACTTGAGAAGTATGTCAAAATGTCAAAGCCTAACTATGCCAAGCCTGCTTTTACGACTCGATTTGGAAAAATCATATTTCATGGGTAGATCCTTTTTACTCTTCAATATATTTTTGTCAATGTCAAGCATTCTTTTACGTGAATATAGTGTTTTCATTTTAAATTAGACATAACATTTTAGAGGTTTGCCTAAACTGTGAATTTACTATAAAGGGTTATATTTTGGTCAAGATTTTTGTTTATAAAGGATTGCCAAGATCTTTTCTTATTTTAGCATATAAAGGATTTCAATCATAAATTTTGTTTATGGTATTTTCATTTCCAATTAGACATAACAATTTAAAAAAATAATAAAAAATAATATTGAAAAACCTATCTGTAAATGAAAAGTGCTTTTTATACCCACTATTGAGAAAAATAGGTTAATCTAGGACACCAAAAGACATCTAGTCAGAATAGAAAAGATTTAGAGTAGATAAATTATTAAGAGCAAAACAAATGAAAAGATAAACCAAATGAACCACCTAAATGTATCATACGAATCAAGATTATAAAGAATCAATGGAAGATTATGAGTTAAGATCAATGCAACCAAATGTTGGATAAAAGGATGCGGCATCATGATGTAGAAAAAACAAATGGTAATTTCAACCTTTGTTATTTTGAAGGGTCCAATGTATAATTTAATGACGTTTAAAAGGGGAATTCCCAAGATTGAAAACTCTTTGGTTGTATATTCCTAGGAGGAAATAAGTTAGTGATAAATAAGGTTTTCCCTAAAAATTTAGGAATACATTGTAATAGACCAAACAAACAACCACAAGCTCTAATCCATTACAAATTCTAAAATGCAATCAACAATAGAGGGACTAATCAAATTCAACAAAAATTTTAATGAATAAATCAAATGCAAACCAATATCAAACTCATGCAAGTGCCTCCATTGATTTTCTCCTTCTTATGTAGTGTATGGTGGCTCTTAAAATCATAGCACAATTATGGCAGCGTGATTGCACAAGAATTCAAAGATTGTGGTTTTTTAGAATGAGGATTGATATTTCATTTATAGATTTCTAGAATATCGATGAATGGTCGAGATGAAAGTTCAACAAAAAGATCAATGGTTGAGGATTGTTTAATTAATTAGAAGGAAAATTAGTAAAATTAGCGTCACAAGCATTTTGCCAATTTTAGGTGTCTACATTTTGTCCCTCTTTGAGAATGCAATTTTACCATTGTTTAAATGTAAAATCATTAATTTTTTTCCCCTGTGTGCCCTAGTGGAAACAGGGTATTGTGGTACCCCATTGGGAAATTGTTTCAAGATGAAAGGCATAAATGATCTCTCGAAATAAAATAAAGAATGTTAGATGGAAGAGTAAATATGTTGAAAGATAATAATTGTTAGTAAGAAATGAGCAATATTAGTTCATGGTAGACAAGAGTTGATCGATATCATGTATAGATAAGCATGAATGATTAGATATAATAGATAACATGAGATTGATTGATTGATTAATTGATAGGAAACAATATTTTGAGCTTGTATTGTGTTATCACTAATTTACAACAATATTATCATTGAGCCTTATAATGTGCAAAATTGATATATTACACAAAGATATGGAAAAACAAGGTGAGGACTATCCCTTTGCGTAGATAAAAATATTGTGAACAAGGAATGCCTTGACTCATACTAGTGACAATAGACCCTATCAGTATATGTGAGGAAGTAACCACATAGCATGTTAATCATGATAGTGACCTCATAATAATAAACTCAATCCAATCATGTCATACAATTATAAGATACTTCAAAAAATTCTAATTACTATACTTAATGACATTAGGATTATGGGATATTGCAATAAACCCTTTAGGAACTTGTTAGTGAATAGATTTGTCCTTCGAAGATAACTATACAAATAAACTCAAAATGCCCAGAATGAAAGACAAAAAGTACTAACAGTTGGATAGATTATCATTGAAGTGATAATCTTCCTCTGAATTGAGAGGTACAGCTCCCTCTTAGAAGATTTACAATGAATTAAATTGCTGAGATGCTTTTAACCAAAAAGCAATAAAGGAAAATAACATTCATCCATAGCCATAAAAATGAATGCCAAAGACTTACAAAACAAATATAAATGAAGACCATTAAATCAAAGTTTAATTTTCTGCACTTATGGATAGCATTTAGACTAAAAACCAAGAGAGAAAGTCATTGCTCCAATATGGCTTACTTTCAAGCACACAGACTTGTAATAAATCCACACAAACAATTGATTATAACATAAAAGACATTAATAAATAACCGCAAAGGCTCAAAGACCAGCTAAAGTCATGAGAAGAATATCAGCAACACAAAGATTGAAGATATCATCTGCATTTTTATTCATGTCTGGAAATCAACTCAAAGATTGATATTTTCTGTACAAAGCATTGCTTAGAAAAGCTTCAACTCCTCCCTTACAAATAAAAATCTAATCTCCCTCACCCACAGGCTGCTAGAAGAAAAGAAAAAGAAGAAGAACCCTTGCTCTTTCAATCATTTCACCATAAATAGCTACATGAGATCATTATTCGGTTTTATAATCGAATCTTGAAAAACCTTTTCACTTACGCTTTTCACTTTCCCCATTACTCTTTTTTTATAACATAAAATACTTATAAACATTAGAAATATAATTCTCTAAAGTTTATAATAATATTTGGATAGGTGGCACTTGAATATTTTAAACCAAGATGAAAATATTCAATATGTTGGGCAGGCTGAAAATATTTGTGACAATCAAAGTCTATCTCGGTACGGGGGCCATAACTTTTGTTTCCACCGTTGGATCTTTCTCAATTTTGGATATGTTTGCTGAAACCTAGTGTTCTCCATCCTGGTTGGAGCGATTTCAAAAATGATGTCTGAGCAAAAAGATATGAGCTACTGTGTGCGGATCTATATGATTGTCATAAAATCAAACCTGCAGAGCTTTAACCTTGAACCTCATCGAATAGATTGAACATCATTGAACTGTTTGAACATCCCTGAACTATTTGAACATCCCTGAACTATTTGAACTGTATGAACCTGCTCGAACTGAATGAACTGTTTGAACCTCCCTGAACTATTTGAACTGTATGAACTTGCTCGAACTGAATGAACTGTTTGAACCTCCCTGAACTGTTTGAACTATATGAACCTGCTCGAACTGAACGAACTGTTTGAACAGTATATGACATATCACTTGCACAACACTTAAGTGAACGTTAGCCTGAAAATGTCTTAGACACAACTTAGAACCTACGGTACCTAAATGAACACTACGAACTCTGTTCAAGATGGTTCAAGGGGTTCAAGAGGTTCAACAGACCATTGAAATGTAATGCTAAGGACTTAGAAATGATTTACAGGAGGTTAGGGATTGAACCAACAAATTTTTGACAAGACAAAGACTCAACTAAAATTTTTGCAAGGTGACTCACTCTTGTTATGAGGGACGAATGACAAGGTAACAGAACTTCATCCTTAAATTTTTTTAAAACATGTGTGAGTATAATTATTTCATTTCTTGAGTACCATCACACATGATCAAATCATGTTGGTACTCATCCTATAATAGGTTCACTTGTTTAATGTTGTCATGTCAAATTTTAATATCTAAATTAATCACATAAAAACTTGATACGGTTATTACTAGTTTATGAAGATATCACGAGTTTTGAACATAGGTTTCTACATTCCCATCCCATTTAAATAAAGAGAATGTGATTTTGTAACAAAAATAATTTCCTTTGATAAGACAGGATTTGAATTTCTTCCTAATTTAATTGCACTTGGATTATTAGAGGTCATATTAGACTAAGTATGCACACTATCAGAGTATTTTATATTTGGAGGACTTTTTTTGGAAAAGATGCATTTTCAATGGAAAATTGCACCTAATGTCCATCTATTGTTTCTATTTTTCTTTGTGGGAATGTTTTAAAGAAATGAGGCCTTATAACTTTGACTACCTTGTTGCACATGGTATGCTTAACTATATTTTAGTTGATTCTCTATTTTGCACATTATATGAAGAGCAAAAATCATAGGACTTTTTGGGCTAAAGGAATAAGCACAACTTTCTTCATTAGAGGTTAGAAGATTTATATCATCTCAAGCTAGATTCTCACTTAGAGTTGATACTTTGTATGAGAAGCACCAATTTCAATTTGTGTCTTTTTATGGAGCAAAGGATGCTTGGTATTTCTTGGAAAAACTTGTGGATAGTGTAAGTAATCTTTGAAATAGGGTGGGATTAGTGTATTTATAATGGTTTAGTTCCTTTTGTACACAAGAGGAGGGATTTGGTTCTCATATAATTGGAGGGATATTGACACTTTTGGAGGAACGTATACTTTTAGAGCATTTTAACACACTTAGACGAGAGTTATTCTCTCATTGTGCATGTAGGATGATTTCTCACGTGTATAGAACATTTGTAAGTTTGAGAGTCACGACATTTGCTAATGGGTTCAATTTAGTCTGTCATAGGTGAGCGAGGATATTTGGTAGAAGTGTTTCATCAGGTCTCCAAATGGGCTTCTTTTCTTAGTTAATGCAATGTTATGTCCTTTGTTTGGATTATTGTAATAAGAGGGGAATGTTGGAATTACTACATCTTAGTATAGTTTATATATATTTATATTAGGTGAGATAAAATAGTAATAAATAAATGTTATATTAGTTAATAGTTAGTAAATAAATAAATGTTAGTTTTTGGGAAGTTATTCCTATAGGTTAGATTAGGAGGCTATACAAGGAAAAATAAAGGCTTTATAAGCCATTGCAGTGTAATGTATAAATCATTAGGTTGAATGTATGAAATCCTAAAGACATCTATATATCAATTTTATTTTGATGTGCAACAATGGTGTAACCTACATTATGCTTGTCATTTTAATATAATATATAATAATTTTAAAAGATTTAAGAAAAAGAGTATTTCATTATATTTTCTATCAATATTTATATTGCACAAAATAAGGATTATTTGTGTTCAATAATTTGATAACATATATTATTTAAAATAAGATTATTCAAAACTTCATAAAATATCACAAAAAGGATTTTATTAAAATCATTACTATATATTTGTTTAAGAAAAAAGAATGGAAAACAAGTGGTGTGTTTATATGTATTTGGTAAGTATGTATTGATTTTTAAAAAATTGAGATTGACGAATACTTTATTATTTTCCTACATGAACTAATTATGTAAATAATACTACTACATAGGCTTTGTTAGATAGACAAGACATTAGTAACAATTCTCTTGATCTTCATGATGGCTCTTAATATCATCCATTCTTACTCCTAAAGCTTGTGATCCTCCTACAATCTAGGAATAATATTAGAGCTTTTGTCATCCTTTATGTCTATAGACATTCAATGACAATGTGAATCCAAGAATTACCCTAGGCAATCGATCCTATTCACTATAATTCAACTAGTCTTAATGTATACAATTCGATCATAACTAGTCTTGGGTTTGTAAATTGCATTCATGGACAAGTTTGTAATGTCCCCTTCTTCATCTTAAACATATAAGGAAGTGCCATTAGCTTTTTTAATTTCTGTAGGCTAATTTAGAGAATTAAATAAGAATATATTTTTAATTATTTAAATGAAATTACCTTAAGTGTTATGGGTGACTTTATTTAATGAATTTTATAAAATGACTAAATTCAAAGAAGAAATAAAATTGAGTGAGTTTATATGCCAAAAATGTGATTATTTAAATAAAGCTGGAAAATAAATTATAGCTTCTCCAAAGTTTCCAAAGAAATTATAAAAGAGGATTGAAGGGCTCATTTGCATATCATAGACATTTTATTTCTCTTGTTTTTAAGTTTGGACTAAAGATCAACTGAAAACCTTTAAATGAAAACTTTAGAGATACTTAATTTCAGAGGAAAGATTTATCCCTTAATCAAATCTATGGTGGATTAATATAGGATTCACAATTGTGTTTAAATAGAAGATTTAAGATTGTTTGTAGTTACCAACAATGAATTTCAAGATTTAAATTTATTGAAATGTATAAATAAATAATAAATTTGTATGAATTGAATGTATAATGGTGAAGAGAGAGAAAATATGTGTTGTATGTGTTATTAAAAACCTTATGATGAAAACTTCATATCACGGCCACCTATAAAATAGTTGCAGCTCTTTTGAGAGAGCCGTACGAGGCGAATGAAGTTCTCAGTTGGTGTTTTGACTAAGATTTGGTCCAGGTCAGCATTCTTTGGTATTTATATATTACTTTCAGTGATGCCAATCTACTATATAAGAATTCCTGAAAGTAAACTTCTGTAGCAACATTTTATTGAGATTAATAAATATTTTTGTTTTGTACTTTGGAATGTGCTCCGGTCTTAACAATATTTGGGGAGCTAGTAATTCCATGCTATGATGATTATTTGTGATATTCTCCCAAAACGAATTGGAAAACATCCGCAGTGATGCAAACTGTTTTGGGTATAATACTTCGTGAAAATTGCAAATATTTGTCTCAAATTTTGGTCCAATTTATTACAATGTTAGATTTTTGCGATAGTACAATATGAGAGCCAAGAACCCCAGAAGGGAACCCCTCCAAATGATCTAGGAAGGGTTTTTAAACCCAAAGGAGGCACGGAGAACCGTTACGGCAAAATACGAGTCAAAGGACACGCATCGACTAGCGTTCGAGTCTCTATCAGATTTGAGATTCTGCAGGTTTATCGGGATGTTAGTGCAGTGCGAGGAAGTCCCCGCGTCGCACCTGTGTTCAACCAAAGATAAGCCCAAAGCGGTTTTTGAGGCATATAGAGGCACTTTGTCTTTTGAGTCCATGATGCCAAAATAGTAGAATTTTGATCATGGAGTTTGTCATTAATGCATTGGGCGCCATGCATAAGTTTCATAAATGCACTACATGCAATTTAGGACACTACATTTTGCCCCCACGTTAGTGGACTAGTCGACTCAAGGGATAAGTCACACTAAAGTTGTTCAAAAGCATTCATTCATTAAGATCATGCAGTGCAATAATTACTTAGCCCAAAAAGGATATTGTAGGGGTCATAGAGGTTGAATGATGATCATGGACGATGGCCTCCAAATCTCCACAGGGAACCACAGTATTCCACGCAATGAATTCAATATTGCAAAACTTGAAAAAATTTCAGTATGAAAAACAGAGGAAGCTACTTCAGCAAGAAGAATGCTTAAGGAGCATTAGTACGAGTAGAAAGGAAAAAAATTGATAAAGGCGAGCATATGCCCCCATCATGTTTTTCCCCCAGCGATGTGGGAAAAAAAGGAAGGAAAACGAGCAAAAATCATCCCAAAAGGAGAAAGGAAAAGTTTGGGCAACATTAGGCTATATACTTGAAGGTGGGCCCCGATGAGGGTCATTTTCACTATTCACGATGGGCATTTGAGCTAAGATTTTAATAAATTCCGAGCAAAAATGCCACATAAATGGGAGCACCGAGCCAGTAGGATCAAGGAATTGTGGTCCACGATCGAGCAGGGAGATGAGCTCGACCAAGTACAGTTCAAAACACATGTTAATTTGTCATTTTATGCATTTTTTGAACTTTTTAGTTGGGACGGTTGCACAGGTGTCCAAGGGATGCACTATTGTCCGGGAAACGCAATGTCATCTCCTACAATCACGTTCGTCCGGATGATGCACTAGCATCCGACCTAGGCGTTGTCGTCCATAAGACACGCTGACGTCTTACGGGCGCACAGTCGTCCATAGAGGAAGATAAAAATGACTGATGGAATTTGTATTTCTGCATGTAGACATTTCCTGAGATGCAAGAGCATACGTCAGGGTATCTATTGCAGACTTTACATGGTCAGGTGAAGGAGCTGTCAGCAACCGATAGATGACTTCTCTAGAGAGTAGGTCTATGGTGGACGTTCACTCTATCCAAGTTTTAGTTCCATGCCCCGATGCTATGGGCATTGATGGAGAGATGGGATGTAGATACCATGTCATTCCATCTGCTGACAAGAGATGATGGTGACCTTGATCGACATGTATCACATTCTCCGACTTCCCATTCAAGGGTAGTGGGTGTCACCGGCCATACTATTTGCCATAGAGTTGGGCATAAGGCATGGGCCCTGGGGCGGAGGATCGACACCATGGTGCATGTGTATCTGTGAGCACTGGGCTAGGGGTGAGTGCCAATTCCCTTGGTATGATGCATTAGGATAGCGACCATTGTAAGTGGGTGCTAATAGACGGTTGAGGCTCGGATTTGACTACAGGGTTCGTTCTACTGATACGAGAGATGGAGGAGAGGCAGACAATGTACATGTGGGGTCGTAGCATGCTGGCTCACCTCTACTATGAGCTCTTCTATTACACACATCACGAGTACCAGAGTCTCACAACGTGCACCCTCTTATAGGTCTGGGACTTTGAGCATATCACCTTTACGCGGCCAGTTGGATTTCCAATGCCCATGACGTTAGACATGCCACATGCATATGCATACACATTACAACATGATGGATGGCGGACATGAGACCTTATCTTTTGGAGGGTCACTTTAGATCAACTTGGGATCAGAGACATCATTTGACAGTCGTATCGAGATATGGGGGTCTGGGTTACAAACCGCACACATCTCCCTCAGATGTAGTGGGACCACTTCTTATTGGGCTACTAGGATCATGTTGTCATGGCCTACTACTGGTGACGATGCATGTTGTAGTTTGGACAGGTGCAAACCATCCCACCAGTTGCACCTACATACGCACGATCGGCCGAGAGCGCACTATGGTCGCAGGACCTACCTTGCCCTACCTTAGGAGATGTACAGGATAGTCCTGAGGGTAGCAACAATGAAGACATTGTGCCATAGATGGACATAGACGATGTCGAAGTCATACCAGATTTTGCAAGCTGGTGAGGCAGAGTAGATTTGACACTAATCTTCTCACCAGGTGCACGAGGAGGAGATGTCAGAGCTTTGGGAGGCAATAGTGACGACCAGGCCTCCTCAAGCGATGAAGGCGAGAGTCCAAGATGAAGACAACGGGTGGGGAGCCCGAGTGTGATCGACATCAGTAGCAGTGACCGCAGAGGGGTCCACTAGCAAGTTTTCTCTATGAGACCCAGACTAGCAGAGGGGTGATCCTAGTATGTGCTTTGATTTCAGTTGATGTTCTTTAGTTTTTCTTCACACATACATTTACACACGTGTATAGATGTAGAGATTTTTGATACTATGGATGCTAATTTAGAAATGCTTTGTTTTTGCATAGGGCCTCGCCGAGTGGCTAAGTTTTATCCACCAGGCGCTCACAGAGATTATTCCCGATGTACAGACCCGGGGTCCTGTGTTTGATACTTATCAGCCCCTTCAGATGGCAAGAAGACATGCTCAGCCGTTTGAGCCTATTGTATGGTTGTAGACAACATACAAGGAGGGTCAGGTGGAGCTGGTGCAGGGAGTAGTGCATCCAACCATTGAAATGGGGTAGCGGGACCAAGCCCTGTTGGAGGTTTGTACCATCCTCGAAGAGAGATACCAAGTGATGATGCGAGCTGAGAGTGCTAAGGGGGCATGTGATGCTATGCAAAGCTAGGTCAATGACCTCCATCGATAGGTAGAGGCCTCCCAGCAGGGTATCGAAGGTCACTTGGACCACCCCCAAGTGTGTTAGTTGATGGCCGATCTAGAGGCGTTGCATTAGTGAGAGATGGTTTTACGGGAGGAGCTGATGATGCAGTGAGAGACTGTAGCAGAGATACAAGGGGAGCTATGGGGCATGTGATCATGGAGCAACACTATCGCGGGATCACAGTCCACCTCAGTGAGATAGCCCCCTCGCAGAGGTCAGGATCCTCCAGTGCCAGCGGCCTCAGGGGCTCGCCCACTAGAGGGGTCATGAGATAGTTTTGATCTAGTCTATGTACAACCTTTTTTTATGTATATAGATGGATGTATTTATTTATTTCAGAGACACATATGACATCATCACATATTTTTGTAGTGATGAGATACATGTACATTGATTTGACATCATACAATACACACACAAACAGAGATATATATATAGATATAGATATAAGATTTGCTATTTTTAATCTTGCCTCGTGTTATCATGGATGAATGTTTTTGCTACTTGTTCACTATGTATTCTCATGCGATGGATGATTTATATTAGATGCACATCATAATTTAATTTACATATTGTTATATATATGTATTGGCAATTGACACTCATCCAGTAAGGGCTAACGACATTTAGGGCTTTCATTGATGGAAACTCATCTCCAGGTGTCAATATTCTCCATCAGGATTTATTATCTTATCATTTTGCATTGATTGGGTCAACCGGTATTCTCACCATGCTCCATTCTTATTAACCGGTTAGTCTTGGTACCAGTAACATGTATTGGGGAATCAATAACGTGTATTTGGAACCCGGATAAGGATAGGACCCGACTAAGATATCTTGTGGCCACGATAATTTATTTCAAGTAATTTTTGGTAATGTATGAAGGCTGACATGATCATCAAGATTATGCATGATATACCTTGTGATCCGGTAGCCGACAGGTTTATATTCTTCATTGAGGCTGACATTATGAAATGTTAGAAGGGTATTTATGGATATCCTTTCAGCAATGGATTTAATGTTGTTGAGGAAGCGATTTTTGGCTACGAATCTTTCTGAAATTAATGGTATTCATTTTGGTTAGTGAAAGGAAGCTTTTGTGCATAGTTTCACATGCACAATCACAATTGGTAGCAGAACAAGGCAAAACAGAGTATCAGCAAACCAGTATACAGTGAGGGTTATTAGAGCTTAAATCGGTATTTATCCAGCATGGTTAGATGCATCTTACGAGCTCATTTTTATTTGTAATCTCGATGTAATGTTGTGTAAGTCAGTGAGACTTCCATTTTAGCAGTGAGCTCTAGGTTTTTGGCTTGATTTTATGTGCAATCCCCTCTATGTAATATTTGTATACCTTGATCAATATATAGATACTGTGGGTATCAGCCCCACCATGGTTTTTCCCTTTGCAGGGTTTTCCATGTATAAATATTGGTGTTATGGTTGTGCTTCTTTATGTGTTATTTGGTTTATGCACTTTAATTTTATTTACGGTTAACTAGTTCATAAGAAATAAGTTCAAAATTAGTTTTACCGGTAGAACATTGATTCACCCCCCTCTCAGTGTTCTTGGATTCCAACAATTGGTATGAGAGCTAGTTCCTCAGAACAAGTTTAACCACTTGAGGAAGATCCGGAATTTGGAATCAATAGAAACCGGTCTTCAACAACAACTTCAACTCACTCTTGAGGATCTTGATAATGAGCAGATGGAAAATAGTAAACTGAAAAATGAATAATGCAAGCCAGAGAACACATCATCTCATTGCAAGGAAAGCTTTCAGTTGTTCAAGCTAAGAGGAAGGAATTTTGTGGTCAATTGCAAAATCAGAATAGTGATGAGGAAGATACTATGAAGGATCAATGTCAGAAACTCACTCAGGAGAACACTATCTTGAAAAATGAGATGCAAGCCTTAACCATGAGAATGTGCAAGGAGATTGAAGATAGAAAGAAGAATTAAGAAAACCTATCTCAAGCATTAAAGGACAGATCTAATGAATGCAATAGACTGACACATGAGAATGACATGCTGAAACTTGAGTTGATTCAGTCTCGGAACAACGAACAGGAACTTGAAAGACAAATTATAATCATGAGAGATGACTTAGTCACTACAAATGAGTACATGAATAAAATCAAGGCTAGATCTACTACACTTGATGAACTACTGAAGAGTCAGAGAGATGGTAATGATAAGAGAGGTCTTGGTTATGAATAAGGAGAAAGATTTGGTACTAGACAACAAGATCAATCATCTGGTCAGAAGAAAAATCATGCTAATAATCGGAACCAGAAATCACCAGTAAGACAACCTAATGCTCACAAATTCAATGGTACATGAATTGTTTGCAATAAATATGGTCATATAGAAAGTCAATGTAGGGATAGGAATAATTAGAACAATGCATCATTCATCGGTCTTGAAAATGTAATATTTCCTATATGTAGCAGATTTCAAGGACATATGGCTAACCAATTTAGATCAAAGGGAAATCAAGGAAATCGAGGGTTTAACAAATCAATTTAGAAGAACAATATTGTCTGTTATGCATGCAACAAGATTGGACATATTGATAAATATTGCAGAAGTAAGAACCCACTGATAACTAATGGAAAAGTAGATGAGAAGGGAAAGAAAAAGGTAGAAGACATTAGAAAACAACATGAGAAAATATGTGTAAGGAGATCAGACACACAACCGACAAAACAATCGGTAGAGTCATCAGGTCCTGCACCAGAAGTAGGAACAACCAGTAACTAAGGCACTCTATCTTAGGGGTAGGCAAATCATTGAAGATCATGCAAATACCCCGAATTAGATTTGTAGTTAGAGAATTTTGATTGTGGATGGATACTGAGGCGATATCAAGTGTTTACCAGAACCTATTTGCAGACTATGTGACCCGGTCAAACTTACTGGCAACATTTATGACAATGGAAAATTAGGGTTAATGGCGATAAAAAGGAAAAGTTAAGTTATTTTCTTCACACAATGATTGAGCATTCAGAAGAGTGATTTACAAAGCACTCAACTCTAGTCCAAGGTGATTTGTGCAAGCATTTTCTCTCGAAGGAAATTTCATCTTCCGGCAGTATCTTGAGGTATTTACAATTAGTAGAAATGCTAGTTTTGACACTTCTTTGGTAAATTATGGCTTCTTCATCCAATGTCGATACTCCTTTGGTGGTGGAAATCAATACCCACCCCCATCCTGAATTCAAGAAGCACCCCTTCAAATCCCTTTTGGATGAACCACTAGGAGCATTCTCGAGTGTTTGCCATGGTGTTATTCACACCAAAGACATTAGGGCATACATTCACTGTGATATCAAAAAGTTCAGAGGTTATGAATTGTCTTGTGTTTTTGCTAAGAATCTCATGACAGACAACTATTTGAAGTCAGAATTTGCTGACTTGCAGAGGAAGGGTTTCACCCAATTTATGGATTTCCCACATTCGACGAAGCAGAATGGGTATGTTGCATACTCAACCACATTCATGGAGAATTTACCTGGTTGGACCGACCCTACAAGATCACTGAGGAAGTGATCAAGAACATCACATGCCTGTGCAAGATTGGTGGTCTACCCAGCCCTAGGTGTAAGCTCTCTAGCACCAAACTCTACAAACTTACCGATGCCACTTTCAATGGTCATTCGATGAGGGTTGATGATGTAAAGGAAATTGATGTTAAATTTGCAACAATTATAATCAGATACAAAGTTTACCAGTCAAACTGGCTGAACTCTGTCACCGACAATAATATTCTTATAGCTCATCAAATGGTGAAGGAGGATGCACACTATGATCTCTACAGTGTGATGTTGAAGGACTTGATGACAAACCTTCAAAAAATCAAACAGGACAAGAAAAGAAATTTCTGGTATGGTTCTTTTGTTATCTGCCTAGCATTCTACTTTTTGGGTACTGTTCCTAGATATGTCAAATGCAATGGGATTTTGATTGATCGGTAGCCACAGAGATAGCCCAAATTTTGGATAGCCAATGGGATAAGCAGAAAAAGGCAAACTTATGGGCATTTTTCAAAAATTTTCAGGAGGAAAGGAAAAATAGGGCTAGGATTCCCAAATCTATAGTAGAAAATATAAAGATACTATATATTTTATGGTAAATAAGGATGAATGTATGATGGAAGCAGTCCAGCCTAGAATAGTCTAGATTATACCAATGGGATATGAGGTGGACGAGGCCACATTGGATGCTTATGCATAACATCTACTGCAAGCACCAATTGATGAAAAAGAAGAGAAATTTGGCACAACCCAAGAAAAAGGGTTAAATGTTCACCAAGAACAGGTTGCACCGACAATTAGAAGAAAAATGACTAAGGTTGCAACTGAGACTTTAATAAGTGAAGGGAATGACAGGGCAAAAATAGAACAAAAGGTTAAAACCCTTTAAGCCCAGAGAAAAGAGGAAATGAAACAAAAGACGAAGGAAGAGAGGGAAGCTAAAAAGGTACCTCAAGCCACTCCCAATGTCATCACGATATCTATACAGACTTCTAAGCAACCGTAAGCATCATCAACTGAGCTCGCCAGTCCTAAGTCGACTGAATCAGTCAAGAGAAAGAAGAAGGCAGATAGGTAGTATATGAAAGTTTCTTCAGAGTAGATCAAATCAGATGTAGAGACCAAGGAAACTATAAAGAAGAAAGGCATTTTTGCAAGGGTGGTAAGGGAGAAGAAGGAAGAACAGAAAAAAGAACTGGCTAAAGATCCTCCTCAGTAGAAACCAAAGATTACCATTGTACATAAATGCAAGGCAAATTCTGATGAGTAGTCTAAACCACAAGCCAAAAGAAGAACCGGTAAGAAGAAATTAGATGCTCAAGACATTATTGATCAAATAATTAATTATGGTAATTTGGACAATATTTTTACATTCTTTGATGAATTTGATGAGAAGGATAAGAACAAAATTGAAGAAGCTATTCTTTTATATCTTGATTCTTTCAGTAGAGCATTGATTGAGTTAGAGAAAATTTTGCCTAAGGAATTATATGATAATCTAGAAGTCAAAAAATTACATGCACATAATTTGGACTGGCAGATGAAAGAAACAAACTTAGTTAATCTTTGCCCATCAATAACTGCAACAGAGTTTGTTGATTTGATTAATAAAATCGCTTGATCAGAATTCAATCCAAAGCACCGAATAAATAATTTAATGTCAGAAAGATTTGGGGAAATTGGAAGGAGACCATAGATATTTGGGTGAGAATTCTTTTGAGTTTAGGTTATGAGTTGAGCCCCAGTTTTGTTCAATCATAGAATATACAGTTGCTAGGGGACAAGAAACTGGTAGAAATAGAGGAACAAAATTAAATACTGATCAACCAGCTAGCACTCCATCAGCTAATAATGTACCAGCTAGTGAGCCCAATTTTGCATCAGAGGACACCCTGGCAGATAATGTATAGGATACAAAGGTCAATATTGATAAGAGAAATGATACTGAAAAAAAAGTTACTGAGGAAGTACAGGACTAGGATAGGGCACCAAGTAGCCAAGCCATCGGTGCACAGGAAATAAAGGATTCAATGGATACATCTCCAACAGACAAAGGCAAAGAAACTTTGACAAATATTTCTTTTGACATGGCAATTGACACTTCATCCATAGCTAAAGGAAATTTGTCACAACTTTCTATCAATTTTGACAAGCCTTATCATAAGATCTCTTCGACAGAGAAAATATTGGCGGTAGCAACACTCTAGGCACAAGCAACTCAAGAATTGGCCCAGGAGGAATGAAAAGGCAAAGAGGTTATTAAGAACACTTTTGAAGTTTTGCACCAGTTGGTACCTAATTTCTAGGTACAGGAGAGCACAAGATCATTTAGTAAATTACATGAGTTAATTGATTTTGTTCCTAAGCATTATGATTCTTTGCTCAAGATTTCAATAACTAAGGTTAAGGACAAATTTATTGAAGCCTGGAAATAAATATTTTTACAAATGATTGCATCTGAGAAAGGTAAACTCCAAATTTGCTTACAATCCATCGATAAAACATTGGAGGAAGGAGGAAAAGTTTACAAGAGTTGTCCATTTTGCAAAGCTTGCAACCTTCATAGGCAAGCAACTTTCAGACTATAGAAATAACTTGATACAAATTTCTAACTCTTATAACCCGACAACTAACCTAACAAGTTCTTTAGATGGTCCAATTTTAATGGTCATGGATCAAATTTTGAAATTAGAGAAGGAAAGGGACAACACAATAAAGCAAGCAACTGAGCTCTGGAATCTCATAGGTCCCTAGTTGGATAATTTATTATTTCACAAGACTGATTGTATAACTAAAATGTAGAAGGAGGATCCCATAGAATCTTAAGAAATTGAGTATTACGCTAGTCTCTTGAATGAATTCACCTCGATTCTTGACTCTCTTAAGCAAGGTTGGGATTCTTATTTTCATTTTTGAAGACTATGTATGTTGATATTTTGAAACTTGTATAGAACTGGCATATGTATATATCTGCATAGAATTCTTTGTGGGCACCCTGCTTTGTCATTGATGTCAAAGGGGGAGGAGTATAGTGAAAAATGTATAGATTTCTCAGGGGGAGTATATCACATGTATATAGAAGATTCATGTACAGGTCCAGTTGTGTAGATTCAGAGGTAGAGTCAAAGATAGTATCATTTTTCACATGAGTGTTGCCATCAATGCCAAAGGGGGAGATTGTTGGCAATTGACACTCATCCGATAAGGGATAATGTCATATAGGGTTGTCATTGGTGGCAACTCATCTCCAGGTGTCAATATTCTCCATCAAGATTCATTATCTTATCACTTTGCCTCGATTGGGTCAACCGGTATTCTCACCATGCTCCATTCTTATTAACCGGTTAGTCTTGGTACCGGTAACATGTATTGGGGAATCGATAACATGTATTTGGAACTTGATTAAGGATAGGACCCGGCTAAGATATCTTGTGGCCCCGATAATTAATTTCAAGGAATTTTTGGTAACATATGAAGGCCAACATGATCATCGGGATTATGCATGATATACCTTGTGATCCGGCAGCCGACATGTTAATATTCTTCATTGAGGTTGACATGATGAAAAGTTAGAAAGGTATTTAAGGAGATCCTTTTAGTGATGGATTTAATGTTGTAGAGGATGTGGTTTTTGGCTGTGAATCTTTAAAACATTAATGGTATGAATTTTGGTGAGCGAAAGGAAGCTTTTGTGCCCAATTTCATGTGTGCAGTCTCAACCAGTAGCAGAACAAGACGTAAAAAAGTATCAGCAAACTGATACACAATGAGGGTTATCAAAGCTTAAACCAAAACTTATCCAACATGGTTAGATGCATCTTATGAGTTTATTTTTATTTGTAATCTCTACGTAATGTTGTGTAAGTCTGTAATACTTCCATTTTAGCAGTGAGCTCTAGGTCATTGGCCTGATTGCATGTGAAATCCCCTCTATGTAATATTTGTATACCTTGATCAAGTATATAGATATTTTGGGTATCAAACCCACTGTGGTTTTTCCCTTTGCAGGGTTTTCCACGTATACTGGTGTTATGGCTATGCTTCTTTATGTGTTATTTGGTTTATGCACTTTAGTTTTATTTACTATTAACCAGTTCATAAGCAATAATTTTAGAATTAGTTTTACTGGTAGAACACTGATTCACCCCCGCTTCTTAGTGTTCTTGGATTCTAGCAATATGTGAATGATTAAACCATATGATGATCTATGTTTGGATATAACACATTTTGATGCACACACACACACACACACACATGTGGATATAAAAAAGCATAGTCACTCGATAACATAGAAATAAATGTCATTTTAATGAAATCATATGTATCATGATGTGACTACCATAGAGATCTATGTATCACACCTAAGACACATATTGCACATTTTCTATACATAGTACTTACATAGGTGTGCCACATTGATAGGTCATTTGAAATGAGTACCATCCATGGAGGATAAACCATAGGCACTCGAACCATAGACAAAGGTGACAACATACGAACCTAACTAGTTTGGGCTGAATTTCCCTCTTTGATCAGGTGGCCTGTTGATGTTTCTTTGATTCTCATAAAGAACCAGGTTACCTATTTCAAAGGTTTGGGGTAGAACACTTTGGTTATATTGTTTAGATAAATATTTTTGATAAGCTTGGAAGTATTTAAGGGCCTTTAGACAATGCTCATCTAACGACTCAAGCTGATTTAGATGCAGAGTGCGATAAGAGTCATCATCAATAACCCTTTTCAAGGAGACATGTAGGGACGAAATCTCCAATTCGAGGGGCATGATAGTGTCAGCACCATACATGAGGTTGTAGGGCATTTCTCTAGTAGCCATACAAACACTTGTGTGATAGGCCCATAATGCATACACTAATTGCACATGCAAGTCCTTACTATGTTCGATAACGGTCTTACGTAAGATCTTCGCAATGGTCTTGTTAGATGCTTTTGCTTGAATATTGGACTGAGGATAGTAAGGTGTAGAGAAGTGATGCTAGATATGGAATTTTTCAAGAAACTACTTAACCTCCTTGTTCTAAAATGGAATACCATTATCAGAGACAAGTGTAGAAGATAAACCAAAGCAATAAATAATATTGTCCATAATAAAGCCAAAAATCATATCGGTAGTAGTTGATCTCGGCAGTATAGCTTCGACCTAGTTCATGAAATAATTTGTAGTGGTAATGATAAAGACATGAGCCTTAGATGAAGGGGGAGTTATTTTACCAATGATATCCAACCCCCATGTCTAGAAAGGCCACAAATAAACCTAACTATAAAGCTCCTATGCAGGAGCTCGAATCAGATTGTTGCGTTGTTGACATTGGGGGCACTTCAATCAAAGGAATCTTGTTCCATTGTTTGCTAGTATTATCCCATGTGGATTAATTTATGGATCTAATATTTTTCCCTGAAATGCCCACCTCCAAAGCTAGAATGGGCCTCTTGAAAGGCAAGGGGGATTTCAGCTTTCATCACGCACCACAAAAGAAGATCGTTATATAATCTCTTATAAAGAACATTAGATAAGAGAATGTAGCAAGCAACTAGCTTTCGAATCTGCACACGTGAGCTATAGTGACCACCAACAAACACTAGGGAAACTTAATACAACTAGATCCGAAAAGAGGAATAATTTTTTTTTTGTTTACTAACAAGGTTACATCTAATTCAATCTAGACATCAAGTTTATGGTTTAGTTCAATAGTTTAAAATCTAATGTTAAGTGTTTATTTGTTTCTTCATATATTACTTTACTAACACAAGTGATTTCATGTTTGCAAGCTTTAATGGCTTACATGGTTCCATCATTTCCCTAGGGTATTGATGTCACTACTAGACTTACACCATTTATGGATTATGATCGATACATTTAGTTTACCATTATCATATTAGTTCACTTCTATGATCCTACTGATTTATCGTTACCATGGAGCACAACTACAAATCCATGTATGCATATTAGCCTATAACATACACTTCACATGATATGCTACTATTGTTGTTTACTACTAAATGCATCAACCCACAAGCATGCTCATTGACCTACATATACAATTTGCATGTTCATATTTCTAATTATGCAATGTTAGTTTTATGGCAGCCATAACACAATAATATGTGTTCTCATTTAGCTCTTAATGATGTCTATGTGTGTAGGAGAAAAAGTGACACTAAGAAAACATGCCCTAATCTCACTTTCAATCACACATTTGTGGAATACGAAAGAGCCTAGAGGTATCACACAATTGGCTACTTCTTTTTGTGGAAGAGAGAGCCACGGGCTACCTATTAGGATTTCTATTCCTTTGTTGCAATTGAAAGATGAAATGATGCAAGTTCAATCCCTAACCCCAAAGTGCAAGTATGAACTAATAACAAGATTGCAGAATTGAACTTAAACAATGGAAAACTGTAAACACAAGGACAAGGAAAGAATGCAAATGCATACCCGGAGTCAAAATCTGAGTGAAAATGTTCAGGACGGGGGCGCGGGCGCCACTGTCCTAATTCTGCCCCTGAAACTGCTCTAGAAACTGCTATTTTGCAACCTGGAAAAGCTGTCAAAAATGCTGAAAATGCTGTCTGTCAGGAGGACCAGGGCGCCCAACGCCCCTGTCCTGGCAGGACCAGGGCGCCCCACGCCCCTGTCCTGGTCTTTTGCTCTGAGATTTGGTGTGAAGTTCGGTCTCCGTCTGCTTCTTTCGGATCTGTAACTTGCGGCATCGTCCGAATTCTGAAACCTGCACTTATATCTGAAAAGGTGTGGTGGGCGGCTATATAGGGTTTTGCCTTAGTCAAACCCCCGCTTCGGTGATTTCCACCTCCACGAATAGCCAAGTTGTATTATAAAATGTATTGTGTGTGCAGACCTAGTGTGTGTGCAAGCTCCTTAAATGCAAGAAAGCAAACTAGAGCAACCTATAAAGTAAACCCTAATTGCTTGTAAATGATAAAGTAAATGCTCTAAATCAAGATGCAAAGTGATCTAAAGCATGAATAAGTGATGTAATTGAAGCTTATGCAAAGACATGAAAACAACATGAAATCATACCCAACCCCAAGGGAGGAGTACAAGCCAATCTTCAGTCGATAATCTCTTATTGTTCTTCAATGTCTTCCAAGCCCTAAATGGATAAATGAAATTGATAAATGCTTGATAGAAAGATGTTGGATGTTGTTGAAGTCTTCAAAGATCTTCTCTTTCGCTGCATAGAAGGTCCTGAAAACCAAAAATCCCATCCTTTCAAATGAAGAAAGAGAGCTCTTATATAGGAAACCCTAGGTCTTAATTTCGTCTTTTGGCCGACCTAGAGATTGAATATCCCACCAATTTCTTGGGGTTAAGCTCTATTTTATGATTGGATCGCGCTCCTAAAATTTTGGGAAAAATGTCTGGGACCATGTGCACTCTGGGCGCCATGGTCCTGACAACTTTTCACCAAATTTTCAGGGCCGTCGGACATGATGATTTTAGAGAGAATCCCGAAGTTACAGGTGATTTCGAGATGTTTTGACCCCCGAAATCAAGCCCCCAAGTTCAAAATAGGACCTAATTAGGGTTTTTGATTAAATGATGTATTGGAAGAATAAAATGAAAGGGGCACACTTTAATGAAAAGGGCCCAATTTTATGATATAGGAGATGATAAAATGGAACCTTAGACCTAATTAATTTAATTAATTAAGTGCTAAAGGGGAAATGTAATGAAAAATGCAAAATGCGCCAAGGTGGGTGCTAAACTAGGTGTGAAATTGTACCACCCTAGCAAGTGCGTACAATTTACGACGCTACATTTAGCCCCCACTTTAGCGGTCATATGAACACTACGTGCATATGCAAGCTAAAGTACAGAAAAGTAAACATTATTTGAAAAAGGATATATCCATAAGTTTGTCGAACGAAGCCCCCAGCGGTATCTGCAGTACACAGTTAGGAACCACACCCTACAAAACACACGTTAGATCACAAAATCACCTAATGCTTACTAAGGAAGGTGATGAAAATTTGAGGGTAGCTATATGCCCCCCCTGTTTCGGCTTGCTAATTTTAGTGAGTTGAAACAGGGTATCATGTTTACCACTTCGAA